>NC_141876.1:569115929-569417780 GCF_056163025.1 Triticum urartu
AATGATTACAATCTCTTGCTTTTCCATTACATGTCTCAACTCAACACCTCAATATAAAAGAAAATGTTCTCACTTCTACTACTCCATTTCTTTTGTTGCAAACTCAACTATCTAGCACAAGTTTCCTTCTCCTTGGGGCATTTTCTGGCAAAGTGCCCTGCTCCATTACAACTAAAACATATTACTTCAGACAAGTATCGAGGTTTCCTTTTGGGCAACTATTGAGGTAGTGCCCTGACTCCTTGCACCTGTAACAGGTGATATGACTCAGGTCCTTCCTGGGCTCCAATCGCTTTCTCTTCCTAGACTTTTCCATTCCAATCAGGGCTTCTATTTCTTGTGGGTCATGTTCTACTTCCTCCGTCGGGAATTCTACTAGATCACCATTCATACAATTCTGGGAGATGTGTCCTTCTTCTCCACATGAATAGCAAGACTTAGGGCAGGGTTTACTCGGGTCTTCTTTAGGCGTGTCCTCCATCTCTTCCTTCATCAAGGGTTCTTCTAAAATTTCCATAAGGACTCCTTTCTTTACTTCTTTCTTCTGCTGGATGGTTTGTTGTACCATGGGGTAAATGTGACACTGAGCAGGATAGTGGGTAGTCCCTTCACACAAGAAACAAGTAATTGGCCTAGTTGGGCATTCTTCAACTGGGTGACTTCCTTCACAATTAGGGCATTCATCCTTGTGTTCTTTATGGGTGTGTCCTATTTCCCCACAAATCTTGCATGCACAAGGTTTCTTCATATCCTTTCCATAAGGTTTCAACTTCTGGGACACAAACCGAGACTTTGGCAAAGTCAACTTAAATTCTCTCCAAGTGGTTACTCCATGCCATCCATTGATGGTTTGGTACATCCTCCACCAGGTAGCAGCACCTCTTTCAAAGCACTGAAGAGCATGCTGGGTCATATCCTTTCCGACTACAGGGTTATTCTTCATGTGATCCTCCATGTTCTGAATCCATCGGTCCGTCTCCAACTGACTCATCGGTCCAGAAAATACAAGCTCATCTTCATTCATCCTCTATTGGGTCCAAGGGTTTTGGGGTGAGATGAGAGAGAGGGAGAGGGATGCATAATACAAACAATGGTTTTGAAAAGACAGATTTTATCTGTGGTTGTTGGAAAAATATCAAAAAAATGACAGGTCACAAACGTCGCATCTAACGTAGGTATATAACAGGGGTTTGGTCTTCTAGGGTCAATAAATCTTCAACGTCTTCTAACTCTTCAAGTCTTGTTCATGCCTCCAATGGCTTCTTCCAATCATGCTTGTCCTTTTCCAGTTCTTTTGCCAGATCATCTCTATTGACGTGAAGTCTCTCGTGACGTCCTTTAATATTCTGGAGTTGCGTTCCAAACTTCCGGGTTTCAACATCCTTGGCATGAACCATGGTCCTACTGTCCTTCAGTTCCTGACGAATCTCCGGTATCTCGAGGTTTTGCTCCTCCAGCTTGGCTACTTTCAGCTTTTGGTTCCTGAGTTCTTCCCGAAATGCTTCCTTGTCTAATACGGCTTCATGGAGCTCCACCTTAAACTTCTTGATGTACTACTCCAGATCCTGGTTATACACCGGCTAAGGTTAAAACTTCATCTTACTAATAGGTGCTCCATCAGCCTTCTTCCATCAAATCCATTCTGAAGGAATGCATCCTTAACTCAGCACGGTAACAATAGCATCAGCAGGCAATGACATCATGGATAACCGTGTTTCTGCTCTTGTCATTCCCAAGAGCTATCATTCCATAGTTGATATATCCTACCTTAGGGTTTTCTTTGACAAAACTTCAAGTTCTCATGCTCCTTGTTTCAGTCTTTCTTCGATACACCTTGATCTGGGTATTGACAACTTCCATAGTCTGCCAAGTTCCATAAGGGTAGCCTTCTTAGGTCATACAAATCTAGAAATTCTTCGGAGCCTCCAATTCTCCTAGTCTTCAGAGTCTTCAACAACTGTAGTTTCCATCATTATAATGTATGGTAAAATCCTCTTCATTCCGAATGGTCTCGGTTGTCCGATATCTTGTACTTCTTGGAGTGGTCTCATCAGTTGAATCTTTGTCTGGTCAAAAGGGGAAAAGGGTATAGTCTCACTAAAAGGAATTTTTGAATAAGCTCAGAAGAGAAGAGAGGTAAAAGATCTTTTTGAAAGGGAAAGTTGTAGAGAAAAATCTTTGCTATGGGCTTGCCAGTTTCTAGGGTCACGTCCTACAGTCAACATGTGCTCTGATACCATCTTGTAGAGACCCGACGCGAATGGATCAAGTCTCTGTGCTTAAGTGTCATCCCTGGATTGGTATGCTGACACACACAGTACTCAAGGATTTATAACAGAGGTAAATCACATGTATAAGTAACGTAAAATACTATTACCTCAATCCAAAATATAGCGGAAGTAACAAGGTTGTGGATTCCCATCAACACCAACGGCAAAGTTGAGTGTAGAAATCGTAACCCTAACGTATCACTTACTCGTCGTAAGATAATCCTGCAACATGAGACGTTGCAGCCACAAAGGGTCAGTACATTGAATGTACTGGCAAATTCACACTATAGAGCAATGATGAATAATGGCTATCACTACATGCATATATGGCTGGTGGAAAGCTCTATGGTTACAGTTTTGCGTAAAGCCAATTTTTCCCTACTGCAAAGGAATAAATTTTAATTAACTATCATGGTGGTTGTCGAACATTGAGAATGGTTGACAGCATTCTCAATCCCAATTAAATATCATCATTAAACCCAACAAAATTAATTTAAAGTAACATGATGAGATTCACATGATAATCCAAGTACTAGATACTCAAAACGTCCATAACCGGGGACACGGCTAATCATGATTAGTTTATACACTCTGCAGAGGTTTGCGCACTTTTCCCCACAAGACTCGATCGCCTCCGTTTGGTTTCTCACACTACATGGTGTTTGAGAAGACGGATGACCGAGACATAGTCTTTCAGAAGCGCTAGCACCTTACGATGGATAGACCGTTAGACCTACTTTCCCCTACATCTGCTAGTCTACCCTGTAAGAGTTCGCACGACTTAATCAACTATGCTAGAGCCCATAATAGCTTGTGGCTGCACACGGAAGTTTCTAGTATGAAAAATCTCATGATCCCTTTAAGCCTGGGTGGCGGTCCATAAAAAAAACAGGCAATCCTGGTCTACCCAGGTGCCTAGACAGGCAATCCTAGAATAACCAGGTGCCTCAATCCACCCAGATGTGTGTTTAAGTTGCCACCTTAAGTAAACCATTAATTAACAATCTCACATCTGTCATGAATACTCTCAAAGCCCAATCCACGTCTACGAGCATAGCATGGCAATGTAAGCATAACGTAATAGTAACTCCCAAGGTTTGAATGCAGGGCAATAGGTTCCTACCTCATCAACTACTTCCCAATACCCACAATTTACTTAGATCCTAATCATGCAATGTTTGAGGTTTGATCTAATGCAATAAAAACTCGGTATGAAAGGGATATGATCAAAGTGTGAACTTGCCTGCAATGTTTATGAAGATGATTCACACTCAAAACTCTTGATAGTTCTACTCGTCACACTCCGTTCAATCTATCGTGAGCAAGCGATAGTAACCACACATAAGCAATCACTCAGAAGATCGGGAAGAACGAAGAAGGCAATTCGGAAAACGTCAAAACCAAGAAAATAACTCTTGCAACATAAAACAATTTCTAACAGTACCAAAATTATGTGAATTTGGCCTTATCAGAAAGTTTAGGTCAAGAGCTCCGATTTGCAAAAAGAATCAACTGAAACGGAGCTACGAAACTCAAGTTATGATCAAACGAAGTTTGAATTCAAATCTGATATAATTCAAATTTTAAACTTTTCAAAAACATGTTTAAGTTGTTTATCTATATAGAGGAGATCATAACGAAGACGTGAGCGTTGGTTTCGTTGGATTTGGACTAACGAGTAAAAAGTAATGATCGTTTGAAATTCAGGGACTAAACTATAAAGAAAATAATCACAGATAGGTCCCTGGCCGGAATTAAAACAGAAAAAGAAAAAGAGTAAATTACGAACGTTCGTTACCGAACGCTAACGGATGGATTTGTTCGCTCCAAAGGGATAGACAGCGAACGTGCACCCAATAGGACTAAAAAAACCCGATCTAAAAAATTATAAAACCGAACTAAAAAAACGAGGCGGGTTACAGTTTATACCGGTTCACCCAAAAGAACCGGTGACGGTGATGGTTACTCCGGCGAGACGGGATGGCGGCGCGGCGGCTCCGGCGTGGTGCGGCAGCGACTTGCGGCGCGACGGGCGGCGTCTCCACGCGGCGAGGAGCGGCGCTGCACGCGGCGGGTCCAGGCGGCAGCGGCGAGCTCCGGCGGCGACGCCGGGCTAGATGTCGGCGGCGGCAACGGAACGAGGAGAGGGAGAGAGCCGGGGCGGATTTATAGGAGGAGGGGCCTCGGGAGGCGTGCGGCAGGGGCAAAGGCGGCGCGAAGAGGCCGACTTGGCCACGGCGGTGACCGGCGAGTCGTGCGGCGGCGGGAGTCCTGCAGGAGCTCAGGGACGGCTCAGAGTCGTGTGGTAATGAACCTGAAACTAGTGATAATGTTAATGATAATGTTCATGTTGATGCTCAACCTAGCAATGATAATGATATAGAAATTGAACCTGTTTTGATCTTGATAACCCACAATCAAAGAATCGACGTTATGATAAGAAAGACTTTGTTGCTAGGAAACACAGAAAGGAAAGAGAGCCTTGGGTTTAGAAACCCATGCCTTTTCCTCCCAAACCATCCAAGAAAAAGGATGATGAGGATTTTGAGCGCTTTGCTGAAATGATTAGACCTATCTTTTTGCGTATGCGATTAACTGATATGCTCAAAATGAATCCTTATGCTAAGTACATGAAAGAAATTGTTACTAATAAAAGAAAGATACCGGAAGCTGAAATTTTCACCATGCTTGCTAATTATACTTTTAAGGGTGGAATACCAAAGAAACTTGGAGATCCAGGAGTACCCACTATACCATGCTCCATTAAAAAAAACTATGTTAAAACTGCTTTATGTGATCTTGGAGCCGGTGTTAGTGTTATGCCTCTCTCTTTATATCGTAGACTTGATTTGAATAAATTGACACCTATTGAAATATCTTTGCAAATGGCTGATAAATCAACTGCCATACATGTCGGTATTTGTGAGGATGTGCCTGTTGTGGATGCAAACGTTACTATTTTAACGGACTTTGTTATTCTTGATATTCCCGAGGATGATAGTATGTCTATTATTCTTGGAAGACCCTTTTTGAATACTGCAGGGGCTATTATTGATTGCACCAAAGGCAATGTCACTTTTCATGTTAATGGTAATGAGCATACGATACACTTTCCGAGGAAACAACCTCAAGTCCACAGTATCAATTCTATTGGAAAAATTCCATCGATTATTTTTGGAGGTTTTGAATTTCCTCTTCCTACTGTCAAGAAGAAATATGATATTCTTATTGTTGGGGATGTGCATATCCCCGTTGAGGTAACATAGTGTTATTCGAAATTTCTCCGGTTCCATGTTATTCGGAATGAGTTTGTTAACAAGACTTGATCAATCTTGTTAGTGGATTCCTTTTGATGAGCATGAGATGGATGAAACTAGAAGGCACAACCTTATGTACCCTACTTTTACTTTCTGTTATTTATTTTAAATAAAATAAAAATAGTATTTTCTGTTTGTTATCTGAATTATCCGTGCAATATAAAAATACCTCGAAAATAAAAGTGCCCTGAAATTTAAATATGATTTTTCTGGAATATTTGAGAATATTTGGCACTGAGTGTTGGGGAACGTTGCAGAAAACAAAAAATTTCCTACTCGTTTCACCAAGATCCATCTAGGAGTTCATCTAGCAACGAGTGATCGGATGCATCTACATACCTTTGTAGATCGCGAGCGGAAGCGTTCAAAGAACGGGGATGATGTAGTCGAACACGACGTGAATCAAATCACCGGAGATCCTAGCACCGAACGGACGGTGCCTCCGCGTTCAACACACGTACGGAATGGATGACGTCTCCTCCTTTCTTGATCCAGCAAGGGGGGGGAGAAGTTGATGAAGATCCAGCAGCACGACGGCGTGGTGGTGGATGCAGGGCGTCACAGTAGCAGGGCTTCGCCTATACTACGAGAGAGAGACGTAACGGGGAGAGAGGGAGGCGCCAGGGGCTGGTATGTCAAGTCCCTCCTCTCCCCCACTATATATAGGAGGGCCAAGGGGGGGTGGTGCGCCAGCCTAGGAGATCCAATCTCCTAGGTGCGGCAGCCAAGGGGAGGTTTCCCTCCCCCCCAAGGCACCTAGAGGTGCCTTCCACCATTGGGACTCTTCCCTTAAGTGGAACCCTAGGCGCATGGGCTTTTGGGGCTGGTGCCCTTGGCCCATCTAGGCCAAGGCGCACCCCCTACAGCCCATGTGGCCCCCCGGGACAGGTGGCCCCACCCGGTGGGCCCCCGGGACCCCTCCGGTGGTCCCGGTACAATACCGATAACCCCGAAACTTGTCCCGATGGCCGAAACAGCACTTCCTATATATAATTCTCTACCTCCGGACCATTCCGGAACTCCTCGTGACGTCCGGGATCTCATCCGGGACTCCGAACAACATTCGGGTTACTGCATATACATATCTTCACAACCCTAGCGTCACCGAACCTTAAGTGTGTAGACCCTACGGGTTCGGGAGACAAGCAGACATGACCGAGACGACTCTCCAGTCAATAACCAACAGCGGGATCTGGATACCATGTTGGCTCCCACATGCTCCACGATGATCTCATCGGGTGAACCACGATGTCGAGGATTTAATCAACCCCGTATACAATTCCCTTTGTCAATCGGTATGTTACTTGCCCGAGACTCGATCGTTGGTATCCCAATACCTTGTTCAGTCTCGTTACCGGCAAGTCACTTTACTCGTACCGTAATGCATGATCCCGTGATCAACCACTTGGTCACCTTGAGCTCATAATGATGATGCATTACCGAGTGGGCCCAGTGATACCTCTCCGTTATATGGAGTGACAAATCCCAGTCTCGATCCGTGTCAACCCAACAGACACTTTCGGAAATACCTGTAGTGCACCTTTATAGTCACCCAGTTACGTTGTGACGTTTGATACACCCAAAGCACTCTTACGGTATCCGGGAGTTACACGATCTCATGGTCAAAGGAAAAGATACTTGACATTGGAAAAGCTCTAGCAAACGAACTACACGATCTTGTGTTATGCTTAGGATTAGGTCTTGTCCATCACATCATTCTCCTAATGATGTGATCCCGTTATCAATGACATCCAATGTCCATAGCCAGGAAACCATGACTATCTGTTGATCAGCGAGCTAGTCAACTAGAGGCTTACTAGGGACATATTATGGTCTATGTATTCACACGTGTATTACGATTTCCGGATAATACAGTTATAGCATGAATAAAGACAATTATCATGATCAAAGAAATATAATAATAATACTTTTATTATTGCCTCTAGGGCATATTTCCAACACTGAGAACACAGCATGGGGGGCATCCACCTGGCCACGAGGGTGGAGCGCGCGCCCTACCCCCTAGGCGCGCCCCCTGCCTCGTGGGCCCACGGTGGCCCTCCTCCAATTATTCATGCACCCACACACTCCTTCTTCCTCCTACAAACACGATTATCCAGTTCATACCCTTGTCCAAGCTCATTTGGCTGCCATTTTCGATCTCCTTGCTCAAAGCACCTCTCACAAAACTGCTTGGGGGGATTGTTCCTTGGTATGTGACTCCTCCATTGGTCCAATTAGTTTTTATTCTAGTGCTTTATTCATTGCAAATTTTTGCTACCTAGGTGACCATGTTCTTGAGCTTGCATGCCAAATTTATATGGTTCCAAGTAGTTTTTATGCATGATATAGGCTCTAGGCACTTGTATGAGTACTTGCTATCAATATTATTGAGTTTGGCTTACTTTTATTTTGAAGTTACTAAAAATTTCAGAATTTTCCAGAGAATAATGATGAGATTTTTGAGGGGCTCATCGAGCCGAAGCTCAAAAGAAAAGCAAAATGAAGAAGCAAAGAAGCCCAAATATAATCTGCCTCGCACCGCGGAGGCCTCACCGACTTCCTCCGCGACCAACGCGAACAGCCAGTACCTCGTCTCGCCGGAGGACATTCACGCTTACCGGAACCCTACATCAGCCACAGAGCCAGAGCCGGAACCACAAGTTGACCCTCCACGACAGTCTAATTACCAGTGGGATCCGGAGATGATTGCCAACCAGTGGCAATCAGAGTCTTCTTCTTCGTAGTACGACCCCAACTATTACTATGGATATCCGCCAGGCCAGCCTTTGCCATAGACCAACTTAGGCCAAAAGCCTAAGCTTGGGAGAGTACGTATTTCTCACCGACATTACATTTATGTTCACACACCCATTGCTAGATGTCGGTGCTCATACTTTTTCATTGTATCATCCATGATAGTTTATTTCCTTTTTATGCTTTCTTCTTGTGTGTTTAATATACCTTAATAAAAAATAGTTGTAGCTTTTAGCTAGTTTTAATTTCCATGCTTGTAGTAGTAATTAAAAAGAAAACCCAAAAAGATTTCCTATTCTTCATTTGCTTGTTGGGAGCTTTCCCGTGTAAATAGTTTTATTTCTTTTCTTTTCTTTGGGGGTCGATGGGAGAAGACCATGATTAAATTGTTGAAGTGGCTCTTATATGCATTATTGTTGATTTAACCAAGAGCCCGTATTGCCTTGTCTTCTCCTGTTTATTGAATGCTCGCAGATTCCAGCTTAGTCCAATGCACGCGCACTATTATTATTATTCACATCATTCGGTCGTGCAAGTGAAAGGCAATTATGACGATATATGATGGACTGACTGAGATGAGAAAAGTTGGTATGAACTCGACCTCTCTTGTTTTTGTAAATATGATTAGTTCATCGTCCCTGATTCAGCCTATTATGAATAAACATGTTTGCAATGACAACTAGAGATCAAAGTTTCTTGTGCCATGCTTGATTAGCTAGGAGCTTATAATGGTTTACCTTGCGTGCCAACATGCTATTAAAATGGTTGTGATGTGGTATGATAGGGTGGTATCCTCCTCTGAATGATTTAAGTGACTTGACTTGGCGCATGTTCATGCATGTAGTTGAAACAAAATCAACATAGCCTTCACGATATTTATGTCCATGGTGGATTATATCTTACTCATGCTTGCATTCGGTGTTGATTAATTTTAATGCATGTTCATGACTGTTGTCGCTCTCTAGATGGTCGCTTCCCAGTCTTTTTCTAGCCTTCACCTGTACTAAGCGGGAATACTGCTTGTGCATCCAACTCCATAACCCCCAAAGTTATTCCATATGAGTCCACCATACCTACCTATATACGGTATCTACCTACTCTTCCAAGTAAATTTGTATGTGCCAAGCTCTAAACCTTCAAATAAACATCCTTTTTTGTATGCTCAAATAGCTCAGGTATCAACTAGGGTTGTCTGTATCTTCCATCTTAGGCGGGTTATTCTCAAGAGGAGTGGACTCTGCTCCTCACTCACGAGAAAATGGCTGGTCACCGGGGTGCCCAGTCCCATGCTTTATGCAAACTAAATCAAAATAATTGCAAACAAAACTCCCCCTGGGACTCTTGTTAGTTGGAGGCACTCGTTGTTTCGAGCAAGCCATGGATTCATGCTTGTTGGTGGAGGGGGAGTATAAACTTTACCATTCTGTTTGGGAACCACCTATAATGTGTGTAGCATGGAAGATATCGCCATCTCTTGGTTGTTATGTTGACAATGAAAGTATACCACTCAAAATATAATTCATCTCTATTTTAAAACTGAGCTCTGGCACCTCTACAAATCCCTGCTTCCCTCCGCGAAGGGCCTATCTATTTACTTTAATGTTGAGTCATCATCCTCTTATTAAAAAGCACCAGTTGGAGAGCACCGCTGTCATTTGCATTCATTACTGTTAGTTTACATTGAGTATGAGTTGACTGGATCTCTTTTACCATGAATTACAATGTCTAGTCAGTCCTTGATCTTTAAAGGTGCTCTGCATTTATGTTTTGCGGTCTCAGAAAGGGCTAGCGAGATACCATCTTATTATATCATATTATGATTGTTTTGAGAAAGTGTTGTCATCCGAGATTTATTATTATTGCTCGCTAGTCGATTATGCCATTGATATGAGTAAACATGAGACCTATCCGTTATTGTGAATATGGTTAGTTCATAATCTTTGCTGAAAACTTGAATGCTGGCTTTACATATTTACAACAACAAGAGCAAACAAAGTTTGTAAAAGTTTTTCTTTATCACTTTCAGTTTATCAACTGAATTGCTTGAGGACAAGCAAAGGTTTAAGCTTGGGGGAGTTGATACGTCTCCGTCGTATCTACTTTTCCAAACACTTTTGCCCTTGTTTTGGACTCTAACTTGCATGATTTGAATGGAACTAACCCGGACTGACGCTATTTTCAGTAGAATTGCCATGGTGTTATTTATGTGCAGAAACAAAAGTTCTCGGAATGACCTGAAACTTCACGGAACATATTTTTGGAAATAATAAAAAATCCCTGCAAAAGATGAAGACCAGGGGGCCCACACTCTAGCCACGAGGGTGGGGGTGCGCCTGCCCCCTGGGCGCGCCCCCTACCTCGTGGGTCCCCCTGGAGCTCCTCCGACCTCAAATCCAACTCTATATATTTGCTTTCGGGGAGAAAAAAATCGAAGAGAGGGATTCATCGCGTTTTACGATACGGAGCCGCCGCCAAGCCCTAAAACCTCTCGGGAGGGCTGATCTGGAGTCCGTTCGGGGCTCCGGAGAGGGGAATCTTTTGCCATCATCATCATCATCATCATCAACCTTCCTCCATCACCAATTTCATGATGCTCACCGCCGTGCGTGAGTAATTTCATCGTAGGCTTGTTGGACGGTGATGGGTTGGATGAGATTTATCATGTAATCGAGTTAGTTTTGTTAGGGTTTGATCCCTAGTATCCACTATGTTGTGAGATTGATGTTGCTATGACTTTGCTATGCTTAATGCTTGTCACTATGGCCCAAGTGCCATGATTTCAGATCTGAACCTATTATGTTTTCATGAATATATGTGAGTTCTTGATCCTATCTTGCAAGTCTATAGTCACCTACTATGTGTTATGATCCGGCAACCCCGAAGTGACAATAATCGGGACCACTCCCGGTGATGACCGTAGTTTGAGGAGTTCATGTATTCACTATGTGTTAATGCTTTGGTCTGGTACTCTATTAAAAGGAGGCCGTAATATCCCTTAGTTTCCGCTAGGACCCCGCTGCCACGGGAGGGTAGGGCAAAAGATGTCATGCAAGTTCTTTTCCATAAGCACGTATGACTATATTCGGAATACATGCCTACATTACATTGATGAATTGGAGCTAGTTCTGTGTCACCCTAGGTTATGAATGTTACATGATAAACCACATCTGGCATAATTCTCTATCACCGATCCATTGCCTACGAGCTTTCCATATATTGTTCTTCGCTTATTTACTTTTCCATTGCTATTGTTACAATCACTACAAAATACCAAAAACATTACTTTTGCTATCATTACCTTTTGCTACCGTTACCACTACTATCATATTACTTTGCTACTAAACACTTTGCTGCAGATATTAAGTTTCCAGGTGTGGTTGAATTGACAACTCAACTGCTAATACTTGAGAATATTCTTTGGCTCCCCTTGTGTCGAATCAATAAATTTGGGTTGAATACTCTACCCTCGAAAACTATTGCGATCCCCTATACTTGTGGGTTATCAAGTCCCTAGATACTTAATGACTGATGGTGGTTCACATTTTATTCATGGTGCCTTTCGTAAAATGCTTGCTAAGTATGATGTTAATCATAGAATTGCATCTCCATATCATCCACATTCTAGCTGTCAAGTAGAACTTATCAATAGAGAGCTTAAATTAATTTTGCAAAAGACTGTTAATAGATCTAGAAAGAATTGGTCCAAGAAACTTGATGATGCATTATGGGCCTATAGAACTGCATATAAAAATCCTATGGGTATGTCTCCATATAAAATGGTTTATGGTAAAGCATGTCACTTACCTCTTGAACTAGAACAAAAGGCATCTTGGGCTATTAAAGAGCTCAACTATGACTTCAAACTTGCCGATGAGAAGAGGCCTTTTGACATTAGCTCACTTGATGAATGGAGAACCCAGGCTTATGAGAATGCCAAACTGTTTAAAGAAAAAGTTAAAAGATGGCATGATAAAAGGATACAAAAACATGAGTTTAATGTAGGTGATTATGTACTATTATACAACTCTCGTTTGAGATTTTTTGCAGGAAAACTTCTCTCTAAATGGGAAGGTCCTGACGTCATCGAGGAGGTCTATCATTCCGGTGCCATAAAAATCAACAACTTCGAAGGCACAAACCCGAGGGTGGTGAATGGTCAAAGGATCAAACATTATATCTCAGGTAATCCCATAAATGTTGAAACCCATGTTATTGAAACCGTAACCCCGGAGGAATACATAAGGGACACTTTCCAGAACGTTTCAGACTCCGAAAAGGAATAGGTACATGGTACGGTAAGTAAACCGACTCCAAAACAGTTCTAATGGCAATTTTTCTCTGTTTTGGAATATTTAAGAAAATGGGAAAATAAGAAGCAGTCCGGGAAGGACACGGGGCTTCCACGAGGGTGGAGGGCGCGCCCTACCCCCTGGGCGCGCTCCCCTGCCTCGTGGGCACCCCGTGTGCTCTCTGGACTCCGTTTTCTTGCACAATACTTCTTTTGGTCGGTAAAAATTCACTATATAATCTCCCGAAGGTTTTGACCCCGTATCACGCAAATATCCTCTATCTTTGTTTCAAGCTGTTTCTGCTGCAGAATAGAGCATTATGTCATCCCAAGATTCGGAGAGAGAAAGCTATGTGGCAGATTACCTTGCAGATCATAAGGTCTACGGGGACTTGGAGCATTGTGGTTGGACCACGGAGGAAGAAGAAGACTATGAGCCTAAGGGAATGGAGGAGACGAGCTCAGATGAAGATGAAGTCCATTACCTCAACCCGGGGACATGCATGTGGAGTTCAAAAAGTCAAGCCTCCCCAATAGAGCAAAGAAACCTAAGATCGAGTTTATCCCTTTTCGTCTCTTGCAGGAGAACAAACAAGAACTATGCAAAAATGTATTAAGCCTTGAGCAGGAGATCGACGACCTAAGGGAGAAAAATTCTATCCTCAAGCGCAAATTAAGGAAGAAGCACACATCATCAACAACTCCATCATCACCACCTCCGAGGAAGGAGACATAAACACATGGGTATGGGCACTCCCCTTGGCAACTGCCAAGCTTGGGGGAGTGCCCCGGTATCGTATCACCATCACTTTTATCTTTACCGTTTTTCTTAGTTCGATCCTTTTGGTAATATCTTGATCTAGTAGAATAAAGTTTTAGTATGATCTAGTTTTTAGTTTTGCTTTATGATCCTTCTATGTAATCGAGTCCGTGAGCTATATATAATAAAGATTAGTGTTGAGTCAAGGGCTTGATTATTTTGCTATGATCTTGAGGGAATAAAATAAAAGAGAAGAAATAAAAAGAAATAAAGAGATCATATGGATCTTATGGAGAGTAATGACTTCACATATAAAGAGTATGATGAATAAAAGTTGTTGAGAGTTGACAAACATAGTTTTGGTCGTCGTTGCAATTAATAGGAAATAATAAGGAAAGAGAGGTTTTCACATATAAATATACTATCTTCGACATCTTTTATGATTGTGAGAACTCATTAAAGTATGACATGCTAAAGAGTTGACGTTGGACAAGGAAGACAACGTAATGGGTTATGTTTTCTTACATCTAAGATAAATTATATTGTCATTGATCATCCAACATGTTGAGCTTGCCTTTCCCTCTCATGCTAGCCAAATTCTTTGCACCAAGTAGAGATACTACTTGTGCTTCCAAATATCCTTAAACCTAGTTTTTCCATGAGAGTCCACCATATCTACCTATGGATTGAGTAAGATCCTTCAAGTAAGTTGTCATCGTTGCAAGCAATAAAAATTGCTCTCTAAATATGTATGATTTATTAGTGCGGAGAAAATAAGCTTTATACGATCTTGTGATGTGGAAGAAATAAAAGCGACAGACTGCATAATAAAGGTCCATATCACAAGTGGCAATATAAAGTGATGTTCTTTTCCATTAAGATTTCGTGCATCCAACCATAAAAGCACATGACAACCTCTGCTTCCCTCTGCGAAGGGCCTATCTTCTATTCTTGTCTTATACTTCATATAAGAGTCACGGTGATCTTCACCTTTCCTTTTTACATTTTATCCTTTGGCAAGCACAATGTGTTGGAAAGATCCTGATATATATAGCTAATTGGATGTGAGTTTTCATGAACTATTATTGTTGACATTACCCTTGAGGTAAAAGGTTGGGAGGCAAAACTATAAGCCCCTATCTTTCTCTGTGTCCGACTAAAACTTCATAACCATAAATATTGCGTGAGTGTTAGCAATTGTGAAAGACTAAATGATGGTTGAGTATATGGACTTGCTCAAAAGCTCTTATTGACTCTTTCTGATGTTATGATAAATTACAATTGCCTCATTGATTGAGATTAGAGTTTGTTGGTTCTCAATGAAGTTTATGATTCATACTTGAAATTGTGATTGAATTGTTACTTTAGCATGAGAGATCATATGACATATATATGTTGTTACTTTAGCATGAGAGATCATCATGATCATATGACAATTGCCTCACATGTTTAGAGATATATATGTTGTTGTCCTAAGAATGATCATGATGCCCTCATGTCCGTATTTTATATTTATCGACACCTCTATCTCTAAACATGTGGACATATTTTTCAATTTCGGCTTTCGCTTGAGGACAAGCGAGGTCTAAGCTTGGGGACTTGATACGTCCATTTTGCATCATGCTTTTATATCGATATTTATTGCATTATGGGCTGCTATTACACAATATGTCACAATACTTATGGCTATTCTCTTTTATTTTACAAGGTTTACATGAAGAGGGGGAATGCTGGCAGCTGGAATTCTGGGCTGGAAAAGGAGCAAATATTAGAGACTTATTCTGCACATCTCCAAAAGTCCTGAAACTCCACGAGAATTATTTTCAGAATATATAAAAAATATTAGCCGAAGAAAGTACCAGAGGGGGGCCACCCACCGTCCACGAGGGTGGGAGGCGCGCCTACCCCCTTGGGCGTGCCCCTGCCTCGTGGGCCCCCTGGTGGCCCTCTGATGCCCATCTGTGGCTATTTGGAGTCTTTCGTCGAGGAAAAAATCATAAGCAAGCTCACGGGACGAAACTCCACCGCCACGAAGCGGAACCTTGGCGGAACCAATCTAGGGCTCCGGCGGAGCTGTTCTGCCGGGGAAACTTCCCTTCGGGAGGGGGAAATCATCACCATCGTCATCACAAACAATCCTCTCATCGGGAGGGGGACTCTACATCAACATCTTCACCAGCACCATCTCATCTCAAACCCTAGTTCATCTCTTGTATCCAATCTTTATATCCAAACCTCATATTGTTACTTGTGAGTTGCTAGTAGTGTTGATTACTCCTTATAGTTGATGCTAGTTGGTTTACTTGGTGGAAGATCATATGTTCAGATCCATTATGCATATTAATACCCCTCTGATTATGAACATGAATATAATTTGTGAGTAGTTACGTTTGTTCCTGAGGACATGGGAGAAGTCTTGCTATAAGTAGTCATGTAAATTTGGTATTCGTTTGATATTTTGATGAGATGTATGTTGTCATCCCTCTAGTGGTGTCATGTGAACATCGACTACATGACACTTCACCATTGTTTGGGCCTAGAGGGAGGCATTGGGAAGTAATAAGTAGATGATGGGTTGCTAGACTGATAGAAGCTTAAACCTTAGTTTATGCGTTGCTTCGTAAGGGGCTGATTTGGATCCATATGTTTCATGCTATGGTTAGGTTTACCTTAATACTTTTGTCGTAGTTGCGGATGCTTGCAATAGGGGTTAATCATAAGTGGGATGCTTGTCCAAGTAAGGGCAGTACCCAAGCACGGGTCCACCCACATATCAAATTATAAAAGTACCGAACGCGAATCATATGAGTGTGATGAAAACAAGATTGACAATAATTCCCATGTGTCCTCGGGAGCGCTTCCCTTTATATAAGAGTTTGTCCAGGCCTGTGTTGGAAATATGCCCTAGAGGCAATAATAAAATGGTTATTATTATATTTCCTTGTTCATGATAATTGTCTATTGTTCATGCTATAATTGTGTTATCCGGAAATCGTAATACATGTGTGAATACATAGACCACAACACGTCCCTAGTGAGCCTCTAGTTGACTAGCTCGTTGATCAAAAGATAGTCATGGTTTCCTGACTATGGACATTAGATGCCATTGATAATGGGATCACATCATTAGGAGAATGATGTGATGGACAAGACCCAGTCCTAAGCATAGCTCAAAGATCATGTAGTTCGTTTGCTAGAGCTTTTCCAAATGTCAAGTATCATTTCCTTAGACCATGAGATTGTGCAACTCCCGGATACCGTAGGAGTGCTTTGGGTGTGCCAAACGTCACAACATAACTGGGTGACTATAAAGGTGCACTACGGGTATCTCTGAAAGTGTCTGTTGGGTTGGCACGAATCGAGACTGGGATTTGTCACTCCGTATGACGGAGAGGTATCTCTGGGCCCACTCGGTAATGCATCATCATAATGAGCTCAATGTGACCAAGTGGTTGGTCACGGGATCATGCATTACGGTATGAGTAAAGTGACTTGCCGGTAACGAGATTGAACGAGGTATTGGAATACCGACGATGGAGTCTCGGGCAAGTAACGTACCGATTGACAAAGGGAATTGTATACGGGATTGATTGAATCCTCGACATCGTGGTTCATCCGATGAGATCATCAAGGAGCATGTGGGAGCCAACATGGGTATCCAGATCCCGCTGTTGGTTATTGACCGGAGAGTCGTCTCGGTCATGTCTGCGTTTCTCCCGAACCCGTAGGGTCTACACACTTAAGGTTCGGTGACGCTAGGGTTGTTGAGATATTAGTATACGGTAACCCGAAAGTTATTCGGAGTCCCGGATGAGATCCTGGACGTCACGAGGAGTTCCGGAATGGTCCGGAGGTGAAGATTTATATATATGAAGTCAAGTTTCGGCCATCGGGAAAGTTTCGGGGGTAATCGGTATTGTACCGGGACCACCGGAAGGGTCCCGGGGGTCCACCGGGTGGGGCCACCTATCCCGGAGGGCCCCATGGGCTGAAGTGGGAGGGGAACCAGCCCCTAGTGGGCTGGTGCGCCCCCCTTGGGCCTCCCCTGCGCCTAGGGTTGGAAACCCTAGGGGTGGGGGGCGCCCCACTTGGCTTGGGGGGCACTCCACCCCCCTTGGCCGCCGCCCCCCTTGGAGATCCCATATCCTAGGGCCGGCGCCCCCCTAGGGGTCCTATATATAATGGGGGTGAGGGAGGGCAGCCGCACCCTAGCCCCTGGCGCCTCCCTCTTCCTCCCGTGACACTCCTCCCTCTCCCTGAGCTTGGCGAAGCCCTGCCGAGATCGCCGTTGCTTCCACCACCACGCCGTCGTGCTGCTGGATCTTCATCAACCTCTCCTTCCCCCTTGTTGGATCAAGTTGGAGGAGACGTCTTCCCAACCGTACGTGTGTTGAACGCGGAGGTGCCGTCCGTTCGGCGCTAGGTCATCGGTGATTTGGATCACGACGAGTACGATTCCATCAACCCCGTTCTCTTGAACGCTTCCGCTCGCGATCTACAAGTGTATGTAGATGCACTCCCCTCTCCCTTATTGCTAGATGACTCCATAGATTGATCTTGGTGATGCGTAAAAAAATTTAAAATTCTGCTACGTTCCCCAACAGTGGCATCATGAGCTAGGTCTATGCGTAGTTTCTATGCACGAGTAGAACACAAAGCAGTTGTGGGTGTCGATATTGTCAATTTACTTGTCGTTACTAGTCTTATCTTGATTCGGCGGCATCGTGGGATGAAGCGTCCCAGACCGACCTTACACGTACGCTTACGTGAGACTGGTTCCACCGACTGACATGCACTAGTTGCATAAGGTGGCTAGCGGGTGTCTGTCTCTCCCACTTTAGTCGGATCGGATTCGATGAAAAGGGTCCTTATGAAGGGTAAATAGAAATTGGCATATCACGTTGTGGTCTTGGCGTAGGTAAGAAACGTTCTTGCTAGAAACCTATAGCAGCCACGTAAAAACTTGCAACAACAATTAGAGGACGTCTAACTTGTTTTTGCAGCATGTGCCGTGTGATGTGATATGGCCAAAAGGATGTGATGAATGATATATGTGATGTACGAGATTGATCATGTTCTTGTAATAGGAATCACGACTTGCATGTCGATGAGTATGACAACCGGCAGGAGCCATAGGAGTTGTCTTAATTTTTTTATGACCTGCGTGTCAACATAAACGTCATGTAATTACTTTACTTTATTGCTAAAGCGTTAGCCATAGTAGTAGAAGTAATAGATGACGAGACAACTTCAAGAAGACACGATGATGGAGATCATGATGATGGAGATCATGTTGTCATGTCGGTGACAACGATGATCATGGAGCCCCGAAGATGGAGATCAAAAGGAGCAAATGATATTGGCCATATCATGTCACTATTTGATTGCATGTGATGTTTATCATGTTTTACATCTTATTTGCTTAGAACGACGGTAGCTTAAATAAGATGATCCCTCGTAATAATTTCAAGAAAGTGTTCCCCCTAACTGTGCACCGTTGCGAAGGTTCGTTGTTTCGAAGCACCACGTGATGATCGGGTGTGATAGATTCTAATGTTCGAATACAACGGGTGTAAGCCAGATTTACACACGCAATACACTTAGGTTGACTTGACGAGCCTAGCATGTACAGACATGGCCTCGGAACACGGAAGACCGAAAGGTCGAGCATGAGTCGTATAGAAGATACGATCAACATCAAGATGTTCACCAATGTTGACTACTCCGTCTCACGTGATGATCGGACACGGCCTAGTTGACTCGGATCATGTTTCACTTAGATGACTAGAGGGATGTCTATCTGAGTGGGAGTTCATTGAATAATTTGATTAGATGAACTTAATTATCATGAACTTAGTCTAAAATCTTTACAATATGTCTTGTAGATCAAATGGCCCACGTTGTCCTCAACTTCAACGCGTTCCTAGAGAAAACCAAGCTGAAAGATGATGGCAGCAACTATACAGACTGGGTCCGGAACCTGAGGATCATCCTCATAGCTGCCAAGAAAGATTATGTCCTAGAAGCACCGCTAGGTGACGCACCCATCCCAGAGAACCAAGATGTTTTGAAAGTTTGGCAGTCACGTGCTGATGATTACTCCCTCGTTCAGTGCGGCATGCTTTACAGCTTAGAACCGGGGCTCCAAAAGCGTTTTGAGCAACACGGAGCATATGAGATGTTCGAAGAGCTGAAAATGGTTTTCCAAGCTCATGCCCGGGTCGAGAGATATGAAGTCTCCGACAAGTTCTTCAGTTGTAAGATGGAGGAAAATAGTTCTGTTAGTGAGCACATACTCAAAATGTCTGGGTTGCATAACCGCTTGACTCAGCTGGGAGTTAATCTCCCGGATGACGCGGTCATTGACAGAATCCTTCAGTCGCTTCCACCGAGCTACAAGAGCTTTGTGATGAACTTCAATATGCAGGGGATGGAAAAGACCATTCCTGAGGTATATTCAATGCTGAAATCAGCGGAGGTGGAGATCAAAAGGGAACATCAAGTGTTGATGGTTAATAAAACCACTAAGTTTAAGAAAGGCAAGGGTAAGAAGAACTTCAAGAAGGAGCAAGGGGGTTGCCGCGCCCGGTAAGCAAGCTGACGGGAAGAAGTCAAAGAATGGACCCAAGCCTGAGACTGAGTGTTTTTATTGCAAGGGAAGTGGTCACTGGAAGCGGAACTGCCCAAAATACTTAGCGGACAAGAAGGCCGGCAACACTAAAGGTATATGTGATATACATGTAATTGACGTGTACCTTACCAGTACTCGTAGTAGCTCCTGGGTATTTGATACCGGTGCGGTTGCTCACATTTTTAAGTCAAAGCAGGAGCTGCGGAATAAGCGGAGACTGGCGAAGGACGAGGTGACGATGCGTGTCGGGAATGGTTCCAAGGTCGATGTGATCGCCGTTGGCACACTACCTCTACATTTACCTACGGGATTAGTTTTAAACCTCAATAATTGTTATTTAGTGCCAGCTTTGAGCATGAACATTGTATCAGGATCTCATTTAATTCGAGATGGCTACTCATTTAAATCCGAGAATAATGATTGTTCTATTTATATGAGAGATATGTTTTATGGTCATGCCCCGCTGGTGAATGGTTTATTCTTAATGAGTCTCGAGCATAATGTTACACATATTCATAGTGTGAATACCAAAAGATGTAAGGTTGATAATGATAGTCCCACATACTTGTGGCACTGCCGCCTTGGTCACATAGGTGTCAAACGCATGAAGAAGCTCCATGCAGATGGAATTTTGGAGTCTCTTGATTACGAATCATTTGACACGTGCGAACCATGCCTCATGGGTAAAATGACCAAGACTACGTTCTCAGGAACAATGGAGCGAGCAACCAACTTATTGGAAATCATACATACTGATGTGTGCGGTCCAATGAGTGTTGAGGCTCGTGGTGGCGATTGTTATGTTCTCACCCTCACTGATGACTTGAGTAGATATGGGTATGTCTACTTAATGAAACACAAGTCTGAGACCTTTGAAAAGTTCATGGAATTTCAGAGTGAGGTTGAGAATCAACATGACAGAAAAATCAAGTTCTTGCGATCAGATCGTGGGGGAGAATACTTGAGTCACGAATTTGGCACACACTTAAGGAAATGTGGAATAGTTTCACAACTCACGCCGCCTGGAACACCTCAGCGTAATGGTGTGTCCAAACGTCGTAATCGCACTCTATTGGATATGGTGCCATCTATGATGTCTCTTACCGATTTACCGCTGTCATTTTGGGGCTATGCTTTAGAGACTGCCGCATTCACTTTAAATAGGGCTCCGTCGAAATCCATTGAGACGACACCGTATGAATTATAGTTTGGGAAGAAACCTACGCTATCGTTTCTAAAAGTTTGGGGATGCGATGCTTATGTCAAGAAACTTCAACCTGAAAAGCTCGAACCCAAATCGGAAAAATGCGTCTTCATAGGATACCCTAAAGAAACTATTGGGTATACCTTCTACCTCAGATCCGAAGGCAAGATCTTTGTTGCCAAGAATGGATCCTTTCTAGAGAAAGAGTTTCTCTCGAAAGAAGTAAGTGGGAGGAAAGTAGAACTTGATGAAGTATTGCCTCTTGAACCGGAGAGTGGCGCAGCTCAGGAAATTGTTCCTGAGGTGCCTGCACCGACTAGAGAGGAAGTTAATGATGATGATCATGAAACTTCAGATCAAGTTGCTACTGAACTTCGTAGGTCCACAAGGACACGTTCCCACCAGAGTGGTACGGCAACCCTATCTTGGAAATCATGTTGTTAGACAACGGTGAACCTTCGAACTATGAGGAAGCGATGGCGGGCCCAGATTCCGACAAATGGCTGGAAGCCATGAAATCCGAGATAGGATCCATGTATGAAAATGAAGTATGGACTTTGACTGACTTGCCGATGATCGGCGAGCCATAGAAAATAAATGGATCTTTAAGAAGAAGATAGACGCGGATGGTAATGTAACCATCTATAAAGCACGGCTTGTCGCTAAGGGTTATCGACAAGTTCAAGGGGTTGACTACGATGAGACTTTCTCACCCGTAGCGAAGCTGAAGTCCGTCCGAATCATGTTAGCAATTGCCGCATTCTATGATTATGAGATATGGCAAATGGACGTCAAAACGGCATTCCTTAATGGTTTCCTTAAGGAAGCATTGTATATGATGCAGCTGGAAGGTTTTGTCAATCCTAAGAATGCTGACAAGGTGTGCAAGCTCCAACGCTCGATCTATGGGCTGGTGCAAGCATCTCGGAGTTGGAACATTCGTTTTGATGAGATGATCAAAGCGTTTGGGTTTACGCAGACTTATGGAGAAGTCTGCATTTACAAGAAAGTGAGTAGGAGCTCTGTAGCATTTCTCATATTGTATGTGGATGACATACTGTTGATGCGAAATGATATAGAATTCTTGGAAAGCATAAAGGCCTACTTGAACAAGTATTTTTCAATGAAGGATCTTGGAGAAGCTGCTTACATATTAGGCATCAAGATCTATAGAGATGATCGAGACGCCTCATTGGTCTTTCACAGAGTACGTACCTTGACAAGATATTGAAGAAGTTCAATATGGATCAGTCAAAGAAGGGGTTCTTGCCTGTATTGCAAGGTACGAGATTGAACACGGCTCAATGCCCGACCACGGCAGAAGATAGAGAAAAGATGAGTGTCGTCCCCTATGCCTCTGCCATAGGGTCTATCATGTATGCTATGCTGTGTACCAAACCTGATGTAAACCTTGCCGTAAGTTTGGTAGGAAGGTACCAAAGTAATCCCGGCATGGAACACCGGACAGCGGTCAAGAATATCCTGAAGTACCTGAAGAGGACTAAGGATATGTTTCTCGTTTATGGAGGTGACGAAGAGCTCGTCGTAAAGGGTTACGTCGATGCTAGCTTCGACACAGATCTGGATGACTCTAAGTCACAAACCGGATACGTGTATATTTTGAATGGTGGGGCAGTAAGCTGGTGCAGTTGCAAGCAAAGTGTTGTGGAGGGATCTACATGTGAAGTGGAGTACATGGCAGCCTCGGAGGCAGCACAAGAAGCAATCTGGGTGAAGGAGTTCATTACCGACCTAGGAGTCATTCCCAATGCGTCGGGCCCGATGACTCTCTTTTGTGACAACACCGGAGCTATTGCCCTTGCCAAGGAGCCCAGGTTTCACAGGAAGACCAGGCATATCAAGCGTCGCTTCAACTCCATTCGTGAAAGTGTTCAAAATGGAGACATAGATATTTGTAAAGAACATACGGACCTGAATGTGGCAGATCCGTTGACTAAACCTCTCCCTAGAGCAAAACATGATCAACACCAGAACTGTATGGGTGTTCGATTCATCACAATGTAACTAGACTATTGACTCTAGTGCAAGTGGGAGACTGTTGGAAATATGCCCTAGAGGCAATAATAAAATGGTTATTATTATATTTCCTTGTTCATGATAATTGTCTATTGTTCATGCTATAATTGTGTTATCCAGAAATCGTAATACATGTGTGAATAGATAGACCAAAACACGTCCCTAGTGAGCCTCTAGTTGACTAGCTCGTTGATCAAAAGATAGTCATGGTTTCCTGACTATGGACATTAGATGTCATTGATAACGGGATCACATCATTAGGAGAATGATGTGATGGACAAGACCCAATCCTAAGCATAGCTCAAAGATCGTGTAGTTCGTTTGCTAGAGCTTTTCCAAATGTCAAGTATCATTTCCTTAGACCATGAGATTGTGCAACTCCCGGATACCGTAGGAGTGCTTTGGGTGTGCCAAACGTCACAACGTAACTGGGTGACTATAAAGGTACACTACGGGTATCTCCGAAAGTGTCTGTTGGGTTGGCACGAATCGAGACTGGGATTTGTCACTCCGTATGACGGAGAGGTATCTCTGGGCCCACTCGGTAATGCATCATCATAATGAGCTCAATGTGACCAAGTGGTTGGTCATGGGATCATGCATTACGGTACGAGTAAAGTGACTTGCCGATAACGAGATTGAACGAGGTATTGGGATACCGACGATGGAGTCTCGGGCAAGTAACGTACCGATTGACAAAGGGAATTGTATACGGGATTGATTGAATCCTCGACATCGTGGTTCATCCGATGAGATCATCGTGGAGCATGTGGGAGCCAACATGGGTATCCAGATCCCGCTGTTGGTTATTGACCGGAGAGTCATCTCGGTCATGTCTGCATTTCTCCCGAACCCGTAGGGTCTACACACTTAAGGTTCGGTGACGCTAGGGTTGCTGAGATATTAGTATACGGTAACCCGAAAGTTGTTCGGAGTCCCGGATGAGATCCCGGACGTCACGAGGAGTTCCGGAATGGTCCGGAGGTGAAGATTTTTATATAGGAAGTCAAGTTTCGGCCATCGGGAAAGTTTCGGGGGTAATCAGTATTGTACCGGGACCACCGGAAGGGTCCCGGGGGTCCACCGGGTGGGGCCATCTATCCCGGAGGGCCCCATGGGCTGAAGTGGGAGGGGAACCAGCCCCTAGTGGGCTGGTGCGCCCCCCTTGGGCCTCCCCTTGCGCCTAGGGTTGGAAACCCTAGGGGTGGGGGGCGCCCCACTTGGCTTGGGGGGCACTCCACCCCCCTTGGCCGCCGCCCCCTTGGAGATCCCATCTCATAGGGCCGGCGCCCCCCCCCCTAGGGGTCCTATATATAGTGGGGGTGAGGGAGGGCAGCCGCACCCTAGCCCCTGGCGCCTCCCTCTCCCTCCCGTGACACTCCTCCCTCTCCCTGAGCTTGGCGAAGCCCTGCCGAGATCGCCGTTGCTTCCACCACCACGCTGTCGTGCTACTGGATCTTCATCAACCTCTCCTTCCCCCTTGCTGGATCAAGTTGGAGGAGACGTCTTCCCAACCGTACGTGTGTTGAACGCGGAGGTGCCGTCCGTTCGGCGCTAGGTCATCGGTGATTTGGATCACGACGAGTACGACTCCATCAACCCCGTTCTCTTGAACGCTTCCACTCGCGATCTACAAGGGTATGTAGATGCACTCCCCTCTCCCTCGTTGCTAGATGACTCCATAGATTGATCTTGGTGATGCGTAGAAAATTTTAAAATTCTGCTATGTTCCCCAACAGCTTGTCCTTTGCTACAAAAAGGATTGGGCCACCTTGATGCACCTCATTTACTTTCATTACTTGTTATTCGTTACAAATTACCTTATCACAAAACTATCTGTTACCGATAATTTCAGTGCTTGCAGAGAATACCTTGCTGAAAACTGCTTATCATTTCCTTCTGCTCCTTGGCGGGTTCGACACTCTTACTTATCGAAAAGGCTATGATAGGTCCCCTACACTTGTGGGTCATCAGCCCATTCGCAAGAAACCTTAAAGTTAAGTGTGCTTGGCATAGAGCAATTTGAGGATGGGTGATTGACTAAGAAGTTGATCCCGGGTGCGCATGAGTGGAGACAGAGTGCACAGGAAAGACTACACATGGTTCGTGAGGCTAGTCTAGATACTAGGTGGTAGCCAGACAACGACTAGGAGCCGATGGGTGAACCGGTGGGTTTGGCTGGGGCCTTACGTCGCCCTAATGGCTTCATGCGGGAAAGAGGACACCTCCCCGGACATGGTATCGACTCACCGCAACTCCAATAGCGGTGGACAACATCGGGAATCTTCACCGTCAAACATGCCCACTTACTGTTCGAGGAAAGTCTTGACTAGACTATGTAGGGTTTTCTTGTCTCAGAAGTATTTATCGGATCAATTTTAGGATGGTAGTTTCATTGTGATGCATCTTCGGGACTTCTGAGATGGATGATACCATGAGCACAAGGACTACATGGATCCGCATCCAATCCACACCTACAAGGAGGACTCTCTCCAACATAGATGGGCCGCCATCCAAGAATTTGAACAAGTTTTGTGGTTTTCTAGGCAAAAGTGGCGAATAGGCCCAAAAGTGACATTGAAATCCATAGCCATGTAAGTTTTGCTTGCTTCACATGGTCATCATTTTTATTGCTTGTTTCGTTTCTTGCATTATGTTAAATGATTCTTGTTTGCTAGATGGGGTTGGCCACCACTTTTTGTACCATCAAGTTTAGAAAAGGTTGTTCACTATGTCACATTGTAGGGTGAAATTGAATGGGGAACTGAAGTGGTGCGCCCCCTGTTGAGATCTCAAGGACCCCACCAAGAAGATTAAGAACAATAATGACACAAGAACTCACCGATCCATTGGATTGGATGACGACTATGGACATGGGACCGTGCAAAAGATGAACGGAACTACTGTGCGTACGGTTTTACTCTATCCGACTCTATACGATGCCTAATCTAGTGGTGTGCTGCCGTTTGGATAAGGAGTTGAACGGTTTGATCTGCTATGTCGTATGAAATCGGACAAGCAAGAGTCGTACACATAGCAAGACTCAAAAAGGAATAGACATGTCATGGGGGGGGGGGGGGAGTGTGAGAAGGATAGGCTCGTGCATGAGGGTGCGACAAGCAAAATATCTGTGTCACGTGGACGGACAACTTTCCTAGCAAGGGGGAAACATTGAAGAAAATGAAGCAGAAGGAGGAGAGGCACAAACTCTTCTTGGATGTACAGAGGGAGGGGATGGAGTTTGACCGGAAGAGGGTCCCGAAGTGTATGACTAGAGAGGGAGAGAATAGACGTGGAGAAGCAGGAGAGATTGTTGAAAATGGAGCTTGAGAAGACGAAGAAATCTGAGACAATTGAGA
Organism: Triticum urartu; assembly: GCF_056163025.1. Taxonomy (NCBI): domain Eukaryota; kingdom Viridiplantae; phylum Streptophyta; class Magnoliopsida; order Poales; family Poaceae; genus Triticum; species Triticum urartu. The sequence goes on from NC_141876.1 coordinate 569,142,553, forward strand.
TTGAGAAGGAGAGGGTGAGGCTTGCGAGGATCACGCTGCAGGACACTTATTTTTATTTTGATGAAATAGAGTGACATGAATTTGGATGAATTTGTTGCTTCACCAACCAACTGTTGACCCCGGATCAATCAAAAGCACTGCTCATGTCCTCACCTCAGTCCATCCGTCGATGACAAAAGTGACAGTGACCAACACGAGCTGCACGGCATGGGGCTCTTGCTGGATTGGTTCCCGTCCTGTCACAACACTGCGACATGGCACGGCATTGAGGGAGGAGATCCGAGCGCGATGCTCAAGTTAATGGAGGGAAGAACATTTCAGAAACGGAAGCCGAGATTTTGCATCGAAGGCGTAGGCAAAATCTTTCACAACGATGTCAAACTCTTACACAGAATCCATCGTCGCTTGCTGATCCAAGCAGAAGCGACGAACAACGAACGGATTTCATCACAAGACAAGCTACTCTATTTACACCATGGCATGACATGACATGAACAGGACGCACACGGAACAAGAAGATCTAGAAGGACAGGCTGCACTCGTCGACGAGGCAGTCGTCGTCGAAGCTCCAGAGCCCCAGGCCCGCCTCGTCCGCGGCGGCGGCGGTGGCGGTGGCGCCGCTCTGCACGGCGTCGGCGCTGAAGAGGCTGTCCAGGGACTCGTAGGCGCCGCCGTTGAAGTAGGCGAACTGGTCGGCGAAGAGGAGGGCGTCGAAGAGCGCGTCGGAGTCGGAGTCGGACGCCGGGTGGGCCGACATGCCCTCGTCGATGTCCTCCGCCTCCGTCGTCCTCGCCCGCTTTGTCAGCTGCTCGGTGTCGGGCTCCGGGGCGGGGTACGCCGGGGCCTCGTCGAGCGCCGACATGCCCTGCCACGAGAAGTCGGGGAGGGCGCCGCTGGACTCGGAGCCCTCGCTCGGCTCGGCCTCGTGCTTGACGAACAAGGACGACGCGTGCTCCTCCTCGTCGTCGACGAGGGTGACGACCGGCGCCGGCTTGGCGGCGGGGGCCGCGAGGGCTTCTGCGCGGACGCGCTTGCGCGATCCCGGGGCCGCGGCGGCGACGGCAGAGGAGGGAGGGAAGTTGAGCTTGGCCCTGGGCCCGCGGATGGCGCGCGCGGCGCCGTCGTAGGCGAGCGCGGCGGCCTCGGCGGAGGGGAAGGTGCCGAGCCAGACGCGGACGCCCTTGACGGGGTCGCGGATCTCGGCGGCCCACTTGCCCCACGGCCGGCGCCGCACGCCGCGGTACTGCGCCGGCTTCCTCCGGCGGGCGGGCACCGCCTGCTCCTCCTCCTCCCGCTGCTGCTGCGGCTTCTTGGGCGAGGCGGCGAACACGAAGGGCTTGCTCTCGGCCACCTCCTCCTCCACCACCACCACCACGTCCTCCTCCTCGTTGAAGTCCCGGAACGCGGCCTCGAAGTCGTCGGCGGCCTTGGGCTGCTTGGCGCCCTTGCCCGGCCAGACGTGGCCGGACGCGGCGCGCCGCGCCGGCGCGCCCCCCGGGATGAGCTCGGCGAGGATCGCTCCGCCACACATCCTGGCCCGCTTCTCCTTTCTCCTCTCCCGATGCTACCCTTGCTTTTCTCTCGCTCTCTGATGCTTGCTTTGCTCTCGGCTACTGGACTCTGCGTTGCGTGTTGCGTTGTGAGTTGGGGTGGGGCGGAGGCGCTGTTAAGTAGGGGGGAGAGGAATGGAGGCTCCCGAGATCGCGGGAATGGAGGGGGGACGCGATAAGGCCGGCTGGCCGCGTCGCCGTCCACGGGGACACCTCAGCTCGGCTCGGCTCAGATGCCGTCTTCCCACGCTCCTTCCCGGCCCGGCCCGCCCGGTTTCGGGCTTCCCGACCCTTGGCGACCAACGATGCCGCGTCGCTGCGGCTGCGGCTGCGGCGACGGGGACGTGTGTGTGTGTGGCCGCGCTTGGTGGGGAGGCACACGGGAGGCGGCAGAGACGGCGGGTGCACCAGCCGGCGAGGCCCGAAACCCGTTTGGACCTGGGCGCCCCGAGTTTGTGGGAAAGGCTGTATTGTCAAGTGGCTCCCAAGTGGGGTCCACCACATTCTTTTCATCATCTAAGCAAGTGCCTAAGCTTTGTAGTTTTTCTTTTCTTGACAAGACCGGAGGAGCCAGCCGAGGACAACGGGGATACAGCCAGGAGCTTTGTTTAACAAACATGTGGCCAAGGCTCAAAGTTACTAGCAACTACGTACTACATCCCTCCTGGTTTATAAGTCTTCTTTATATTTTGTTCCAAATTTGGACTATAGGTTTAACTGACAGATTGTACTAATGCATGTCATCTGAAATTATATCATTGGATTTGTATTTAAACATAATTTTCAGTTATACTGTTTTTTATAACCTGCATTAATATTTTGTTAGTTAAATTTAAGGTCAAAATTTGACACAAAATACAAAGGAAACTAATGAATCGGGACGGATGTAGTATGGTGTTGGCGCACGGCTCAGCTTTTCCGTTATCAGAGCAACTCTGGTTTCTTAGAACACCATACAATCGCAGGCGCTAATGTATATACATGCATACACTCATCTGTATGAACACACATGCAGGCCCTACCTCATGAGCATCTTCAAGAGACTGAGCCGACATATCATCTTGATATTGACGAAGTCACCACATGTGCCTCGTAGTCGACGGGTGCCTCGTAGTCACTCCTCCCGCTGAACGGGCATCGCCGAAAATCATAAAATAAATTCAGTACTAATGCGAGCACCAGAACTTGAACCCTGATGGGCGGGGATATCACTGATCTCCTAACAATCCAACCACACTTTGGTTCACCAGAGCAACTCTAGTTGACTCGTAATATCAAGTCGATCATCATAACAACCGTTAATACGATGATTTTTGACAAAATTACACTTTAGCAGAGTTATCATATGGCCTCCTGCCATGATAAATTGGACGACGCTCCAAAACGAGCGCGGGAGACATCATACTCCGAGGTTGGGTGTGGCTATATGATCCGCCTTCCATTCATCCAAGTATTGGCACCACGGGCATTTCAAGGCAAGCGTTCCCTTCCACTGTCGCTGAAATCCCCTCGCCCCCATCGTTTGGTGTTGTCGTCGTCGTCGTCTGGACCGCCTTGATTTGGCCCCAGTCGCCCCCGTCAAGCAGTCCCATGCTTCGCCGCAACCCTGTGCCGTCTCCCGTTGTCACTCCTTCCGCCACCGCCGCTCGGAGGTAAATTTCCCATACCTTTTTTCCTAGATTTAATTTAGTTTCTCATAGATTCATTTAGATGACATTTGCATTATGTGTAGATTGTTCTGATGGCGGAGCTTATGTTTTTTGATGATTCGTCCTTGGATTCAAGCTCTGATTTTGAGAGTGGAATATTGGACGTAGAAGAAGACACAGTCATATTGATGGTCGCTAAATCGATAGCATCCAGCAGAAACAAGAGGAAACGTGCGGGGTCGCAGATAGGTCGTGCAACATTTCGTCGGGATAGAATCAGAGGCTGCAACCGCCTGATGCAAGACTACTTTGTGGTGGATTGTGCCTTCCCGTCGTATGTGTTCTGACGATGCTTCCGCATGACCAAATCGTTGTTGCGTTAAATTATCGACGACATGCAAGCCGCTAAACCTTTCTTCCTAGAATGGAGAAGGTAACCGCGACACCTCGGATGCTTTGCATATGAATCCCCTGCAAATTCAATGGATGACACTCCGCGATTAGCCAAACATAAAATCATCAGCGCATGAAGGTGTCCACCAAAACAGTGATGAAGGTTTATCGAGAGCGGTATCTGCGAGCACCCAATGCCAAATATAAGGCCGGCTTCTAGCAATGCATGAAGTAAAAGGCTGGTCTAGGATCTTTGGCAGCGCTTACATTATGCACTCGAAGTGGAAGAATTACCCTGCAGCTTGGCATGACCAATTCACAGAGCATTTGTGAGGATGCAGCAATAATTTTAAAAGTTGTTACTTCCAAATATCTGTGGATCTGTCATTGATACTTTAAATTTCCTGAATCTCACAATGACATCATTGTCTTGTGGAGATTTCAACTATTTGCAAGGCTAGCTACAGGTACTTCTCCACCTTGCAACTTCACGGTGAATGGCCATTAGTATTACCAAGACTACTATCTATCCAATGACATCTATCCATCTTGGCGTACATTTGTGAAGACAATTCTAAGCCCGAGAGCAAGAAGCATAAGCATTTTGCCAAGGCGCAAGAAGCTCGGAGAAAATGTATTGAGCATGATTTTTTTTACGTGAATGGCAGGAGCTCTGCCTTTGCATTATAGTAGAGAAGAGTTGTTACAGATTACACATTACATCCATGGCCCTGCCCATCTGGCCATATCATCCACTCAACTAAAACATCAACCTAGTGTGACCCTAGTGTCACTCTCAATGTTGCCCCCGTACCACTAGTGCCCTCCTCATGGCCAAGTTGACCATGTTTACCTCGTCAGTAATCAACGCCGCCAATTCCATCGGCCCCATTTCTTTGTGCTCGAACACCCTTCTGTTCCTCTCTTTCCATAGGTTCCAAACTATGTAAGCCGCCAACCTTATTTCCTCTTTGTTCGGTCCTTCGAGCCTCTGCCACATCCAATGTTCACCCACCATTCAGAGATGGACGTCGCCGTGGCGGCCGCACTGCATAGACCATCGGTTGGTCGATGTAACTTGTCCCAGATCACCTTGGCATAGGAGCAGTGCAATGAAAGATGGTCCACTGTTTCCAACTCCTGGTTACATAGGCTGCAAAATGCGTTGTGCGGCCACCCTCCTCGCCTGCAATCTGTCAGCCGTCCTGTTCCGGTTTCGCAACAGCAACCATAAGTAGAATCTTACTTTCCCCTCCATCCTTCCTCTCCATATCCGTGTTAGCTCTGGCTTATCAATCCGACCGAAGAATTGCGCCTCGTAGGCAGAAGCAGACGAGTACAATCAATTTGCCGTCAGGTTCCACACCACCGTGTCCTTCCTCGGCGCCAGCATGACTACCAGCACCTTCTCCCAAATCTGAATGGCTGCTCGTTTTTAGAATTTGAGCAGGAATTTGGAGTGCTATAATTAAGGTTGGCAATTGTCCAGGGGCCTGCTCATTTCTGGAACAAGTTTATCTCATCAAAGATCATGACATGTTATGTTATCCTACACAACATGATCATAAAAGATGGGAGGGATATGAGATACCCCATTGATTATGAAGCTAATGGTAGACCAGTCTTGCCTCGAAAGAACCCAAACCACAATCAAGCATTTCTTGAGGCAAACCGGAAGATTGAAGACCGGGCCTCCCATCATCAGCTGAAGGAGGATCTCGTCGACCAACATTGGCAGCTACCTGGGAGAAGGAATGCTTAAATTGATTTCAATTTTATTTATTTTTACTTTAACAAATCATTTGATTGACTTATTTGTTGCATTTGAATTATTTGTAATTGTTTATTGAATACCAATAAATCACTTGTGATAATATTTGTTGGACCATGCTCATTGTTTGATGTAGGTTAGAGAGAATATATGACCCGATGATAGATGGGTCCTAAATGCAGGGAAAATATGAAGGCTACATTGTGAAGATTTTATGTTCGCATATAGCCGTTGTAGTCTCCATGTCGATATGAAGCATGCTCCATATGGCGAATGACGATAACCTATACGACGACTCTGCTAGCTAGCGTTGCTCTCACATGCATCAATTTGCGATAAACATTTTTTAAATGCTAGGGGGTAGTACGCTGCACTTACAGGAAAACGGCTCCCCCTCCCAAGGGTTCCGCCCGCGCCGCCGCCGGCTCCCCCGTCGTGGGTAGCCGCGGCCGCGGTCGGCGCCCGCCGCCACTAGCCCTCCCCGACCCCGTCCACCTCCCTTCCCCCTCCCCTTTTCCCTCCACTGTCACCTTCCCGAGCGAGGCGATCGGGGGCTCCCTCCCCGCCCTCTCCAGCGCCTCCCATCCCCTTCTCTCCCTCCCGCCGCCGGCCTGGACCACCGAGCCTTTCTCGGGTGGTGCCGGCGGCGGCCCTGTCCTCCCCCCCCCCCCGCGCAGCGCCACGGCTCGGGTGGCTGGCGGCGGCGTGCTTCGGCGGCACGACTCCTTGGGTGGCGCGGTGCCAAGTGGCGAGGTGGCGGCGGCGTTGCTGCTTGGCGGCGGGGCGTTGAAGTGGCTGGTGGCGAAGCCCTCTCGGCCCAGATCTGGGCCTTTTTGGGCCCCATCTGGGTCTGGGCGGGCCTGGCCGGAACTCCTCTGCGACGGACGGCGGGGCGACTCGTGCGGGGGGTAGCAGCGACGGCGACTCGTATACTGCAGCGCGGCAACGAGGGCTACACGAGCCCGTCTCGGGCTCGGCCGGGCCTATCTGGGCCTTCGGCGCGGGGGCTAAACATGATTTCGCGGGGGAGCTGGAGCCGACACAGCGCCGGTCGTGACCATGGGCCACTTCTCCACCTTCCCTGTTGAAGGAAATATGCCCTAGAGGCAATAATAAAGTTATTATTTATTTCCTTATATCATGATAAATGTTTATTATTCATGCTAGAATTGTATTAACCGGAAACATAATACATGTGTGAATACATAGACAAACTTAGTGTCACTAGTATGTCTCTACTTGACTAGCTCGTTAATCAAAGATGGTTATGTTTCCTAACCATGAACAAGGTGTTGTTATTTGATTAACGAGGTCACATCATTAGTTGAATGATCTGATTGACATGACCCATTTCATTAGCTTAGCACCCGATCATTTAGTATGTTGCTATTGCTTTCTTCATGACTTATACATGTTCCTATGACTATGAGATTATGCAACTCCCGTTTACCGGAGGAACGCTTTGTGTGCTACCAAACGTCACAACGTAACTAGGTGATTATAAAGGAGCTCTACAGGTGTCTCCAAAGGTAGATGTTGGGTTGGCATATTTTGAGATTAGGATTTGTCACTCGATTGTCGGAGAGGTATCTCTGGGCCCTCTCGGTAATGCACATCACATAAGCCTTGCAAGCATTACAACTAATATGTTAGTTGTGAGATAATGTATTATGAAACGAGTAAAGAGACTTGCTGGTAACGAGATTGAACTAGGTATTGGATACCGACGATCGAATCTCGGGCAAGTAACATACCGATGACAAAGGGAACAACGTATGTTGTTATGCGGTCTGACCGATAAAGATCTTCGTAGAATATGTAGGAGCCAATATGGGCATCCAGGTCCTGCTATTGGTTATTGACTGGAGATGTGTCTCAGTCATGTCTGCATTGTTCTCGAACCGTAGGGTCCGCACGCTTAACGTTACGATGACAGTTATTATGAGTTTATGCATTTTGATGTACCGAAGTTAGTTCGGAGTCCCGGATGTGATCACGGACATGACGAGGAGTCTCGAAATGGTCGAGACATAAAGATTGATATATTGGAAGCCTATGTTTGGATATCGGAAGTGTTCCGGGTGAAATCGAGATTTTACCGGAGTACCGGGAGGTTACCGGAACCCCCCGGGAGCTATATGGGCCTTAGTGGGCTTTAGTGGAAAGGAGAAAGGGGCAGCCCAAGGTGGGCCGCGCGCCTCCCCCCTCCCCTAGTCCTATTAGGACAAGGAGAGGTGGCCGGCCCCCCTCTCTCTCTTTCCCCCTCGGGAATCCTATTCCAACTAGGATTGGGGGGGAGTCCTACTCCCGGTAGGAGTAGGACTCCTCCTGCGCCCTCCTCCTAGCCGGCCGCCCCCTCCCCCTTGGATCCTTTATATACGGGGGCAGGGGGCACCTCTAGACACACAAGTTGATCCTTGAGATCGTTCCTTAGCCGTGTGCGGTGCCCCCTGCCACCATATTCCACCTCGATCATATTGTAGCGGTGCTTAGGCGAAGCCCTGCGACAGTAGAACATCAAGATCGTCACCACGCCGTCGTGCTGACGGAACTCCTCCCCGACGCTTTGCTAGATCGGAGCCCGGGGATCGTCATCGAGCTGTACGTGTGCTAAGAACTCGGAGGTGCCGGAGTAATGGTGCTTGGATCGGTCGGATCGGGAAGACGTACGACTACTTCCTCTACGTTGCGTCAACGCTTCCGCAGTCGGTCTGCGTGGGTACGTAGACAACACTCTCCCCTCTCGTTGCTATGCATCACCATGATCTTGCGTGTGCGTAGGAAATTTTTTGAAATTACTGCGTTCCCCAACAGTGGCATCCGAGCCTAGGTTTTATGGTTTGATGTTATATGCACGAGTAGAACACAAGTGAGTTGTGGGCGATATAAGTCATATTGCCTACCAGCATGTCATACTTTGGTTCGGCGGTATTGTTGGACGAGACGACCCGGACCGACATTACGCGTACGCTTACGCGATACCGGTTCTCCCGACGTGCTTTGCACATAGGTGGCTTGCGGGCGACAGTCTCTCCAACTTTAGTTGAACCAAGTGTGGCTACGCCCAGTCCTTGCGAAGGTTAAAACGGAGTCTATTTGACAAACTATCGTTGTGGTTTTGATGCGTAGGTGAGATTGGTTCTTGCTTAAGCCCGTAGCAGCCACGTAAAACTTGCAACAACAAAGTAGAGGACGTCTAACTTGTTTTTGCAGGGCATGTTGTGATGTGATATGGTCAAGGCATGATGCTGAATTTTATTGTATGAGATGATCATGTTTTGTAACCGAGTTATCGGCAACTGGCAGGAGCCATATGGTTGTCGCTTTATTGTATGCAATGCAATCGCGATGTAATGCTTTACTTTATCACTAAGCGGTAGCGATAGTCGTGGAAGCATAAGATTGGCGAGACGACAACGATGCTACGATGGAGATCAAGGTGTCGCGCCGGTGACGATGGTGATCATGACGGTGCTCCGGAGATGGAGATCACAAGCACAAGATGATGATGGCCATATCATATCACTTATATTGATTGCATGTGATGTTTATCTTTTTATGCATCTTATCTTGCTTTGATTGACGGTAGCATTATAAGATGATCTCTCACTAAATTATCAAGAAGTGTTCTCCCTGAGTATGCACCATTGCCAATGTTCGTCGTGCCCAGACACCACGTGATGATCGGGTGTGATAAGCTCTACGTCCATCTACAACGGGTGCAAGCCAGTTTTGCACACGCAGAATACTCAGGTTAAACTTGACGAGCTTAGCATATGCAGATATGGCCTCGGAACACAGAGACCAAAAGGTCGAGCGTGAATCATATAGTAGATATGATCAACATAACGATGTTCACCATTGAAAACTACTCCATCTCACGTGATGATCGGTTATGGTTTAGTTGATTTGGATCACGTGATCACTTAGAGGATTAGAGGGATGTCTATCTAAGTGGGAGTTCTTAAGTAATTTGATTAATTAAACTTAAACTTATCATGAACTTAGTACCTGATAGTATCTTGCTTGTTTATGTTGATTGTAGATAGATGGCTCGTGCTGTTGTTCCGTTGAATATTAATGCGTTCCTTGAGAAAGCAAAGTTGAAAGATGATGGTAGCAATTACACGGACTGGGTCCGTAACTTGAGGATTATCCTCATTGCTGCACAGAAGAATTACGTCCTGGAAGCACCGCTGGGTGCCAGGCCTGCTGCTGGAGCAACACCAGATGTTATGAACGTCTGGCAGAGCAAAGCTGATGACTACTCGATAGTTCAGTGTGCCATGCTTTACGGCTTAGAATCGGGACTTCAACGACGTTTTGAACGTCATGGAGCATATGAGATGTTCCAGAAGTTGAAGTTAATATTTCAAGCAAATGCCCGGATTGAGAGATATGAAGTATCCAATAAATTTTATAGCTGCAAGATGGAGGAGAACAGTTCTGTCAGTGAGCATATACTCAAAATGTCTGGGTATAAAAATCACTTGATTCAGATGGGAGTTAATCTTCCAGATGATTGCGTCATTGACAGAATTCTCCAATCACTGCCACCAAGCTACAAGAGCTTCATGATGAACTATAATATGCAAGGGATGAACAAGACTATTCCCGAGCTCTTCGCAATGCTGAAAGCTGCGGAGGTAGAAATCAAGAAGGAGCATCAAGTGTTGATGGTTAACAAGACCACTAGTTTCAAGAAAAAGGGCAAATGGAAGAAGAAGGGGAACTTCAAAAAGAACAGCAAGCAAGTTGCTGCTCAGGAGAAGAAACCCAAGTCTGGACCTAAGCCTGAAACTGAGTGCTTCTATTACAAGCAGACTGGTCACTGGAAGCGGAACTGTCCCAAGTATTTGGCGGATAATAAGGATGGCAAGGTGAACAAAGGTATATGTGATATACATGTTATTGATGTGTACCTTACTAGAGCTCGCAGTAGCACCTGGGTACTTGATACTGGTTCTGTTGCTAATATTTGCAACTCGAAACAGGGACTACGGATTAAGCAAACAATGGCGAAGGACGAGGTGACGATGCGCGTGGGAAACGGTTCCAAAGTCGATGTGATCGCGGTCGGCACGCTACCTCTACATCTACCTTCGGGATTAATATTAGACCTAAATAATTGTTATTTGGTGCCAGCGTTGAGCATGAACATTATATCTGGATCTTGTTTGATGCGAGACGGTTATTCATTTAAATCAGAGAATAATGGTTGTTCTATTTATATGAGTAATATCTTTTATGGTCATGCACCTTTGAGAAGTGGTCTATTTTTGATGAATCTCGATAGTAGTAACACACATATTCATAATGTTGAAGCCAAAAGATGCAGAGTTGATAATGACAGTGCAACTTATTTGTGGCACTGTCGTTTAGGTCATATCGGTATAAAGCGCATGAAGAAACTCCATACTGATGGACTTTTGGAACCACTTGATTATGAATCACTTGGTACTTGCGAACCGTGCCTCATGGGCAAGATGACTAAAACACCGTTCTCCGGTACTATGGAGAGAGCAACAGATTTGTTGGAAATCATACATACAGATGTATGTGGTCCGATGAATATTGAGGCTCGTGGCGGATATCGTTATTTTCTCACCTTCACAGATGACTTAAGCAGATATGGGTATATCTACTTAATGAAACATAAGTCTGAAACATTTGAAAAGCTCAAAGAATTTCAGAGTGAAGTTGAAAATCATCGTAACAAGAAAATAAAGTTTCTACGATCTGATCGTGGAGGAGAATATTTGAGTTACGAGTTTGGTGTACATTTGAAAAATTGTGGAATAGTTTCGCAACTCACGCCACCCGGAACACCATAGCGTAATGGTGTTTCCGAACGTCGTAATCATACTTTACTAGATATGGTGCGATCTATGATGTCTCTTACTGATTTACCGCTATCGTTTTGGGGTTATGCTTTAGAGACGGCCGCATTCACGTTAAATAGGGCACCATCAAAATTCATTGAGACGACGCCTTATGAACTGTGGTTTGGCAAGAAACCAAAGTTGTCATTTCTTAAAGTTTGGGGCTGCGATGCTTATGTGAAAAAGCTTCAACCTGATAAGCTCGAACCCAAATCGGAGAAATGTGTCTTCATAGGATACCCAAAGGAGACTGTTGGGTATACCTTCTATCACAGATCCGAAGGCAAGACATTCGTTGCTAAGAATGGATCCTTTCTAGAGAAGGAGTTTCTCTCGAAAGAAGTGAGTGGGAGGAAAGTAGAACTTGACGAGGTAACTGTACCTGCTCCCTTATTGGAAAGTAGTACATCACAGAAAACTGTTTCTGCGACACCTATACCAATTAGTGAGGAAGCTAATGATGATGATCATTAAACTTCAGGACAAGATACTACTGAACCTCGTAGATCAACCAGAGCGAGATCCGCACCAGAGTGGTACGGTAATCCTATTCTGGAAATCATGCTGCTAGATCATGATGAACCTACGAACTATGAAGAAGCGATGGTGAGCCCAGATTCCGCAAAGTGGCTTGAAGCCATGAAATCTGAGATGGGATCCATGTATGAGAACAAAGTATGGACTTTGGTTGACTTGCCCGATGATCGGCAAGCAATTGAGAATAAATGGATCTTCAAGAAGAAGACTGACGCTGATGGTAATGTTACTGTCTACAAAGCTCGACTTGTCGCAAAAGGTTTTCGACAAGTTCAAGGGGTTGACTACGATGAGACCTTCTCACCCGTAGCGATGCTTAAGTCTGTCCAAATCATGTTAGCAATTGCCGCATTTTATGATTATGAAATTTGGCAGATGGATGTCAAAACTGCATTCCTGAATGGATTTCTGGAAGAAGAGTTGTATATGATGCAACCAGAAGGTTTTGTCAATCCAAAGGGAGCTAACAAAGTGTGCAAGCTCCAGCGATCCATTTATGGACTGGTGCAAGCCTCTCGGAGTTGGAATAAATGCTTTGATAGTGTGATCAAAGCATTTGGTTTTATACAGACCTTTGGAGAAGCCTGTATTTACAAGAAAGTGAGTGGGAGCTCTGTAGCATTTCTGATATTATATGTGGATGACATATTACTAATTGGAAATGATATAGAATTTCTGGATAGCATAAAGGGATACTTGAATAAAAGTTTTTCAATGAAAGACCTCGGTGAAGCTGCTTACATATTAGGCATTAAGATCTATAGAGATAGATCAAGACGCTTAATTGGACTTTCACAAAGCACATACCTTGACAAAGTTTTGAAGAAGTTCAAAATGGATCAAGCAAACAAAGGGTTCTTGCCTGTGTTACAAGGTGTGAAGTTGAGTAAGACTCAATGCCCGACCACTGCAGAAGATAGAGAGAAAATGAAAGATGTTCCCTATGCTTCAGCCATAGGCTCTATCATGTATGCAATGCTGTGTACCAGACCTGATGTGTGCCTTGATATAAGTTTAGCAGGGAGGTACCAAAGTATTCCAGGAGTGGATCACTGGACAGCGGTCAAGAACATCCTGAAATACCTGAAAAGGACTAAGGATATGTTTCTCGTATATGGAGGTGACAAAGAGCTCATCGTAAAAGGTTACGTTGATGCGAGCTTTGACACTGATCCGGACGATTCTAAATCGCAAACCGGATACGTGTTTACATTAAACGGTGGAGCTGTGAGTTGGTGCAGTTCTAAACAAAGCGTCGTAGCGGGATCTACATGTGAAGCGGAGTACATAGCTGCTTTGGAAGCAGCGAACGAAGGAGTCTGGATGAAGGAGTTCATATCCGATCTAGATGTCATACCTAGTGCATCGGGTCCAATGAAAATCTTTTGTGACAATACTGGTGCAATTGCCTTGGCAAAGGAATCCAGATTTCACAAGAGGACCAAGCACATCAAGAGACGCTTCAATTCCATCCAGGATCTAGTCCAGGTGGGAGACATAGAGATTTGCAAGATACATACGGATCTGAATGTTGCAGACCCGTTGACTAAGCCTCTTCCATGAGCAAAACATGATCAGCACCAAGGCTCCATGGGTGTTAGAATCATTACTGTGTAATCTAGATTATTGACTCTAGTGCAGGTGGGAGACTGAAGGAAATATGCCCTAGAGGCAATAATAAAGTTATTATTTATTTCCTTATATCATGATAAATGTTTATTATTCATGCTAGAATTGTATTAACCGGAAACATAATACATGTGTGAATACATAGACAAACTTAGTGTCACTAGTATGCCTCTACTTGACTAGCTCGTTAATCAAAGATGGTTATGTTTCCTAACCATGAACAAGGTGTTGTTATTTGATTAACGAGGTCACATCATTAGTTGAATGATCTGATTGACATGACCCATTTCATTAGCTTAGCACCCGATCGTTTAGTATGTTGCTATTGCTTTCTTCATGACTTATACATGTTCCTATGACTATGAGATTATGCAACTCCCGTTTACCGGAGGAACGCTTTGTGTGCTACCAAACGTCACAACGTAACTGGGTGATTATAAAGGAGCTCTACAGGTGTCTTCAAAGGTAGATGTTGGGTTGGCGTATTTCGAGATTAGGATTTGTCACTCCGATTGTCGGAGAGGTATCTCTGGGCCCTCTCGGTAATGCACATCACATAAGCCTTGCAAGCATTACAACTAATATGTTAGTTGTGAGATAATGTATTATGAAACGAGTAAAGAGACTTGCCGGTAACGAGATTGAACTAGGTATTGGATACCGACGATCGAATCTCGGGCAAGTAACATACCGATGACAAAGGGAACAACGTATGTTGTTATGCGGTCTGACCGATAAAGATCTTTGTAGAATATGTAGGAGCCAATATGGGCATCCAGGTCCCGCTATTGGTTATTGACTGGAGATGTGTCTCAATCATGTCTGCATTGTTCTTGAACCGTAGGGTCCGCAAGCTTAATGTTACGATGACAGTTATTATGAGTTTATGCATTTTGATGTACCGAAGTTAGTTCGGAGTCCCGGATGTGATCACGGACATGGCGAGGAGTCTCGAAATGGTCGAGACATAAAGATTGATATATTGAAAGCCTATGTTTGGATATCGGAAGTGTTCCGGGTGAAATCGAGATTTTACCGGAGTACCGGGAGGTTACCGGAACCCCCCGGGAGCTATATGGGCCTTAGTGGGCTTTAGTGGAAAGGAGAAAGGGGCAGCCCAAGGTGGGCCGCGCGCCTCCCCCTCCCCTAGTCCTATTAGGACAAGGAGAGGTGGCCGGCCCCCCTCTCTCTCTTTCCCCCTCGGGGAATCCTATTCCAACTAGGATTGGGGGGGAGTCCTACTCCCGGTAGGAGTAGGACTCCTCCTGCGCCCTCCTCCTGGCCGGCCGCCCCCTCCCCCTTGGATCCTTTATATACGGGGGCAGGGGGGCACCTCTAGACACACAAGTTGATCCTTGAGATCGTTCCTTAGCCGTGTGCGGTGCCCCCTGCCACCATATTCCACCTCGATCATATTGTAGCGGTGCTTAGGCGAAGCCCTGCGACAGTAGAACATCAAGATCGTCACCACGCCGTCGTGCTGACGGAACTCCTCCCCGACGCTTTGCTGGATCGGAGCCCGGGGATCGTCATCGAGCTGTACGTGTGCTAAGAACTCGGAGGTGCCGGAGTAACGGTGCTTGGATCGGTCGGATCGGGAAGACGTACGACTACTTCCTCTACGTTGCGTCAACGCTTCCGCAGTCGGTCTGCGTGGGTACGTAGACAACACTCTCCCCTCTCGTTGCTATGCATCACCATGATCTTGCGTGTACGTAGGAAATTTTTTGAAATTACTGCGTTCCCCAACACCTGTCCCCCGGTCGATTTGGTCGCGGTTGCCTGGTTTGCCCCTGTCGCTACGTCCGGTCGGTTCCCGCCACGGGCGGTGGAGGTTGTCCGCTCCTGCATGGCTGCTGTTGCTGCCGTCCCTTGTTCCCGGTTGCCTTCTCTATTCTCTCCGGTCTCGCTTCGCCTGCGACGGTGAAACGGCGATGGGAACTGCACGGCCGTGGTGGCGCATGTTGGTGGGCGGCGTGTTTGGTGGCGCACGATGGATCGTCTGGAGTCGGGTATGGTTGGTGGTTCGGAGAAATCCGTGTCGGCTTGTCCGGCACCGATGCGGTGACATCTGTGGGCGCCGCCGTGCCTTCCTGAAGGGCGTCGGGTTTGCCCCTTCCCCCGCAATCCTCTACATACCGGGGGAAACCCTAGGACTTGTCCGGGCAGCAGCGTCGTCGGCGTCGCGGTCCTTCTTGAAGGTGTTGCTTGGTATGCGGTGGTCCGGAGTGCTTGGAGCGTGGTGGAGTTCTCCGGCGGGCGCAACGGTTGTGGGTCTTCATCGTTTTCGTTGATCCGTCGTTGTTCGCATTTGTTTCTTTTTTGTTTGCTCTTTTATTTTTTTTAGGCGTGATTGTGCTGCTTCCGCCCCAGCACCTATCGTTGGCTGCATCGGAGTTAATTGCTTTGTAATACAAAATGGGGAGAAATCCTTTTTCGTAGTATGCTGCACTTGGCCAGACCAAATGATTTGAGTGACCACATAAATACTCCCTCCGTTTCTTTTTACTCCACATAAAAGATTTGCTCAAAGTCAAACTACATAAAGTTTGACCAAATTTATATAAAAAGAATGAACATCTATAATAATAAAACTATATAGTATGAAAATACGTTTCATGGTGCATCTGATAATATTGATTTCATATTATGAATGTTTATATTTTTTAATATAAAGTTAGTCAAACTCTATAAAACTTGACTGTGATCAAATCTTATATGCGGACTAAAAGGAAACAGAGGAAGTATTTGAAAAACGTTTACAAAAGATCATTGGTGTGGGATTCAGCTCCCAGTCACGAAACCAAGGTGATCACGGCGTTGCTGAGGTTCCCACGTATGCTCCGGTTTCAGCAAAGTGGTATTTTTATCATAGGGTAGCTAGTCGAGAGCATTTACAATTAGACTTAGCAAATCCGTCTTCTTAAACATTTTGCGGATGCGCCCAGTTAATACCAGGAGTGGGCAACTAGCGAGTAGTCAGATTAACACAGCCGTGGTGCGTATTCGAGGAAAAAAAAAGTGTTCTTGCATACAGTTTGAACATATTATAGAGATAATATAAGGGTCAGCTTTTTCCTTCTCTCTTTTGTTAGAGTTAGCTTTTTTTCTTCTCTCTTATTCGGTCACTGCCCGGCTGTAGATGCTTTAAGTTTGGACACACCGCACTCCGTGTATATACTAAGACTAACACAAGCTAGGTCAAACCAGCTACTCTTTCCGTCAAAAAAGTAAGGAAACCAGCTCCTCTTTCCTTCTGTCATGCCATACGGTGCTAACTAGGGTTAATATATACGCTCGGTAAAGTTAACGACTTGGCATGGGAGGCTTTAATCACAGCCCTCCCACTTGCTATAAACTGCACTTCTCCACTGTCAGTAAGCCCTGCTACATTGCATTTAGGCCACTAAGTACAGAGAGGGATGTGCCAGAAGACGATTTACCAGATAATAAACATCTAGACCTAATCCGAATGTGAAGCAGTGGGAGAAACACGAGCAGCTGCTACGTAGTTGGCACCACGAAAAAGGGACAGATTGTTTTGTCTACGCGGTTGTTGCGTTCGGTCGGTCAGGCAACTTGCATCGCCTTTCGCAACTTGTTGGTTAACTCTAGTGAGCAGCTTGAGGGCCTCCTTGGAAACCATGAATTTGGCCCTATGAACAGGTTCAGCGGCCTGGGATATTTTGGAGTAATCTAACCAGTCCCCTACCTTTTGGGCGGTTCTTGTGGCCAGGGACGACCGAGGTCGATCAGCTGTCAAGTTATTGTGGAAGATGCGCTCCGCTTTGTGCCTCGAATGGCTTCTTCATTTTGATATATTGCACGGCGCCATGACTGCTACCGACCCTACTACTAGTATGCACGCCAGCTGCAATGCCCCAAACAAGTGATGCAAATCATGCAGTGCCCAATTCCAAAAATGCCGTCGGCTACACCGAAGCGATGAGACCGTGGAGAGATATTTTGTCCCAAAAGATATAAGTACACGGCTAGCATAACTGGGGATCTAACTAATATCCTGATGAAAAACACATAGCCAAATCGGCCAATTTAAGGAGAGGATTTGAGAGAAAAACAAGGGGCGTTGGTTGCCACTTTCACCGGGGCATCAAATATTCAGACTAATGATTTAACGGGAAAAACTAAACCCGAAACAAGCAGAGGACAAAGGTCCAAATAAAGCTGAAACTTACATCAACATCTTTCACAGTCATCCTAAAAAAACATCTTTCGCCGTCACGGGGAAGACTACAATAGAAGCTAGGCATATATAGGATAGAAAAGTAGAAAAACGATGTTGGAGCCGTTGGATCTTTAACGAGTGCTTCAGATTTGAGATGCGAGGCTAGTGTTCCTTGTACATTTTGCGAAAAGGTCCGTGTGTAAGTGCTATATACAATACCACCCCCACCTCTCACATGCATGATCTAAAGTGCCCATTGAAGAACTCACCCCTTCTATTGCAGTCTATCTTATGCTCAGCCTCTATTCGTTTTCGTATTTTTCTATCTTGTGCTCAGCTTCTATTGTAGTCTATCTTCACATTTTGATCGTCGTTACAACATGATTTCAGTGAAGAGATAATTAAAAAGAAATCACCCCTTCTCGTGAAGTTACGGGGCCGTGAATAACCGGTCCTCCTCTCTTTGAAATAAGGAGCGCTTCCTGTTCTGTGCATGCACAAAGCTGAAGTAATATTTTCCTGCAAAAAAAGAAACAACGAAACTAAACTTCAATTTTCCAGAAAGTTGCACCCAAATAGGTGAGAATCTTAGTTCATCAAGCACATTTGTGGTCAGGGACCCTTGCAAACACACCATCAGTTAGGTTAACAATGATTTAGGTTTGTAGCCTTAACAAAGTTCGTCTTTGATACATCTCACATATACACAAACTAAATTTCAATTTTCTAGAAAGCCTCACCCAAATAGGTGAGAATCTTAGTTCAACGGGCACATTTGTGGCCAGGGACCCTTGCAAACACACAATCAATTAGGCTAACAATGACTTAGGTTTCTAGGCCTTTACAAAGTTCGTCTTCGATACATCTCATAGATCTCTAGTTTTTTTTTGTAAAAAGAGCATCCAGGTATATCATAAAAGTTCATCAAGAAGTATAAGACACCCCAAACATAATACAAATTACATCAAGGTCCCTAACTCCACAGTATCTCTCCTTGGACTGATAGTAATAAATATATGGTGAAAGCTTAGCTCACCGGTGAACAAAATATACTCAATTGAAAGCTGTAAGGGGCAGGGAACATAAATAGGTTTTGTATGATGGTGGATGGGATTTCGGTGAGTAGATGTCGGTCGATCGGGGAACAATCAAGCTATTGTTGACACATGCTCAGGCTGTTGAGTTCAATCTCTGGAATAGATTGGGAGCTCATATTCATCGTTTAGAGCGACTAGTACTTGATAAAACGAACACTTGGCCAACCCACCTTAGCACTCCCTCCTTTGTACCGGTCGGTTCGAGGAAAAAATATTAAAAAAAAAGACATCTCCTACTCCGAAAAAAGCTATCTTTTCAATAGAATTAAAAATGTATTATTGTCAAACAATTGTTCAGGAATTAAAATAAATATTCACAACGTTTTGAAAATATTAAGACGACTTAAAGACTTCTAACAAAATTTTAAAAATGGCTGGGACTTTTAGAAATATAAATTAATTAAAATAAATGATCATACATTAGAAAGTAGTAAAAGAAAAAATGAAGAAAAAGAAAAAATATGAAGAATATGGGTAAAAAATGGAAAACCGAACGAAAATAGCCTTAAAAAAATGGGTAGCGCAGAAAAGAAAGATGACAGAAAGAAAACAGCCCACACGAGCTACTGTCAACCCCCGAAGTTGGACTGGCGCGACACACTGTCTCTGGTGCGATATAGTCATATGGGCACTATATACTTGCCAGTAGCAAATAAGCGATTGAGTTTGGGGTTGATGTACGCACATTATTACCGAAGCAGGCTTCCTTGTTCAAAGAGATTGAGTTTGACAAAATAAATGGTTTTCTATATAGTACTCAGGAGTATATGCCCGCTCGATCGCGCAAATCTTATTTGCCGCATTAGGAGGTAAACTGCGGGTGCGACTATATCTCGCTTGACGCAACACACAACGACCTCTCCCCTCAAGCGGCTGAAACAATGGGCCCGCCTCGTGCGGGAGGCCGCAGGCCTTAAAGCGCATGGTTTTTCTGTTTTCTTTCACATTTTTTCCTTTTTTGTTTCTTTCTTTCTTTTATTTATAATTCAAAAATTTGTAAATATATATATATATAAATATAAATATTTACATAATATTGAGAAAAAAATGTTAAACATGTAGTTGAAAAGAGTTGTATGTGTATAGAAAAACGTTTCACATGTATAAGAAAATGTACAATGTGTAAGAATAAAAGTAGACACAAAACATATATTGGAAAAATGGTAATCATGTATGCAATGAATGTTAAACCTATATAAAAAATGGTTTATATGTATACTAAAAATTTACAATGTGTATGAAAACAATAGACATCAAATACTGTATTTGAAAATTTTGATATGTATTTAAAGAGTTCAAACATGTATAAAAGGATGTTTTGGATGTATAAGAGAAATGTAAGACGTGTACGAAAAGAACTAGACAACAAAACATATATTTTTGAAATAATGTTAATCATGCATATGGAAAATGTTAAATCTGTATAAAAATATTGTAGATGTATACAGAAAATGTAAAACGTGTATGAATTAGCAGAAATCAAAACATGTATTTGAAAAAACTGTTAAACATGTTTTAATCAAAAGTTTTTGGAGTACACGGAAAAAGTACGATGCGCAAGAAAAATGAAGGCTTGTGCTCAGTGGCGGAGCCAGGATTCGAGTATAGGAGGGGGGGGAGGGGCGAGTACGTATATTGATCTAATCTCGTTGGTAATTATTCGTCGCTTCTATTAAAATTGTTGATTGTTGGGGGCGGGGGGGGGGGGGGGGCAGGCCCCTGCTCGTCCCCCCTGACTCCGCCCCTGCCTGTGCTGAAAAGGATAAAAAACAAAGAAAACCGATGAGAAAAAACAAAAAATGAAAAGAAAACCAGTGCAAAACGAAGAAAGCAAGAAAACCAGAGAAAAACGAGAAAGAAACAAACAAATCCCGACAAAAACGAAGAAGAAGGGAAGAAAAGAAAAAAAATCTATGACAATCGAGAAAATAAATAAGGAAAACCGGTGAAAAAATCCCAAAGGAAACCAGAGGATAGCCAACTATAGCGACACGAGCGAGTAAAGCTAACTGGGCAATACCTGTCGCCTCAAGGGGAAACTATACTGGGCCGTCCCAGCTGAAAGTTATTTCTTTGTTTTAGTTTTGTTTTTTTCCTTCTTTTATATTCCAAATTATTATTTTTTAAATGGTAATGAAGTCTAAAATAATTTTCACGCAACTTTCAAATAATGTTGATAGCATTCAAAAATTGTTCATGACCTTCAAAAAAATTCGTGTTTCAAAAAATAGTTTTCATGGCTTCTTTTTACACAATGTAAAAAAATAGGTAATGTTTCATTTTTTGTACTATTCATGAAAACTTTCAGGACTTTTTTAAAAAATCACGTGTTTCAAAAATATGTATGTCACATGTACTTCAAAATTCTATAGAATGTAAAAAGTTTTCACGTAATGCTAAAAAATACCATCCGAAAACATGTATGTGTCATTTTCAAAAATGTTCACATTTCTAGAATATGTTCATGACATTAAAAGAAATGCTTATACATGTTCGCGTAATTTACAAAGAATGTTTCATACCATTCAAAAAATGTTGAATGTGTGTTTGATGTTTAACATGTGTTGAAAAATGTTCCCCGTGTATTTGAAAAATGATTAACGTGTATAAGAATATGCTTTACATGTCTATGTAAAATGTATTAAAAATGTAGGCAAGTATTTGAAAAGAAGAAGAATAAGAAGAAAACCAGAGAAAGCCATAAACTACACAGAAAATAAAAAAAATGATGGAAGGTTCTAAAACTGGTCCAAACCGACCGATAGAGCCTTCCCAAAACCACTTCAATAGGCCCACCCACTAAGGCGAACTTGCCCCAACACGAGAGGCGAAGCGGAGCTATGTCTCGCATGATGAATAAATTCTTGACATACTACACCAAAATAAAATAAAAAATCTTGACACACATGATGCATAATTTTGTATTTAACAAATTTTGTAGTAGTTATAGGGCACCCTAAGCTTCAATCAGCCGGAGTGTGCCCTAGATCGGCTGCCTCCGCAATGGTCAGATCTCACTTAAATTTCATGAAAGGATTGAAAAGGTCGACTACAGAGGTGCGGGGTTGCGAATACCACCTCATCCTTAACGTTTTAGGCTTTTAGCATATTTCCTTACACAACAAGGTTTTAATTCCAACATCATTTAAGTGAAGTCCGCTACCGTCAAGGAAACAAAGGGGTTAGCGACGGGGTTTCCAAGTAGCCGGGTAAGAACTTCTTGGTTCTCCCCACCTTGTAGTAGGTCCACTTCCTCGCCCCTATGATCGGCCATCCTCTTTAGACAGTTAAGTACATATAAAGAGTCAAAGATCTGCTGCCAATTTAAACGATCAAAGAGGCCGACTAGAGGAGGGAGTGAATAGGAGAATACAAATTTAAGTTAATTACCAATTTTAGGAAAATTTGGATAAGTAAGTTCTGTCGAAATGCAAGCTATGGTGAGAACACACTATTTGGCAAACAACCTATTAGTAAGTTGAGCAAAACAAAAAGATAATTAGCAAGTCAACAAACATACAAAGCAAGTAAAGGAATGGTAAAGGATAAACCACACAAGTCGGAGATAAGGATGTATCCCCAAGTTCACACTCTTTGGGGAGTGATAATCTAATTGGAGAGGTGCCAAAACCAAAGGTTCGAATCGCCACCAAGTGGCTCACCCTGGCCTCCCTTTTGAGTCACCCCCAATGGATGGGCCTCCAATCTCTCGTGGTCGGTCTTGAAAACGTCTACCGGATGTGAACTTCACAGAGAACACCGCATGCAAGGAAGCTCCATGTCCTTGACTCCAACCGCATAGGATCCATAAAATATCTGAGAGTAACAAGTTTGGTGATAAACAAGAGTGGGGTCAGAAATTGGATTGGTGGAAGTATAGATCGGGTGATTCTCTTCCAATCTCAAAAGTTTAGTGAAGTTTGGGTAGTGTGATTGAAAGGAATCAAGTTTTTGAGGTGTAGCAATGGATGAGCAACTCAAATGTGTTGGTTAGGGTTGGAGGAGGAAGAAGGGTGAGTATAAATACCCATCTCACGGGCAAGACTATGTGCACATGGGGTCACCCGAGAGTGAAACCCTAGACCCCATGTGCACATGGTGTCCAGAGAGTTGTGGACCTAACAATATTTGAGGTGATTCTAACAGGGTGTGCAGGTGGTCAGAACGTCCATGCGCATGAGGTGTCGAGAGAGACATCCTGGACCCGTGAGCACGAGGTATGTGGCACAAGGCACATAGAAAATAGTTTTACCCCATATTTTTAGTTGTAGAATTAGGATGGCTTGGTGTATATGTTATGCTTGACCCCCACCCTTATTGAATCACCTCAACCATTCTTAATAGTGTGGTTGTCCTACCACTCAACATAAACCTTCAAGTCTTAAGAAAATTGGGGCCTTACTTTTCTTTTTGAAATACGGGGTGAACCAACTCCATATAATCTCGATGCGACACCTATGTCCTGAGATAAACTTAAAATCCGACATACACAAACCAAACTGTTCTGGAATGGTTCTGTTCCATGGGCGGAAGTAGAGCGGCAGTTCGAGGCGGTACTACCGCCTCCGGCGGCACTACCGCCCTGCCCTCCTCTACTACCGTGGGTATCTGCTCCAGTTCAACCCCACGCAGTAGTACCGCTCCGGTGGCACTACCGCCCCCTGACTTGCTCAGGTTGAAGTTGAACTACATAGTCGGCACTTCCGTGCCAGCGAAAGTACCGCTTACCCCAGCTGTACTACCGGTTATGCACGGTCTATGGGAGCATAACGGTTGGATCCACTCTCCCACTATAAAAAGGAGTCTTCTTTCTTCTAGTTGACGATCTCTTCCTCCCCTAAGTTCCGTTGTTGCTCACGAGCTCATTCTTGCTTGATCTCTCTCCGTAGTCAATCAAACTTGTTGATTCTTTAGGGATTGCTTGAGAAGGCCTAGATCTACACTTACACTAAGAGAAATTTGATTCTTCCCACTAGTCCCTTGCGGATCTTGTTACTCTTGGTTGTTTGAGCACCCTAGATGGTTGAGGTCACCTCGGAGCCACATTCCATTGTGGTGAAGCTTCATGGTGTTGTTAGGAGCCTCCAATTTGGTTGTGGAGATGGCCCCAACCTTGTTTGTAAAGGTTTGGTCGCCGCCTTCAAGGGCACCACTAGTGGAATCACTGCATCTCGCATTGTGCGAGGGCGTGAGGAGAACACGGTGGCCCTAGTGGCTTCTTGGGAAGCATTGTGGCTCCACACCGCTCCAACGGAGACGTACTTCTTCTCAAAGGGAAGGGACTTCGGTAACACATCCTCGTCTCCACCGTCTCCACTTATGGTTATCTCTCACCTTACTTTGTGCTTGCTTTACTTTGTTGTATCGTTTGCTTGCTTGTGTTGCTAGCATCATATAGGTTGCTCACCTAGTTGCATATCTAAACAACCTATTTGTTGCTAACCCTAATTTGTTGAGAAAATTTAAAAATTGGTAGTTGCCTATTCACCCCCCTCTAGTCAACCATATCGATCCTTTCAATGATGTGTATTAAAATCTGTGTGGGTACCTTCCAGGAGACGATAGAAACCCATCGGAAACATGGGTTGGGAAGAAAGACACACATTACAAACTTTACCCGTCGAAGTATTGTATCTGCGATGCCATGACATAACCCTGATGCGCACTTTAAGCACGGTGGAGGCAAAATCTTTAGAACATATATTTGGAGGGGAAATAGGAATGCCTAAGTATTTGAAGGGGAATGAACCAAGTTGGCAATTCAAAAGGTTAGCTACCCGTTGTGCCTCAGCCAACGAGCATCTAGAGGTGCGAGATACCAGAGGAGGATTTTAAGCCCATACATGGATTCAAAGCAAAGGAGGAGAAATTTTAGGTTTGCAACAACACATTTCGTTTTTGACAAGAATGATCATGTCGTTCGCATACTGCAGGTGCGAGATGCCAGAGGGAAGGAGATCGGAACAACCGGAGTAATATGCCCAATAGGATTCAAAATTACGACCAGCCAATTAAAAGCCAGCAGTCTGCCACTAAGATATTGAGGAACAAGAGGGGATTCGAACCTCATATAGTTCACCTACGTGTAACTTTCAATCCTTTCTAATTAACAACCCCCAAGCCTACTTGTACTACAATCGCTGGACGGTGATACTGCAACAAATCTAGGACTTGAAATTTGTCCTAACTAATCATCCTTGGTTGAGTAAATTGCAAAAAATCACCACTTTGAAGGCTAGGTTTGCGAAAACACTAGGATACATTTTCTCTTCAAGCACCACATCTCGTGTAATTGTTTTGCAAAAACTACTGATTGGTGGATCTGGCTCTGTTAAGTGTATTTATGACAGATGGGGCCCGCCAATCAGGCTGACATGGCATCAATCTCTCACACCGTTACATCAAAACGTTTTGTTGGACGCGGGACCCACTTTTCAGCGAAACACTCCTCCCTCCCTCTCTCTCTCTCTCGCTCTCTCGCTCTCTCTCTCTGACCACTTACTCTTTGCATCATTTTATCGAGCAGGTGGAGTGCAGGTGTTGTGGGGCGCGGGAGTGTAAGGTCATTTCCCTACTTTGTGTTTTGGAGGATGATGACAACCCTTTATTGGCCTAATCTTATGCTAAATGTTTCAGGTCTCGGTTTTAGGCCCTCTTCGGTTAGCTATTCTCTCTGAAGAAAAAAGATCGAAGACGGTGTTTTCTACATGTTTGTTTATCTCTTTTGGTCATAGGGAACCCGTACTGTCAAGAGGGAATCCACATTGGAAAGTGTTGGGGGTATCATTTCACGTACACTTACCTCACCCCTCTCTTGCCTTCCTAAACTGTGAGAGAGAGCTCTTCCCCTTCCTCCCTACTGCTTACTGTGGGCTCCAGCGGTTGTACCGCTCTCTGGAGCGGTTGTACCGCTGGGTCTTGGCGCTGACCAGTTTTGTTCGAGCGGTTGTACCGCTGCTTCCGGGCGGTGGTACCGCCAATGCTCAGCAAGGACTAGGGAGGTTGTTCCGGCCAAGCACCGCCCAAGTACCGGTCTGGTCTCTGTTTTGATGCGGTACTCGTGCGGTGGTGGCCCGGTTGGTCCGGTCATACCGGTACCACCGGTGTCCGGAGCGGTTCTACTGCTCAGGACTTAGCCGCCCGAGCACTCGAGGCCATGCGGTTGCACCGACCCGGTGCCGCTCGACTACCGCACTCAGGGGTGAATCCCTTCTGTGCCTATGCGGTGGTTGGGCGGTGGCTGGGCGGTTGGTCCGGTTGTTCTTCTCAACCGGTACTACCGCCTGGTCGCCCGGTTGTACCACCTGGTAGGGTTCTGCACGTAAACTGTGAGTCCCGGTTGTACTGGGACCAGGAGCGGTTGTACCATTGCAGTACTGAGAACACAGTAACGGTTGGATTTTTAGGGTTGCTATATAAGGGTGCTTCTTCCACCTACCACATTTACCTCTTACCTCTCTCTTTCCACCATTAATGCTACTCAAGCTCTCTTTGCCCGATCTCTCTCTCTCTCTAGCCACTCAAACTTGTTGATTTGCTAGGGATTGAAGGAGGAGACCTAGATCTACACTTCCACCAAAGGATATTTGCTTCCCATATTTTTTTTTTGTGGATTTTGTTACTCTTGGGTGCTTTGTGCACCCTAGACGGTTGAGGTCACCTCAGAGCCATATTCCATTGTGGTGAAGCTTCGTGGTTTCATTGGGAGCCTCCAATTAAGTTGTGGAGTTTGCCCCAACCTTGTTTGTAAAGGTCCGGTCGCTGCCTCCAAGGGTACCAATAGTGGAATCATGGCATCTCGCATTGTGTGAGGGCGTGAGGAGAATACGGTGGCCCTAGTGGCTTCTTGGGGAGCATTGTGCCTCCACACGGCTCTAACGGAGACGTACTTCCCCTCAAAAGGAAGGAATTTCAGTAACACATCCTCGTCTTCACCGGGTCCACTCTTGGTTATCTCTTACCTTTACTTGTGCAAGCTTATTAGTGGTACTTCTCTTGCTTGCTTGTATGTTCGTTGTTGTTGCATCATATAGGTTGCTCACCTAGTTGCACATCTAGACAACCTACTTTGATGCAAAGTTTAATTTGGTAAAGAAAAGTTAAAAATTGTTAGTTGCCTATTCACCCCCCTCTAGTCAACCATATCGATCCTTTCAATTGGTATTAGAGCCTCGTCTCTTTACTAAGGACTTTGCTGTCCAAAGAGTATGGTTGACACCGTAGACGGTGTGGAGGAGCACTTCGGTGTAAATCCGATCTCGTCTACGGGTGATGGGGGAACCTCGGTTTCCCGTGAGGAATTCAATGTAGCCTTGGAGACATTGAAAACCTCAATGACGACCGAGGTTGAAAGCATGTTTACTAAATTCATTGAAGGGCTTAAACTATCTACCGCACCTTTGGAAGTGAGTAATCCCACGGACAAGGTGACGGATGCTAACTCCGACAAGGGGGAAGCTAGTAGTGAAAAGGCTCCTTCTTCTAGTGGTAAAAATGGCACCGGCATCTTTGCCCATATGGAACCACCACTTTTTTATGGTGGACCGATTCCTTCCACTCACTTGAATCATGCCGGTCCTCCCCCTAAGATTGTGAAAAATGAGGACTTTGATTCTTGGGTTCCTAAGACCCTTGTTACTAACATCAAAGGACCCATTACAAAATGGGTACCTAAAACCAAGCATTGATCTCTTGTAGGTATTTGCTTCCGGTGGGGGATCATGGTTGCTCAATAGTGGAGCTACTAATCATATGACCGGAAGCAAGGACTTGGTGGTGGACGTGCAAAAGATTCCATCCATGCCCACCAACGTCGAGTGGGGTGATGCCTCGTCATCTAAGGTATTGGGACTCGGCAAAGTTGTCATTTCTCATGATCTTACGATCGAGAAGGTCATGCTTGTTGAGTCCCTTGCATATAATTTACTTTCCGTTCGCCAACTAGCACTCATGGGCTTTGCCACTTTCTTTGATGTTGATACCGTGGCCCTCTTGTGGAGCAAGACTCTTAAAGTAGCCTTTGTTGGGCATGTCGAGAATGGTCTCTATGTGATTAACTTTTTGGAGCGACCCACAAAGACTGTGACATGCCTAATGGCTAAAGTTGATGTGGGATGGCTTTGGCATCGCCATTTAGCCCACGTCAATATGAGATCTTTGCAAAGTCTTCTCAAGGGGGATCATGTCCGTGGACTAAAAAATGTTAGTTTTGCCAAAGATCGTGCTTGCAGTGCTTGCATCGAAGGAAAGCTACACGAGAAGGCTCACCCTCCCACGACTATCATCTACTCGAAGAAGCCTTTGGAGCTCCTTCATTTGGATCTCTTCGGGCCTCCATCCTTTGATAGTCTTGGCGGTAGAAAGTATTGCTTGGTGATTATGGATAACTATTCAAGATACACTTGGGTATATTTCTTCAAGAGGAAAAGCGAGACCCAACAAACCGTCATCGACTTTGCAAATGAAGCTCAACGACAACACAATACAAAGATCTTGACTATAAGAAGTGACAGCGGCTCCGAGTTCAAGAACTACACCTTGGATGAGTTTTTGAGTGATGAGGGAATCAAGCATCAATATTCCGCACCTTATACCCCTCAACAAAATGGTGTAGTAGAAAGGAAGAACCGGACATTGATGGATGCGGCAAGGACCATGATGGCGGAGTTCAAGTCTCCCTACAACTTTTGGGCCGAAGCCATCAACACCGCATGTCATGCATCTAATCGGCTCTACCTCCGCAAAGGCTTGAACAAGACTCCATATGAGATACTCATCGGTAACAAACCCAACCTCAAGTACTTCCGGGTATTCGGGTGTAAGTGTTTCATTCTCAAGAAAGGTGTCCGTTTGTCTAAATTTGAGGCTAGAGCTTATGAGGGCATATTTGTTGGTTATGCTACAAACTCTCATGCTTACCGTGTTCTCAATAAGTCCACGGGACTTATTGAGGAAACGTGTAACATGGAGTTTGATGAGAATAACGGCTCCCAAGTGTAGCAAAGTGGTACTTGTGATACAGGTGATGAAATTCCTCCCCAAGCCATAAGAAGAATGGGTATTGGTCATATCCTACCCATTGAGGAACCCCTTGTGGCCGAAGGAGAATGACAATGTTCCACTCAAGTGGAACCTTCACCAACCCAAGACCCACACGCTTCCGAAGAACAAAGTGAGGGCCCTCAACCTTAAAAACAAGACCAAGGGCAAGATCAATCTCAAGATGGTGATGTAACATCAAGTGATGCCCAAGGTCAAGCTCCCTCCTCCGAGCAAGTTCAAGATCAAGAGCTTCCACGAGATCAAGAACAAGCTCAAGACGTCGCTCAAGATGATCAAGTGACCACTCCTCGTCTCACGCCCGAGGAGGAATTGGAGCGTCGAGCCGCCAAGGTTGCTTCCAAGCTCTCCACCAAGGATCATCTCATGACAAATGTGCTTGGAAGCTTAAGAAAGGGGGTAAGAACTCGTAGACAATTAGCAAACTATTGTGAACATCACGCGTTTGTCTCTTGTGTTGAACCCCAAAAGGTCTATGAGGTGCTCGAAGATCCGGATTGGCTCAATGCCATGCATAAATAACTCAACAACTTCGAGCGCAACAAAGTGTGGAGACTGGTGCCAAGGCCAACGGTGAAACACAATGTCATTGGAACCAAGTGGATATTCAAGAACAAGCAAGATGCTCATGGGATTATCATTCGCAACAAGGCTCATTTGGTACCACAAGGCTACTCCCAAGTCGAGGGTATCGACTACGGTGAAACCTTTGCTCACGTTGCTCGTCTTGAATCCATTCGCATGTTAATTGCCTATGCTTCTCATCATAACTTTAAGTTACAACAAATGGATGTGAAGAGTGCTTTTCTTAATGGTCCTATTAATGAATTGGTTTATGTCAAGCAACCCCCCGGGTTCAAGGATCCCTCCTTTCCCGATCATGTGTATCAACTCGATAAGGCACTCTATGGCCTTAAACAAGCCCCACGTGCGTGGTATGACCACCTTACCGAGTTGTTACAAGACCGTGGTTTTGAAGTTGGGCTAATCGACCCCACTCTTTTTACTAAGAAGGTCAAAGGGGAGTTGTTTGTGTGACAATTATATGTTGATGATATTATCTTTGGTTCCCCTAACAAAGCCTTTAATGAGGAATTTGCCGCTCTAATGACCTCAAAGTTCGAGATGTCTTCCATGGGAGAGTTGAAGTTTTTTCTCGGGTTCAAAGTGAAGCAACAGAGAGAAGGAACCTTCATCAACCAAGCCAAATACACTCAAGACATGCTCAAGAGATTCAAGCTAAGTGATGTCAAACCGGCTTCCACTCCCATGCCCACCAAGTGCCAACTTGACATTGATCCCAATGGTAAAGCGGTGGATCAAAAGGTATATCGCTCCATGATAGGCTCCTTGCTTTACCTTTGTGCATCTAGACCGGACATCATGTTGAGTGTGGGTATTTGTGCACGGTTTCAAGCCGCACCTAAGGAAAGTCACTTTGTGGCGGTCAAGCGAATCTTTCGATATTTGGCTCATACCCCAAACTTTGGCTTATGGTACCCAAGAGGATCAAACTTCAAGCTTGCAGGTTATTCGGACTCGGATTGGGCGGGGGACAAAGTGGATAGGAAGTCCACTTCCGGAGGGTGCCAATTTCTTGGCTGCTCTTTGGTGAGTTGGTCTTCCAAGAAGCAAAGTTGTGTGTCTCTCTCGTCCACGGAAGCGGAGTATGTGGCTGCCGGTAGTTGTTGTGCTCAACTTTTATGGATGAGGCAAACTTTAAAGGATTACGGTGTCATTTGTGACAAAGTGCCTCTTTGGTGTGACAATGAAAGTGCCATCAAGATTTCTCTCAACCCGGTGCAACACTTCAAGACAAAGCATATTGAGATTCGGTATCACTTCATCCGGGATCACATAAGGCGAGGGGAAATCGAGCTCAACTACGTCAACACTCATGATAACCTGGCAGATATTTTCACAAAACCCTTGGATGAAGCAAGATCTCGCGAGTTAAGGCATGAGATAAATATCATTGATTTGAGCAATGTTGCTTGAACCCTTGCACACCCCACCATACTCAACTTGTTATCTTGTTTAGATGTAGGCATGGACATAGGGGGAGTGGTGTTCTCTCAATGAACTCTTCCTCCCCCATTATGCATAAATTGATCAACTCTTTCACATTATCTTGTTTAAAGACGAGTTTTGGTCATGGGCCCAAGGATAATTCTTCGCGGTGCCATACCAGTTGACTCATACATAGGTGGCTACGGCCATCGACCCTCTTGATAGTGTTGTGCCTTCTGTTAGTTCTTCTTGTCCTTGCCTTAGTTTGTTCTCTTAGGCTCTAGGTGTTGGGGTCTCCAAGTGTGGTTCTCTTTCATTTTCTTTTTTGTTGTTGTTGGCTTCTTGGAGACCCACCTTTTTCCCCGTGCCTTCTCTACCCCAAGCCTTCCCTTCCTCAAGCCATCTAGTCTAATTGCACACACTTGACCATGGCTTTCGTGATGGTGACCGGGCGGTACAACCGGGGTCACAGGCGGTTATTTCGTTGGTGCTCTTCAGGCGGTCTCCGAGCGGTGCTTGAGTGGTTCCACCGCTCAACCACTGGGGTGCCCCTGTGACGCCCGGATAATCAAGCTACAGTAACCTCTGCTAATAATGCCACGTCACCTTATTGGGTTACTAATCTTGCGTTAGTTCGAAACCGATTCAAATTCAAATTCAAAAGAAAAGCAAACAACAAAAGTTTTCAAAAAAATTAAAACTAAAATGTTCGGGTTGTTTCAAATAAATCGTAAGCAATTATGGTGGAGAAACCAAGCTTTTATAAAATGCTTAAATGAACTATAAGGATTTAAACAGTAGCAAAAACAATCAATTAAATGCCTTTTACAATTAATAAATTACTAAACTATTTTATTTTGTCACCAGACTTTTTGTGGCATTGGGGTATTTTGTAACACTAATTTAGGTACTACTTGTATATTTTATAAAACAAAAATATCTAGAAAATAAAATAGAAAACTAATAAACAGAAAACAAATAAATAAAAAAGGAAACAAAACCTCCCCCTGGGCCATTCGGCCCAGCTAGCTACAGGCCGGCCCGGCCCACCCCACCTCACCTACTAACCCCCCCCAGGGGACACCGAACCCTAACCCACTCCTCCCACTTCCCACGTCTCTCCTCTCCTCGTCCTGATCTGGATCAGGGACGAGCGTCCCCTCCCCCCCATCGACGAGCGCCCCCTTCCCACCCCTCTGCCGCACGCCCCCGTCGAACACCGCCAGCGCCCCCCCCACCGCCGTCCTCCTCGCCTCCCCCCTCTCCCGATCCAGGAGCTCCGACGCCGCGCCCGACTCGCCGTTCGCCGCCGCCCCCGCGCAGTCGCCCGAGGACCTCGCCGGACCTCCTCACCAGCCTGCCTCCTCCTCCTCGCTGGTCTGCCTCCTCCCCGACGCGTCGTCTCCGTCATCCTCCTCGACCCCCGTTGCCCCGTCCCTACGAATCGCGGTGAGGCTCCGGCCTCTTCCCTCTCCCCTCTCGCCGTGTTGGACGTCGCCGTGACCGCCGTACCGTGCCCGTGCACGCGCTCACATGGCCGCACGCACGCCCGTGCGTCGCCTCTCTGCCGCAGCACCACGCCCGCGCCCATCCGAGATCCGGGATCGCCCCGCTTGTCGTTGTCACGAGCCTCCTCTGGCCAACCCGTCGCCGCTGGCGCGCCACCGCCCCAGCACGGCTCCGGTGGCTCCCATGTCCTTCGTTAGCCGCTGCTCGCCGTGCGGCGTCGCCAGCCATCGCCCGCGCTCGGATCCGCCCTAGTCCGGGCCCGCGCCCGCAGCTGCCCTCCCGTCGGCGTGCGCCTTTGGCCTCGCCCTGCTGCACCGCGGTGGCCTTGCCCCGCTACGCCCTATCGGGCGCTCAAAATGCGCCCGTAACCCATCGCCCGAACCCACTATGGCCATGGGCCTTTGACAGGAGGGCCCCGCCCCCAGAACGTTTATAAAAAAATAAAAAAATTAATTAAAAATAAATAATAACAATAATAATAATTAATTAACTAACTAATAATTTAAAGAAATAATTAACTTAATTAATTTTGATTAATTAAACTAATCAATTAACTAAACTAATTAAACTATTAGTTAATTAGCTAGTTAATTAGTATGACAATGGGGCCCATCCCCTAAATAATACTAATTAGGTTAATTAAATTGCCTAATTAAAATGTGTCACTGACCAGTGGGACCCACTGGTCAGGTTGACCAGTCAACTCTGTTGACTGCTGACGTCAGCATGACATCATGCTGATGTCATTAATCCATTTTTCGAATTAATTTAAATAATTAATTAAATTCCAGAAATTAATAAAAACTTTGGGAAATCATATAAAATAATCCGTAGCTCGGATGAAAATACTTTGTACATGAAAGTTGATCATAACGACGAGACGAATCCGGATACGCAGCCCGTTCGTCCGCCACGCATCCCTAGCATAGAGAACGCAACTTTCCCCCTCCAATTCATCTGTCCGAAAACGCGAAACCCTGGGGATATTTTCCCGGATGTTTCCCCCCTTCGCCAGTACCACCTCATACCGCGTTAGGGCACCCCTAGCCCCGTGGATTGTCATGTTATGCCTTGTGATACTTTGATTGCACTGTTATTTATTGTGTTCCCCTCCGTTACTTCTTTCCGGTAGACCCCGAGACCGCTGCCGGTACCCCTGTTGTCGACTACGGTGTTGACGACCCTTCTTGCCGGAGCAACCAGGCAAGCCCCCCCTTTGATCACCAGATATCGCCTACTCTTCTCTATAGTGCTTGCATTAGAGTAGTGTAGCATGTTACTACTTTCCGTTATTCCTATCCTGATGCATAGCCTGTCCTTGCTACTACTGTTGTTACCATTACCTGCTATGCTACTTCTTAGTATAGGATGCTAGTGTTCCATCAGTGGCCCTACACTCTTGTCCGTCTGCCATGCTATACTACTGGGCCGTGATCACTTCGGGAGGTGATCACGGGCATATACTATATACTTTACATAGTTACATTACCTGTGGTACTGTTCGGAGTTGGGGGCTGAAGGGGCAGGTGGCTCCATCCTGGTAGAGGTGGGCCTGGGTTCCCGACGGCCCCCGACTGTTACTTTGTGGCGGAGTGACAGGGCAGGTTGAGACCACCTAGGAGAGAGGTGGGCCTGGCCCTGGTCGGTGTTCGCGGATACTTAACACGTTTAACGAGATCTTGGTATTTGATCTGAGTCTGGCTACTGGCCTATACGCACTAACCATCTATGCGGGGACAGTTATGGGCACTCGACGTCGTGGTATCAGCCGAAGCCTTCGTGACGTCAGCGACTGAGTGGCGCACGCCGGATTGGACCGTAAGCCTGCTCTTGTATTAAGGGGGCTAGTTCTGCTTCCGGCCGCGTACGCAACGTGCAGGTGTGCAATGGGTGGTGGGCCCAGACCCCTGCGCCATAGGATTTAGACCGGCGTGCTGACCTCTCTGTTGTGCCTAGGTAGGGCTGCGACGTGTTGATCTTCCGAGGCCGGGCATGACCCAGGAAAGTGTGTCCGGCCAAATGGGATCGAGCGTGTTGGGATATGTGGTGCACCCCTGCAGGGAAGTTAATCTATTCGAACAGTCGTGATCTTCAGTAACAGGACGACTTGGAGTTGTACCTTGACCTTATGACAACTAGAACCGGATACTTAATAAAACACACCCTTCCAAGTGCCAGATACAACCGGTGATCGCTCTCTCATAGGGCGACGAGGGGAGGATCATTGGTTAGGATTATGCTATGCGATGATACTTGGAGGACTTCAGTCTACTCTCTTCTACATGCTGCAAGACGGAGGCTGCCAGAAGCGTAGTCTTCGAAAGGACTAGCTATCCCCCTCTTATTCCGGCATTCTGCAGTTCAGTCCACATATGATAGCCTTATTCCAGTTGATACCAATGCATACATATGTAGTGTAGCTCCTTGCTTGCGAGTACTTTGGATGAGTACTCACGGTTGCTTTCTCCCTCTTTTCCCCTTTCCCTTCTACCCGATTGCTGTGACCAGACGTTGGAGCCCAGGAGCCAGACGCCACTGTCGATGACGACTACTACTACTCGGGAGGTGCCTACTACTACGTGCAGCCCGCTGACGACGACCAGGAGTGGTTAGGAGGATCCTAGGCAGGAGGCCTACGCCTGTTTTGATCTGTATCCCAGTTTGTGCTAGCCTTCTTAAGGCAAACTTGTTTAACCTATGTCTGTACTCAGATATTGTTGCTTCCGCTGACTCGTCTATGATCGAGCTCTTGTATTCGAGCCTTCGAGGCCCCTGGCTTGTAATATGATGCTTGTATGACTTATTTTATTTGTAGAATTGTGTTGTGATATCTTCCTGTGAGTCCCTGATCTTGATCGTACACGTTTGCGTGTATGATTAGTGTATGATTGAATCAGGGGCGTCTCAAGTTGGTATCAGAGCCGACTGCCTGTAGGAATCCCCCTTCCAAACTGCTTAGCCGAAGTCGATTCTAGACATTACAAAACTTTTTACTAACATGGTTGTGCGCCTTACGGGCCCACGTCGCCATCTGGGTGGTATTAGTATCTTTTATTCCTCGTCTATACTCTGGGACTTCGATCTCTCTTCTATTCGGGTTAAATAAATTTTTACTAATTCTAACATTAGGATCTCGTGATCACTTTCACCCAGAGAGCAACTTATTACCGATGTTCGTCTGCTACACCAGAAGATTCAGAAGATACTCTCTGATGTTATCCCGAGAACTTGTGCTCATTGCGTTTGCAATTCCCTTCCACCGTCAACCCCTATAGATAACTACATGCACTTGCCATTCTTACCTTAGTCCCCAGATGCTCTTGTTATTATCCCGAAATACTCGTTGTTCCGAGAATCCTTGTGCCTACTGCCTTGCAGTTCCTTGTTACATGAATACCCCTACGGATATTTCCTCGCACTTGCCGAGTATCCGCTCATCCCAGTTGTTCAGGTGTTTCACAAAGGTCTTCGAAATACCATTCGATCTCCTGAAAATCATCAATAGCCTATTGCTCTCGAAATTCTTACTCGCTTGCATTATGATTGATCCCATAAGTATGGTAATCTTATTGTCATCCTTAGTCATTATCAGTTTGAGTCTGTTGAATCAATATGTTGTGAATGCTCGCAATCCTTAATCAGATCCTTCATTTCGTCCTTCCGGCTCAGACATCATTTTAAACATGAGCTGGATCTCGACCAATCTAATTGCCTTTGATTGTACCCCTAAGGCTATTCAACTTATCCATACCTAATCAGAGCATTGCTTCTGATCCCTTGTCTTGGAATTCATAATTCCTTTGCATTTGAACTTTGAATTAGTCAGTTGTTTCTATAATCAGATCTCCTTACATTTTCTTCCTCTGATTGAGTACCGATGCTCACATCAGATCCCTTGTGGACCATCGGTTCCTTTGTTGGATTTTATCCGACAGTGTCCTTCATATTGAATAACCTTGTGAGCCTTCCATGGGTATATAATGCCTTTGGTAAATTGTATCGTCTGCTTTTGAACAATGCTCTACTTTCGAGCTAGTGATGTTTACTATTGAAGCTTGCGGAATATGTTTCCACGATACCCCGATGGGTTGAACCTATGCCTTCCTTATTATGTGTGAACTCGAAAGTCTTCACGAGTCATACTCTTCTGGTATTTTGCTAGATAAAATTTCTACACTACAGCTTCATCAAAAGCGAGAAGTAAAATGAAAGGTTATGCATGGAAGAAGTGGGAGTCGACCTTGAGCCTTTGCGTTCATGCCCATGGACCCGATGTGAAACTTATCATCAAAGCTTCTTGTAAATGATATTAATCCCCTTGTTATAAGTTCGTCCTGTATCTATGTTTGGTCCTTTGCGATCAGGGTTCCGACCATATTTTCTCATTAATACCATTTATCAGACAAGTTGAGTACTTGTCTTGTGCAGATCATTGCACCTGTCCAACCTCTATTATGATTTACCTTCGAGTATTACCCCTGGTATCTCGAGGATATCATGCCATTGCACTACATCTTATGAACTTTTGATGGAGTACTACCTTACCCTGTCTTTGTCACTTCATGGGTTCTGGGTTGTTTGTCAACCGAGAACACCAATAAGTGAATCGGTTCCGCACTCTGATTCAATAAATCTAAGTAATTTTCATTGCTTACGAGTTTAATAATCCGATCAAGTCATCCCTAGCCTGATCGGCTATATCATTATCGTGCTAAATTTTAACCGTGCCACCCGGTCCTTATTATCGAAGCACAGCTTTCGACTATGAGCTAAGCTTACGTCGCTTTCCTTATCTTATCGTTTCACCTCGAACCACACGCTTTGATTCCGAGTTTGTGTCGTATATGTGGTTCCAATAATCTTTCGTTGCATCAGTCCTTTTGCTTGATGCAGTCGTTGTTCGATTGCCTCTCCGTGGAGCCACTCGACAAAAAAAATGTCGTGATCATCATCAACATTTTTGACTCCTTCTAGGATATCGGTCAAATTCATGATGATAAGTGCCATCCTCGTTCCTTGGTAACTTGATTTACCATCGACTACATCATTACCTTCCTTTTAACACAAACTTGTTCCGGTTATGGATGCAACTTGCTATCCAGCTTGTATTATGTTCTACCTTGAAGTATTACCATCTTTCATGTCAAGAATGTCATGAGGATTACTTCACCTCTTAAGAATTCTTGGTATGGTGATACTTCTCACCATCACCATTCTTTCTTGGTCCCCGTGTTGGTTCCAACACGTGAACGGTGCTGTATGGATTCTGCCCTTCTAGCAACTCTATTGCCTTGAAGTTAATGGTCGGTCATTCATTCTTAGACTATTGATTATTGAATCACCATTCTGACATTGGTCGTGCAACCCAGCCCATATTCGGGTGCACCTTTCAACCAATGTTTAATTGTGTGTGTTTTCCTCGAGCATACATCATTATACCATTTGTTCTGACAAATGTTATCTCCTTGTTCACATAATTGTGGAAATCCATCTTTTGTTAATCTCGATGAATTGCCGCTGACTCCATCAGCCACCTCCTCATCCTCTCGTTGGTTTACTTATGAACTCATGTTTTGGAACTTGCTTCCATAGTTCATTTCCCGAGGATCTTACGATGTCTTCTCGTCAATTTGTGTTGCACCTTTTCATCTCAGGCATCCTGAGTCTAAGGTATCCTGACACCAATCAGATCTGAATCCCGGTCAGATATGATGGTTGGAACATATTTCCAAGAGTTTTAACATTGGTCTATATATCTCTCGGTAAGGTGATGTCATGCCTAGCACACCTGGTTGGAGGACCTATTGCAAGACTTATTCTATGAGTTGTTCCGAATGGATCCTTTGTGTATCCAAAGTTTAACCTTTGCTTGAAGACCATGTCAGTGCTATCTCGAAGCATGTCTATGGTACTCCGATTTTCAACAAGAACATTTGAAGCCCAATGGTAAATGTTTCCTGCTCAATTATCCAAACACCATTGTATGGGTAATGTCATGAAATTTCTCTCCCCTACCTAAAAAGTTTTCTACATTATATCTTGCCATGGATATCATGGTCTGCTTGTCCTTGGGAAGGGTATACCCCTGATATATATCTGTCAAACACATTTTCCTTTCCATTGTTCTGTTTGATCTTATGATCGCATTTTCCTTCCATTGATTTGTTTAACCTTCCTTGTGATCTACATGATCTAAGCAGTAATATTCTCTGCTTATGTAAACACCTCATTGTACAATTCTGTCAGTAAGACCCTGTTACTTTTGTTGATGACATTACGGTAACCACCGATGGACGAGAACTTTGCCTATTGGTCCGCCTCGTTGCAATGAGCAGGAAAATGGTTCTCTTCGTCCCTCGCCCTTGGTACCAACGTTGTTGCCGACATAACTGACATGGTACTCTCTGACATGCCTTGCTATCATGACCGGGCAAGATGTCACTGTTCCTATTAAAAAATAAGAAAAAAAACCAACTGGTGGGCCCATAACCCACATGTCCCAGGATCGAAACCTGACTGTCCTGTACACCCCCTATTCCTAGAGTTATTCCTCGCACGTGGCCTCGTATGTAATTCCCGGGCCACCGTCCTAGTGATCTATTCTCGTATCAGACGCAATACTTACTCTCGCTACTCTGAACCTCTTTCTCACTCTGGTTCAGACTTCGAGCAACTATCTATCCGCTTGGAACCTCTTATTGTACCTTCATACCTTACTCTCGATGTATTTCATATGTTCAACTCGAGAGATAATCTTAGACTCATTCATGGGTTAACCCCAGATTGTTTCCCTCAAAAGCATTCTGTCGATGACGACCCGATTGCTGCGACCAGACGTTGGAGCCCAGGAGCCAGACGCCACTGTCGATGACGACTACTACTACTCGGGAGGTGCCTACTACTACGTGCAGCCCGCTGACGACGACCAGGAGTGGTTAGGAGGATCCCAGGCAGGAGGCCTACGCCTCTTTTGATCTGTATCCTAGTTTGTGCTAGCCTTCTTAAGGCAAACTTGTTTAACCTATGTCTGTACTCAGATATTGTTGCTTCCGCTGACTCGTCTATGATCGAGCTCTTGTATTCGAGCCTTCGAGGCCCCTGGCTTGTAATATGATGCTTGTATGACTTATTTTATTTGTAGAGTTGTGTTGTGATATCTTCCCGTGAGTCCCTGATCTTGATCGTACACGTTTGCGTGTATGATTAGTGTACGATTGAATCGGGGGCGTCTCAGCCCCTCTGGCCGGTTCTATCGGTTGGTTACGGCAGTACTACCGCTGCCTCTTGGCGACGGAAGTAC
The DNA here is from genome assembly GCF_056163025.1 of Triticum urartu. NCBI lineage: Eukaryota > Viridiplantae > Streptophyta > Magnoliopsida > Poales > Poaceae > Triticum > Triticum urartu. Next base: position 569,182,125 of record NC_141876.1, read on the forward strand.
CGCCCGCACCCACTGGCTCGTACCAGGCAGCGGTACAACCGCTTCCTTGAGCGGTACAACCACCGCGCGACTTTAGGCCTATATATTCCCATCGGGGCTGGTGGGGGTTTCTTTTCTCTCTCCCCCAACCCTTCCCATCTTGTGCCCTAGCCGCCGTCCGCCATTGCCTCTGCCCCGGAGTGCTTCTCGCGCTTCGGATCCGTGGGGTCTCCGTGGATCCTCTCCAAGGGGGCCTCCTCCTTCCTAATTTCTTCCCATGGATGCCGGTAATGCCCCATTGTCCTTCGTTCTTCGTTCTAGGGTTTGTTCCCCTTGTTCTAGGGCATTACTTGACATTCCGCGTTTATTGTTTAAACTATTGTGTGGAAGAGATCCCTTTTTGCCTCCTACTTAGATTGCACATCTTTGAGAGTAGAATATGGCTAGTGTGATTCATATTTCGCGGTTAAATCTAGTCCCTACCAGTAGTATCGCTGTTCAGCGGTTCTACCGCCTCTGCGGGCGGTACAACCGCTGGAGCGGTACTACCGGTAGGAGAACCAGTTCAACCGGGATATCTGCACCATGTAGCCCTGTTTTATTTTCTAAGTTCGTGCAATATATCTTTTCTTCTGTTTCTGTGTGCAATCCTCTCATCTTTGTTGGGTTTCTTGTGTTCTCCTTGTGTGTGTGTTCAGGTGGCTGTAGTTCTCGCTCTGCTCCTCGCAAGACCAAGAAGAGGGCACGGCGGACCTTGCGTCCAGTTGTGTCTAATGACGAAGAAGAGGTTGTGATTCCCACCAAGCCCACTCGCCGTGAGAAGTCTGTCGCTGCCAAGCAACGTGTGGTTTTGCCCTTGCATCGTTGGAAAGCCAAGGATTGGGAAGCTCTCCGCTCGAAGAATCCTTATGAGATTCCCATTGCTCCTCGTGGGACCACTATTCAGTTCCGGAATGAGATGCAAGTGCGGATTGTTCATGAACTCTTTGAGCACAACAAGAACAGGTATGACAAGTAGTGGACCATCGATCTTGACCATTGGAGGAACAACTTGGAGTATTTTGGTGAGGCACTGGCTCTTTGTGAGGAGTTTGATCTTGTCAGGCTCATGTCTGTCAACTTTGACTTTGCTCGTCCATCAGTTCTATGCCACGGTTCACTTTGGAGAAGATGACGCGTGCACTCTCACTTTCATGTGTCGTGATGAGCTCTTTCAAGTTCCCTGAAGGGACTTTTGCAATGCTATTGGGTATGACGATACCGGTCTGGAAGGTAGAGGTGGCATTCGCCCTCATGATCATCCTGAGTCTATGCCTAAGGAGAAGCTTGCCCCTCTGTACATTCAGGGTCATGGTATTATTGGAGAGTCTAAGGATTTGGTGAAGGTCTATGACATCATGCATCATGTGTTTCGCAATGTGCTTCTGCCCAAGGTGGGAAATCAAGATGAAATCCATGGCTTTCTTGTTGACTTGATGGTTGCAATGAAGACCAAGGTGGGTTCTAGGGAAACGTTTGACGTGTCCAACTGGCTATGGCATGATATGTACAACATGGTCATCTACAGGAAGGTCCCCATTTATGCTCCGTTTGTCATGTGCTTTCTGAACTCGGTATGGGAGGTTCGCCGTCCTGGAGAGGCTCTCACCTCTCCCGATAATCTCAGTGTTCATGAGGTTAAGCTTCTTAAGAAGAAGAAGCACGCCGAGCCTCGCTTCCCTGCCAATGCTCCTGAGGATGTCTATGCCACTTCTGACGATGAGGACTTCGAGATGGAGCCAGGGGCCAAGCCCTCTTGGGTGGACAAGCTCACTGCCAAGGTAAAGAAGACTTTCTGCCTCCAGTCTGACATCCAGAAGAGGATGTATGAGGCCCATGTCAATGAAAAACATGCCCGGCGTCGCCAAATTGCAACGATGAAGCACCTCAACATGTCGGTTCAGAGTGGCTCTGAGAAGAGCATCACACCGGAGGAGCATTGGATATCTACCCACGACACCTGGTCTGATGATGAAGCTCCTCCCCATCCATCCACATCCTTTGCTGCAGCTGATGATTCCTTGGAGGATTCCGATCAAGACGATGTTGACGAGTCTGATGATGATGCGGATCCAGATGCTACCGAGGAGTTGGAGGAGGACGACTGAGCCTTGGGACGCTAGCTTCGCTCTTTTTCCTTTTTGGTGTCTTGATGCCAAAGGGGGAGAGAGTCTTAGGTCTCGGGATTTGCATGGGTTTTATTTGCCTTGTTGCTTGTGTTTTCCTTTTCCGTCGTTTGTGTTGAACTTTGGCCTGTGAACCTTGTTGCTTATCTCTGCTTGCATGGTGTAAGACATGTGCGTATCTAGCTATCTATCTTTATTTTCCGTGATATTGTTGTGTATTCCATTATTATCTTTACCTTCATATTATGGTCTTATTGCTTACCATGTTTAGTAGGAGTGGCGAGTCTATAAAATCTAGGGAGAGTCTCGTCCCTAATATGTGCTCTCAAATAGCCTTCTCAATTTGGGGCACACATCTAGGGGGAGTCCCGTCTACATTTTCTAGACTTTTCACATGCAAATCGTGGTGTTGTCATCATCCACCAAAAAGGGGGAGATTGTAAGGTCATTTCCCTACTTTGTGTTTTGGAGGATGATGACAACCCTTTATTGGCCTGATCTTATGCTAAGTGTTTCAGGTCTCGGTTTTAGCCCCTCTTCGGTTAGCTATTCTCTCGGAAGAAAAAAAGATCGAAGACGGTGTTTTCTACATGTTTGTTTATCTCTTTTGGTCATAGGGAACCCATACTATCAAGAGGGAATCCACATTGGAAAGTGTTAGGGGTATCATTTCACGTACACTTACCTCACCCCTCTCTTGCCTTCCTAAACTGCGAGAGAGAGCTCTTCCCCTTCCTCCCTACTGCTTACTGTGGGCTCCAGCGGTTGTACCGCTCTCTGGAGCGGTTGTACCGCTGGGTCTTGGCGCTGACCAGTTTTGTTCGAGCGGTTGTACCGCTGCTTCCGGGCATGCTAGCCCATGTGCTAGGGCGGTTGTTCCGGCCAGACACCGCCCAAGTACCGGTCTGGTCTCTGTTTTGATGTGGTACTCGTGTGGTGGTGGCCCGGTTGTTCCGGTCATACCGGTACCACCGGTGTCGGGAGCGGTTCTGCTGCTCAGGACTTAGCCGCCCGAGCGCTCGAGGCCATGCAGTTGCACCGGCCGGTGCCGCTCGACTACCGCACTCAGGGGTGACTCCCTTCTGTTCCTATGCGGTGGTTGGGCGGTGGCTGGGCGGTTGGTCCGGTTGTTCTTCTCAACCGGTACTACCGCCTGGTCGCCCGGTTGTATCGCCTGGTAGGGTTCTGCATGTAAACTGTGAGTCCCTGTTGTACCGGGACCAGGAGCGGTTGTACCATTGCAGTACTGAGAACACAGTAACGGTTGGATTTTTAGGGTTGCTATATAAGGGTGCTTCTTCCACCTACCACATTTACCTCTTACCTCTCTCTTTCCACCATTAATGCTACTCAAGCTCTCTTTGCCCGATCTCTCTCTCTAGCCACTCAAACTTGTTGATTTGCTAGGGATTGAAGGAGGAGACCTAGATCTACACTTCCACCAAAGGATATTTGCTTCCCATACTTTCTTGTGTGGATTTTGTTACTCTTGGGTGCTTTGTGCACCCTAGACGGTTGAGGTCACCTCAGAGTAATATTCATTATGGTGAAGCTTCGTGGTTTCGTTGGGAGCCTCCAATTAAGTTGTGGAGTTTGCCCCAACCTTTTTTGTAAAGGTCCGGTCGCCGCCTCCAAGGGTACCAATAGTGGAATCATGGCATCTCGCATTGTGTGAGGGCGTGAGGAGAATACGGTGGCCCTAGTGGCTTCTTGGGGAGCATTGTGCCTCCACACCGCTCTAACGGAGACGTACTTCCTCTCAAAAGGAAGGAACTTCGGTAACACATCCTCGTCTTCACCGGGTCCACTCTTGGTTATCTCTTACCTTTACTTGCGCAAGCTTATTAGTGTTACTTCTCTTGCTTTCTTGTATGTTCGTTGTTGTTGCATCATATAGGTTGCTCACCTAGTTGCACATCTAGACAACCTACTTTGATGCAAAGTTTAATTTGGTAAAAAAAAGTTCGAGCGGGGGCGAGGGCATCTTCCGCATGTCGTACATGCGACCATGCACCTTGGTCGCCCGTCGGAGTTTAGGTGCGGCCCGACCCGCCGCGAGGGACGCATGTGTGCTCCTTCCTACGGACGCTCGCGTGCGAGCCACATTGCCGGACAAGTCTGGGCTTCAGGTGTGCAATCAGCGGGGATGCGTCTATCCGACTGGATCTGGATGAACTGGCCAGCCGCGAGGTGGTTCCAGACGAGAAGGTGTGACTGCGGGCGGTTGGCGAGCTGCGGTGCTGGCGGCTGGTCCACGCGGGGGGGGGGGGGGGCAGCGCCGGCTGCAAAAATACCAAGACCCACCAGCGCATGGCGGCAGGCCGCTCCTCGGCCGGGCACGGGGGGACCCACCGGCGCATGGCGACAGGCCGCTCCTTAGCCGGGCGGACAGGCGGCGTCCTCTTTGCTTGGTGCGACAACGACAACGAGGGGCCTCTGCCGTGGCCGGGGTCGGAACGGCCGATGGCGTGCCTCTGCCACGGCTCTGGACGGGTGGCGGTAAGATGAACACTTTTTTTTCTTCCAATGACATGTGGACCCCATAGGGCCACACATGATGATAATAATACTACCAAACATCGCCGTTACATGTGAGATGTTAAGCGGTGCCACGTCAGTCTAACTGGTGGGCCCCACCTGTCATAAACTCATTTAACAGGGTCAGATTCGCCGATCGATGGTTTTTACAAAACCATTACGCAAGATATGGTGTTTTGTGTAAAGAAAATGTATCTTAGTATTTTTTGCAAACCTAGCCTTTAAAATGATGGTTTTCTACAATTTACTCTCCTTCGTTTGTCACTTGCTCACTGCAAGTACAGCAAGGATCTAATTAACTAGCAAAAACTTGATATTTGCACCCTCGCGTGCCCGTCCGGTCCTCCGATCGTCTTGCCCGGCGCTGCACGGCGGCTGTGGAACGCGTCACGGCGCTTCCTGACCAGGATCTCGATCTCCCGCCGCTCCTCCCTCGCAATCTGCTGAGACCGGCACTCGGCGCTGCAGAAGGCTTGCTCTCCCCTGCAGAAATAATCCCAAGAACCGTAAGAATCTCAGCTCAAGCCAAGTAACAATAAGCATAGAGATTGAATGAGGAGGGTGCATATCTGATCTTTCTTACTTGTACACGAAGACGTCCATGTCGCCGTGGATCTTCTTGCAGCAGCAGAGGCAGCACTTCAGGAACTCAAGGCCCAGGAATGGCCGGCAGCCGCTGCTCTCCTGTAGGTCGGCAGCGGCGGACCTCACCGACGACCTCCTGAGGACGGCCAGCGCCGGCCGTTGTTGTCGCCTCGGCGAGGGCTGTATGATCAGCCGGAGCCCGACGAGCTCGCCGGCGGTCGCCATTGTTGACGTCCCCGCCTGATCCTGATCCTGATCCTGGGCCTCTCCCTCGCCGATCTGGAAGAGGCTAGGAGACCTCGAAATCATCCCGGCGAGACAACAAGTTTTTAGAGATGCTTGCTCGTGGTTTATACGTGCTCGATCCTTGAAACCGCAGGGGTTAATTCCTGTGAGAACTGAGAAGAACGACAATGGCAATGGAGAAGTATGGCGAGCTGTTGATGGTTATATAGAGACGCGATGCCAAGCTTGCACGCGTGTATTTTAGTTTGGTTTGTTGGCATCGCGAAAAGTGAAGCTGTCTCTGCCAGTGCTAAAAAAGAAAGGCTTGTCGTACGTACAATATTCGCCCGCATGCTACACATGGCGCAGGAGCATGGAAAAAGTTTGCAGCGCCGTGGCACAGTGCCGCATAGTACAGATAAGATGACCCTAATGAGTCACGACTTACATGTGGACGCTATCTTTATTTATTGTGATAGGGAGCAAGACGTGTCTCTCCTGTCGCTTACAATAATTCAGATGTCTCCTTCCGTGCCCACAGTAGATAAGAAATTAGCGGTTACAACGTGCTGAAGTTTCTTTTTCAACAAAAATTCTCCCCGGTGTCTGCATCGAACGATTACATTTTGCTGAAGTGCATGATACCGTGCATTTTTTCCTTCGGAAGATCTCTCCGGTATCTGCGCCGACCGATGAAATTTTGCTGAAATGTATGATACTCTTATGCACTGGGGAGGTAAGTTTCGTAGAATAGTGTCATGTGCATGATACTCCCTCTGTAATATAAGACCGTTTAAATCATTATCTAAATGATCTTATATTTCTTTACAAAGAGATTACTAGTTTATTATATTACCCACCATGAAAGAAATCACTCTAGAATCACTTTTCAACTAGTGTTAATCATACAATATTCTGTTGGAGCTAGTTATCCTATCCTTAGAAGGTAAGTCGCTACCTCACGCCTCCTTCACCCTCTAGATCTACGTCCTCTTGCGCCTTATTTCACACTACCGGTGTTGCTATTCCCTCCCTCACTAGTTCCACTCTTCCCTCCCTTGCCAGTGCAACTGTCAACGGTATAAAGTCAAAGCAACATTCCGATATTTAGGCATACATTGAACTTGTTGAAGGCATCATATGTATTACATGTCCGCGCGTCGATGACCTTTGACAGTGCTAGTGAACATCATCGACATCACCGATCTTCTTTCCCTTTTTCATCCTCCCATGCCCCACCTCCTATATTCATGATGACGGGTGTTTGCTTGACCAGGGTCCCTTTTTGGAATGTTTTAGTTGGATACTCATCATGGTCAGATTAGTGTATGTATAGTCTCAACATCAAGCTAACATTTCGGATAATATAGGAATTTATGCCTCCATTTTACAGATCCAAACATTGTCTCACGGTTGCTATTCTCCATAAAACATGGAAACCGTCTAAATGCAACGTAGACACAACTCATTTAGTTCTCAACCTCGGCCCATTTCAAAACATTTTGCACGAGCATGCGCCCTGTGGATCAATGGTATTCTTTGATGGCATGTTAGTGTAGTAAGCAAAATCAGAAAAAGTTTCAGTAAAAGAATGTGGAAGAGAAAATAAGTTTAGTTGTACAAGAAGAGTTTAGAAAAGGATGATATGACATGCAAAAGATAATAATTACCTATCAATATACTAACCAATTGATGCTGGATTGGGCAATGTTTTTTTATAAAGGGGTTATTAACTAAATCATCACATCAAGGTGATACAATCAAAATGTCTACAAATCCGGCCATTATATAGAAAGATGCACACAACTCAACATGCCTAGAAGACAAGAAATAAATAAACAGGGCATAATTTTACGTGAAAAGAAGTCCATCTAGGAGGGTTGGGGTGCCGATCCATAGACTAGACCGTACCCATGTGGGTTAAACACCTTACTGTAAATAGTTGCATGTCCTCCGTTCGCTGCAGAATAGAACATATCTGGAGCTCGTGCATACATAAATGTATAAACAGCAAACAAGAATAAGTTCTTATTTTCAGGAAAAGCCACATCATTTGTGGATAGCCAAAGAACACATATAAGGCCATCATCCCAATCAAGATACGGGAGCGAAGTTTTTTTATCGATACCCCACAACCAGATGCTAGAGAGATGTTTGATCGACTCATCTTGATGAGAAAAAACATAACTATCATTTCCTTGCTAGTTGCCTCACGTAGTGTTCTCCCTCATCAAAATCGCCCCTCGATACAAATACCAGAGAAATATCTTAACTTACAAAATAAATTTCAAGCTTCCATGACTTCTTATTATCTATTGGTGCATCACAATAAACAAACGAAAAATTCATTAGATCCTTGTGAAATATGAAAGGACTCTAGTCCATCCAATAAAGCATTCTTTTTTAACACAGTACAATCAAAGTCGCTCACATAGGTGAGCATGCGCTCACCTTTATGAGCACACACCCGCATACTCTATCCCTATGAGCATCTCTGAGAGACTGAGGTCTGAAATAAATCCAGGAAAATACGAGCACCAATGTCAAGTTAGGCCTTGAACCCTGATGGGCTGGGGATATCACTGTCCTCCTAACCATCTAACACAAGTTGGTTCGCCATCCAATAAAGCATTCCATGCAACTAATCATGTTAGGTCCCTCAAGAAGAAACATTATCATAAATACTCCCAAGACTTTCAGTATTGTGGCATATTTATGTATGACAATATGACAAAGTCTAGGATATTGCTACTATAAGAGTACATTTCCCAACCAGGTGTCTTGTCAAAACCAAACTTGAGAGCTGTCACTGATAAATCAAGCTCCAAACCCGAAGAAGGATTGTTTCACCTTCATTGGTACGACCTAGAAATGCGAGTTTCCGGGTTTTTTGTGAACCTGAGAGATCGATTTAGAGCATCCGTGCTTATTATGTATGAGCTCATGTCATATGCCATGATGGACTGGGTAATGTGGCAAACACATCTCAAACATTACACCTGCTTGGGTTGCGATTGAAAAGTGCACAATTGGAACTCAACGCGTGCTATTGAAGATTTTGAAAGAAAAAATGTCTACGAGACAATTTAAATGTTTATGTGTGACTATTGTTAATGCGAGATTTCTCTGTGTGTGACTCTCTTATTGCTTTTCTTGAAACATGTTGAAATTTATCATAATGGCCTACGTGTATTCTAAAATCCCTCCAATATTCCCAAAAAATGATATCATATCGTGGCAAAGTTGGGTGCTTCCTCTATCCTAACATTTTGTATACGGCCTCAAGATACATGTTGCACACGTATTACATTTCTTAGAAGTAATCATTGTTCAACGGTGGAAACCGGGACAACATAAGTAACTAATTGGACAGAATATACAAATTTCGGTTAACAATGGAGGCTTTGTCATGTACAAAGCAACGGCTAGACTTGAGTGAGGTGTTTTGCCTCCGGGTGACTTACTGCCTCGGAGCCTAACATTTTCAAAAACTGAAAGAATTTTTCAAAGTTCTTGTAACAAATTGATGTACATTTAGATATGGCATGAATACTCTAAATTGCATTCATATATATATTTCTATTTGCGTGCTGAATAAGAAAACAAGCATGTAGATGATGATTGTAAATATTAGGATGATTATAAGCAACATGAAACACACACGCGGGCGCACACAGACACATAGACACGGGGAAGACATACACAATGTAAATAAAAGTAGACGACCAATGCAGTTCGAGCTAAGAAAAGGCCGAGTCCATGACACCTATTTTTGAGGAGAGATTCACAAGCAAGGCACCGAGGAGTGTCGTTGCTTTCGTTGAAGGGCATCTCGAATTGAGACCTTGCAAACTTTAACATCACCCGCTTGCTTAGCAGCCATCCAAAGCAGGCTAAACAGGAGCATATGTCATACAGTGAGTGTTATCGGTATTGTCGGAGAGCCTTACTCCACTAAGACAACATTGCCGAGACACCAGTCGTGTGGCTAATACTTGTGCCATGATTGCGAGGGTTCCTGCCGATGCCAACGAAGGGCCTTGCAGAATCAAGGTTCAACTGATGCCACGAACCTTTACCATATGCTCCGCTAAAGAGATTACCCTGAGCCGTTTGCGTGGTCTGGTCCGCCATATACACCGTTGAATAACACTAATCTAGCAAGACCACACCAGGAAAACGAAGCTCACTACCTTACCATCTACCATTGCCACGGGACAAGAGTCAAATCTAGGTGGCAGAACATATAGCCAATGACAACCATTACAAGGGGTAGCAAGTGGCAGCTTTGTGATGCCAACAAACGTCATCGACCCTGTGGCAAGAGCATCGATGATCAACGCAATGTTATGAAAATGGCAGCCCTTGGCACACGGCATCGATGTCACAAAAATCCCAAAGAACACAAACCACTATCAACCCCAGGTTGGTCGCTCCACCACTGCCAGCATACCACGACAAGTAACTATCAATCTCATTGACCATGCTAACCCCAAGATGACACCTTCAAGAAAGGGTTGCAGCGTAGGTTGCACCGCTATCATCCGTACTGGGAGGCCCACAACTGGTGGGAGCTGGGTTTTCATCCCAATTTGCGAAGACACCCTCCTCTATTCAGCGCCCGATTTACCGAGACATCCAACGTACTTTCATTAGATGCACCATCACCAACCAAAACTAGGCTAAGTCGTAGCAGCCCCGCCACCACCACCCGATACACACAGAGAAGATGAGCTGAGTAGTGCCAAACCACCCCAGGGTCTAGATCGAGCCACGCCCAGTAGGATCCAGAGTCTTGATGCATGTATCTTTCCGACAACCTCCAGTGCCCCTCACTCACCTCCCACCCACTAGATATAGCACACGGGACGGGCTGTCACCCCACAGTAGGGTTGTGTGTCTCGAGATATGTGTCATTCAGGGCCACAAGGAAGGAGATCGCCACGCGGCCCATGCCGCCACAGTCACCGCCATTACCACTACAAAGTGCTTCCAAGATGCCCATGCACTACCCCGGCCATGGCTAAGAACCACTGGCCAGCGCATGCTGCCGCCAAGAGGTACGTCATTAGGTGTTTGCCAATGAAGCGAGCAGATCAAGTTCTGTCGGAATGGTTGTCGCATGAACTTTGCCCAACAACTTTGGCCCGCGGGGGCGAAGGGGGAAAGTTGGAAGCTGGGGGAGTTGCCTTAGGTTTAGAGTGACGCATTTTTAATGCATATGTGCATGTGAACAAAAATTTCATTGTTTAAACATATCTTCTTTTGGTGTGGGGCTCTAAGTGCCTCCCGAGCTTTCACTGACTGCCTAATTAGCATGTGAAACAAGTTTTAGCAATTTAATTAGCATGTGCCTAATTTAGAGTCTTAATTACATGTGTTAGCAACTTAACATGTGCTAGTGGCTCGAAACCAACCGCACACTCCAGGCAAAAGTAAACAAGAAAGCGACCGTAACACGCACAACATGCTTAAAAATTTATTTGTGTTGACAAAGATCACGTCGGTGACAACAATTACAAAATTATTGTATTCTTCCTAGAACACGCAAAAAGACTTACACCTAGTTTATATTTTAACATAGAAAAAAACAAAGTGATTTGCAAAAGTTATAGAATTACTATCAGCAGATGGCGAGAGGGTCACGCCTCCGCCTGAAACATCACGACGTGATCCCTTTTTAGATGTGCCTCTACTAGCTTGCTCCCCTATGGTATTGTCGATGACAAGGTGATTATGGAAACACTCAGAGGCAAGTTTGTCAAGAACTTTGCATTATTGTTGGCAGTTGGTACCAGGGAGCGAATTCTCATTGCAGGCGTGGAATCTTTCTTTTCCTTCCAGAGGGTTTCTCTTAGTGACAGCATGATTTTGGTGAGCATTAAGATGTGAGATATGTCGGAGACCTCAGTGCGCATGGGTGTGTATGGGCTTTAGGACGACAATGCTCGTTTGGGATTTGTTAACGAGTTGTGGGAAGTCCGGCCCGTTCAGTAGAACAGATGGCTCATACTTGGGGATATTAACACCATCCTCAAGACACGGGACAAGAATAACAGTAATATCAATACGAGAGTCATAGGTTCATTTAGGGCCATGGTGGACAGGTTAGGTCTAAAAGAGATTAACATCAATGGGAGGCGCTTCGCATCGTAAAATAAGAGGGATGTGGTGACGCTACTCATGTTGGATCGCATGTTCTGCTCAGCAGCTTGGGAAGGGCTATTCCCAGCTTGCACTCTCCATGTGATCTCCAGATGATCTCGGCCCACTGTCTGACGGTGCATAAATTCTTCAATGCCCTCCGTAGGGTAGCGAGCATGACCAGAAGTACCAGACCGAAGGTCATACAGAGAGTTTACCTAGGTTCGGGCCTTCGGAAAGGTGTAAAAGCCTATGTCCTACTTTGTGTTATGGTAGGATACCTCGTGCGAGGGAATACAATGGGTATAATGTGTTGGCTACCGAGACTTTAGTTCCTTGAAAATAGATGGCTATGAGATCCCCTTACACTACTAGGGAAAAGGCTAGCAGCAGCGCGGGTACCCGCGCTACCAATAAGGCGCTACAGCTAACTCTTAGTAGTAGCGCTGCCTGTACCCGCGCTACCACTATTGACTATAGCAGCAGCGCTTTTCAGGAACGCGCTGCTATTACTTAGCTGTAGCGATTTCCCGATCCAGCGCTACTGTTATATCTTTCACCATTTCCCCATTCCGGCTTCGATAAACTGTAATTTCCAGATACTAGGTACTACTAGATATCAATTTCATAAAGCATTATAGGTAGTAGGTAGTACTCCCTCGGTTCGAAATTACTCGTCGTGGTTTTAGTTCAAATTTGAACTCAAACCACGACGAGTAATTTGGAACCGAGGGAGTACTAGATAACAATTTCATATATACTCAACATGCATCCTCAAGCAGTACAAGGTGACATCGACGACAATCATCATATTTAGTTCTAGATGATATCGACGGCGATCATCATATGTAGTTCTACATGATATCGACGACGATCATCATATGTAGTTCTAGATGATATAGCCACATACACATATGTAGTTCTAGATGATATCGACGGCGATCATCATCCTCAAGCCTGGGCGATGGGTGTTCCTGATAGTAATTAGGATGGCCTGTCCAGCACGATGATTCTTGCCAACGAGGAATCTCTTCCACCCAACCGAGTTCAAGTGTGTGCGACCATCTGTGCCCATGCGGTAAGTATATGTGGTGACGGAGCCCCTTGCGGTAAGGCGTAGTCCAACTGAGCCTTCTTCATCAGGATCGATACCACAACTCACAGATAGGTTCTTTGGCAATCTCTGAATAAGAAAAACATATCAATTAATAAATAGCCTAAGCATGTGATCAGACTCAACACTAAAGTATATCATCGACTAGATTTGTAAGTATAACAATACAGCATGTATATATCATCAAATTACTACATGCAGTACGTATAACATACCATTTCATGCCGATCGACCATGGTACTTGTCAGGCGGGTCACGAATGGCACCCCGACAAAGTCATCACGTGGCGGAATTATGTCCCATAGGTTGCACACCTCCTCCTTGCTCAGCCTCATTCTTTGAGCTATGATGGCTTCATGAAGTGGGTTCTCATCATCTTCATTGAGTGGGTCCTCATTATCTTCATCATCTTCGTCATCTTCATCATCTTTCACCAGGTTGATATAAATGACAACCAGCTTGGGTCTTTCTGCTCTGAAGGAGAATCTGATCAACTCACCACCAGTAAGACGCATGCGAGCGAGGAGACGGGCCCATCCATTTCCTCCAATCTGCGACATATTGCGTCCTTTCTCGACCTCCATAGTGTACGGCCCCCCAGGAGCCTCAAATGTCACAGTGTCTCCTGTCAGCTTGTTGAATTTCAACCTCACATTGCATGGGACGATCTGTGTAAGAAAAGCAAAATGACACAATGCAGTAATGCCAACACTAAAAATAAAATAGTTGTTACATTTCATCTAATTTCTTACCGCCGTATGACGAAAACTCGGATGGAAGTAGATGCCGAACAGCTTGCCAGTTGCAAGGCTGCTAGCGCACCTTGACTTGCACAGTCGACATAGTGGTGCTAGTGGTGGCGCCATTTTACTAAATCAACTAAATCAAAATGTTCTAAATCAACTAGCCTACTAAATCAACTAAATCAACTAGCCTACTAAATCAACTAAATCAAAATGTTCTAAATCAACTAAATCAACTAGCCTACTAAATCAACTGAATCATATCAACTAAATCGACTAAATCAACTAGCATACTAAATCAACTAGCATACTAAATCCACTAGCATACTAAATCAACTAAATCAAAATGTTACATATGAAAGCCTACTAAATCAAAATGTATCAGGGAGGAGGGACAAAGAGGGGAGACTCGAGGAGGGAGAAGATAGTAGGACGGAGGAGGAAGGTGGAGCCAGGAGGGGCCGGCCGGCGGCGAGTGGAGGGAGGACGGATCGAGGAGGAAGGCAGAGCGAGGAGGGGGCGGCCAGCGGCGAGTGGAGGGAGGACGGAGGAGGATGAGGCGATAGCAGCGCAGATCGGGGGAGGGGCGGCGGGGGAGGGGCGACGGGGGAGGACCGGCGGCGCGGGGGGGTGGGGAGGAGACCGTGAGTGTGTGTGAGTGTGATCTGTGGATGAGGCTAGCTAGTGAGATCTGTAGTTAATTTAGCAGTAGCGATTATTGCCTGAATGCGCTGCTGCTACGTCACGTAGCAGTAGCGCTGTCTATTTTAACGCGCTGCTGCTATAACTGGCCTCGCGGCGGCGTCGTGGGAATTTTAGCAGTAGCGCCGCTTGGAGTGCGCGCGCTACTAATAAACTTGTTTCAGCAGCGAGTTTCCACAGCCCGCGCTACTGCTACTTACCAGCAGCGCCTGATTTTATAGCGCGCTGCTGGTAAGATTCTGTGTATAGGCTTTTTCCTAGTAGTGTTAGCCCCCACCTTATATGGGTGATAGGGGATAAGGTTTTACATGGAGGTAGATCCAATCTGGCCACCATCGTGTAGACTTGGGGACCAAGATGGTCTCTAGACGTTCATCCGATACCCTGGGCTACTTCCTATCACCGGCTCGTTGGTGGGCCTTATAGGCCCCATGCCAGGCCTACTGCTGAGCTCCCCTTTGAGAGGCCACCCCGGTGTATTACACCGTCAGTAGCCCCTGAACATGTCTGGAGTTAAAGTGGTTGTCCTTCGAGAACTCAGGCGGACTCCTTGCCTTTTTGCCCCTGTTCAAGAATTCATCCGATTAACCAGTTAACTTGCCGATTAATCCCTACTCATAGGGTCACCGAGTAGCCGATAAACCGAAAAATCGTCTGATTAATTGATTAAATGGCCGATTAACTTGCCGATTAGCCGATTAATCCCCTACTCGCTAGCCAACCGAGCAGCTACCAATTAACGATTTCCTCAACAATGCTTTTTGCTAGTCATCATGACTCATCTTAGGGAGCTCGGCCTTGAAGGAGTCTCTGGTCCTTCCCATCGCGAGGCCTCCTGGGACCCCCTTTTCATTGACGAAAAACGACATGTGGGGGCTCTGGTAGTTTGGAGCTCTAAGTCCGGAAGCTGAGCCCTCACGCTTGGTCCTGTCTGTGGGGCTCATTGAACTAGTGCAACCCCAAAGTGCCTACAGTATGGGGGCTCATTGTAAGTTGCGGCTCCGATAACCCGAGCCTAGCGTCATGCCTTTTGTTAATGAGCATGTCACGCGTTGGCCCCGTCCTATCCTGTTATATCTGGCCAAAGGACCGTTTAGGCGCCTGTGAGTTGCGTATCGGAATGATGACGATGCATGGATTCTCGCGCCCATGTTGCGAAATGGGGAAACCGCAAAACATGCGGGGCACATGTCATGCCACGAGACACGTCGATTCGGTTTACTGCAATGTCTATAAAGGAGGGTAGGGGATCAATTAATTTCCCCTTCTTCCTCCTCCGTCTTCAATCTTGTGCTTCCTTGGCATAACTTCCCCTGCCGCAGACCCATAGATTGCGCCCTTCACCGTCCTCCTCGAGCTCGTGGTTTTCTTTCCTTCCTCGTTATACTTTGGTTTTACGTGTTTCTTTCTTCCTTTTCTCTAGTTTTCTTCGTTTTTTCTTTTCTTTCTTTGTCAGTTTTCATCTGGTTTTTTTTCTTTTAACTAATGTCTACTTTTCTTTGGTACACAATATACATTTTCTATGTGCATGTGAAACATTTTATTGATACACGTTGAACATTTTTTAAAATACACAATGTACATTTTTCTTTTAATACATGGTCAACATTTTATCAAATACACAAGTCTGCATTTTTCGAATACACCACGTACGCTTTTTAATACACATTTAACATTTTTCAAATACATGATCAACTTATTTTCAAATATATGTTTTGACACCTATTTCTTTTTCACACACATTATACATTTGGGGTATACATATAAAAGACATTATATACGTTTCAATATTTTTAAAATACATTATCAACATATTTTTCAAATATATATTTTAAAACATGTTGTACATTTGCCTTATAGATCTGGAACATTATTTCTATGCATGTCTAACATTTTTTAAATGCATGATAAATATTGTTCTAAAATATTTATCTTTGATGACAACTTGTTTCCACACACCCTGTACAATTTTTTATACATCAGAACCATTTTTTATATACGTTTTCGAAAAAACTAAAATACATGATTAACATTTTTTCCAAACATATATTTTGATGTCAACTTGTTTCATACACGTTGTACATTTTCGTATGCACTACAAACATTTTTATTATACACGTTTATTTAAGTTTTTTTGTCTAGAGTGATTTTATTATTATATATATTTATAATATAAATAAACATTAAAATAAATCAGAAAACAAAAACAAACAAAAATGCTAAAAAAGCAAAGTTTAATGCCCCGCGCGCTGGGGCGTCCTATTACAGGGGCGCTTGAGGCGAGCGCTCCTCCCGTCTCCGACCGCCCCTATGTCTGGCTTACAGCAAGATGGGAAGCCTCGCGTCAAAACGGCTGCCCGAGATAGGCCATCCCAGGTATGCTGGAGGCCACAGGCACTTTTTCTTCTTCTTTGTTTATACTTCTATTTATACTTTCCAAATATTCTAAAAAATTATAATACAAAAAACATTTTACATAAAACTTTTGAAAAACTGTTAAACAAGTGTTTCGAAAATGTTAAATGTGTACGGAGAAAATGTTTCTCATCTATACGAAAACTGTACAAGAAACAATATACAACGCGTGTGAAAAAGTTGATCTTGTATGTAAATGTTTCTAATCAAGCATTTGAAAAATATTAAACAATTATTTGAAAAATGTGCATCAAACATTTGAAAAATGTTAAATATGTATAGAAAAATACTGACCAAGTATTATTCCATTTGACAAATCTTAAGTGTGGATAGAAAAAATGTTTACCATGTATTAAAAGAATGTTAGTCTTGTATTTAAAAATATTTAATCAAGCAAATGAAAAAATTAAAATGTTTATTACAAAAATGTTGAGCATTTATTCAAAAAATGTTAATCTCATATTTGAAATATATTAATAAAACATTTTTAAAATATATAGAAAAAATGTTGACCGTTGACTAAAAGAATTAATCTTGTGTATAAAAATATAAATTTGTAACGGGAATGTTCTTGAGGTATGCGAATAATGTAGATGAAAAACAAAAGTAAAAAATAGAAAAAATGAACTATTATGACAAAGAAAGCCCGAGAAGAAATTAGAAAACCAAAAAAATGAAAAAAAAAATGATCAAAAGAAACTAGTACAATAGCGAACATTGACTGACGAACAAACGAACAGGTAACACGCTATTGGGCCAGCCCATGCACGTGCGCACAGCAGAAAAACTTCACATGAGATAGATGCTAGTCTATCTATAAGCGAGACATAGTATTCGCGCCCGTCTGGGGTGAAGCGAGATATAGTCGTGTCACGGGGCGTATATCTTACTTATAGTGAGGTATATGATGTGCTCACGTGAAGCTTCTCCTCCACATTTAGCCATGGACAGAGCCAAGAACTTCATATGAGGGGGGGAGGGGGGGAGGGGCAATGATACATATATGATCATTGGAGGGGGCCATACATTAAAATTTAGATCACAACTCTGCAAATCCACACAATATATAGGGATAATTTAAGGATTTTGTTTAGCACGGGGGAGCCATGGCTCTAGCTCGCCCTCTTCTGGCTTCGTCACTGTCGGGACCGGCTTTTCGGGGTATTAATTTCCCAAAAATGGCCCTTGTGCTCACCAGCCCCAGGATTACTGTTAGCTGATGAGGCACCAACTTGTTACAGAAACTCCAAGCAAAATACATGATATGTAGTACAAGACCATTCTGGCCTATGAGTACAACAAATGGTTTTTCTAGTGGCTGAAGGCGGAAGTGGTTTGCGGATCATCAGCGTCTATGGGACTCCATTTCCCACAGGAACAGCTGATCAGGATAACTCCTATCTTCGCGAGGCTGCTATCTCCATTGCGTAGGTTCCGGGGCTGTCATCGCAACGTTCCTTTCCACACAAGAAATCTAGCCAAGACAATAGCCAGGGACAAGCCAGTGAGTACTTTGAATGTACTCGCAAACATTAAGAACACAGGTATAATATAACCACTGGTAATCATGCTTTGGAATACTCTATGATCATTTCGTCAGTTATGTAATAAAGTTCATGATGCAAGCCGATCATTCAAAATAAAACATGAGTAAACCATCAGGGAGTAGAAGTGAAAAGCACCGATCGGGCGTCTGTGCAACACCACATAAAGGGCTTATAAGTAAATGAAATAAAGAGCATGCCACAGTCGGGTGTTTGAGCGACACCACATAAAGGGCTTATAAGTAAATGAAATAAAGAGCATACCACAGTTGGGCGTCTGAGCGATACCACATAAAGGGCTTATAACTAAATGAAATAATCACCGTGAATATCCAGAAGGTAGAACCGTCCCAGGGATATTCATTATTTCAAATAATACAAATGGTCAGTCCTTAATCATAACCATCATATATCACAAGTCAGAATCAATGTTCTGGTTTAGAAGTTTCTCCTCCGAAGACCGACACTAAGACCGACACTTGACCCATCCCAGACTGTAGTCCTTAACCATGGACACGGCTATTCGAATAGGTTTAATCTCTGCAGAGAGTGTACTCTTTACCCACTAGCAACGGATTTCCTTTAGTCCATCGGGACTAATTCCGTCCACGATCTTTTGATTGACAACACACTTGACCGCACACACCAGCCTAACTCACCGGTGTCTGGAATCACCCTTGACACCTGTTAAGCGAAACTCTAAATGGGGAGGCTACAACCTCGTCTAGCATGGGATCACAAAATTTATACAGCGCGCAAACTAGGGGAGCTACCCCTTCGGCTACAACCGAAACACCCATGCCCCCGGACCAGGTGGCAAGCCTACCGGATGCAGACGGTATCTTCCACCATGGCCTCTCTGTACGGTGTGTGCTAGGAAAGGGGTTGACAACTTACTGAACCGTACCCTACCTATGGTGGGGACAAGTGGTAGTACGAAACAAGTATGGGGGTTACCGGAACAAGACTCGATCTATGGTCGACTCAGGAGGTTTAGGAATTCCCTGCACGATTAGTATAACAAATATATTTCAAATCAACAGATAGAATCACCACTCATCATACCTCATCATGCCATACCGGACACAACTGCCTCGACGAGGAACTGGAGACAAGCATCGTGTCTACCCAAGACAGAGGCTTTCCCGGTTTCCTTCTGGTAGGCAGGGAGGCTATATGAGGGGGACCACTATCACAACATATCAACGTTCAAAAGCACAGTATCATTAACATGCACTTACAAGTAGGATCATATCACCCCAATAAAATAACGGAAGTTTCGAGACAGGGTGGTGTTGTAACCAAATTAAACAACACACGGCAATATTATGCCCGGGTTCAGAATGCTTGCCTTCAAGGTGTGGAGAGGTGAGGTGCTCTCCAAAACTTTTGAAAGTTATATCTCCCCTCCAAATTCCTATTTTCAAAAATATTCAAATAACGCATACTTCAAAACAAGTACAAAAAGTTGTCCTGATTATTTTTGAAATAAATCTTCAAATAAACTAGGTGAAATTTGAGAGAGGTAGGAAAAAGAATCAATTCATTTGGAGTTTTATTTAAAAAGATATAGCCAGTCAAAGTTTCAGTCAAACTCTATTTTTAAAATAAAACAGAAAAAGAAAAACATTTAGAAAACTAAACACGTCGAAGGCGTACTCTGGGTTTACGTCTTCACTTATTCCAGCGTGGACTGGCTCGTGTTCACTGACAGTGGGGTCCAGGGGGACCACTGGTCAGGTTTGACCAGTCGCCTCTCAATCCTCTTCCTCTGCCCGAGCGGAGGCGGGACTCCGGCGACGCTCGCCGGCGAACGGCGGCACTGTTCGAGAAACCAAGGCCATCCGCGGGCTCAGGGGGTCGAGGCGGTCCTCTCGGTGGTCGCTATGGCCTCTGGGGTGGCCGGAGTCGCCGGCGGCGAGCTCCGCAGCGGACGGTGGCCGTCGGGCAGAGTGGGCTCTCGTCTCCGGTGGCTCCCGATCAAAATTGAGCATGGGGGTGGACTCACGAGATGAAGAGAGGGCTTCTGGTGAAGAGAGTGGAGAGGGGGAGGCCCTGGTGGCGCCGGAGTGATCGAGATAGTGGCGGCGGCTGTGGTTGCCGGAGAAGAAGAAGACGACCATCTCTGGTCTTTCTGCTGCTACGGGAGGATCAGTGAGGGAGTGAGAGAGGTTGCTTGAGGACCTGACGAGCTCGGGGGCCCCTTAAATAGGCGAGCAATGGCGGTTCCGCGGCGGTCGGGGATAAGATCGCCGGCCGACCGCTTCTGTCGTGTCAGAGCGACGTGGCGATGGCCAGAGCAGGGTCGGTGCTAGCGGACGGGCTTGGGGATAAGGGCAGCCTGCTCACGAGGGCAGCTGGCGAGGAGTTGTGGCTTGGGCGGCGCCGTCCATGGCAGGGCGCACTGTGGCCGTCGGCGTGCCGCCAAGAGGGCCTTGTCGGCGGCGCTGTAGGGCGCCAGGGGCGGGCTAGCGTGTTCTGGTGAGTGGATGAGGTCGGGGTGCGGCTCTGCAGGCGAGCAAGGGCCGGGGCGCGATGCGGCGACCCGTGCGCACGCACGTGCAAAACGCGCGCTCTGGGCGCGCCCAGAGCACGCACGCTACGTGCTCGGCAATATGCCAAGGCATGCTAGAGGGCTCCAATCCACAAGAGGGTTAGCAGGGTGGGGCTATAGGCTAGGGCCAATCCATGGGACATGCTGGTCTAGTCAGGGGATCAAGTTCATAACACAAATCAAAAACTAAGCCAAAACTGGTCATGCACGCAAGGTACTTGATAGAATGCCAAGAGCATCTAGGTAACTCTTGGGGTGGCCACAATCTCCAGATCAGTGTCTCTTTGGATAAATAAGAGGGTGGTGAGGTTAGTTTATCAAAAGCAAAAACTTGTTAGTGCAAGTTTGTGAGAAAACTGATTCTGGACAGAAAGTAAAAGGCATTGTTGCATGCACTTAAAATCTTCCAATGGGTCCACTCTTCTGGACTTAAGGGTTTTGTAAGATGGGCCATAAGCAGGAGAAAGCTCAAGGGCACTAGAGCAAAATAAATTAGGGTTGCAGTAAAAAAAGCCAAACTGGACCAGAAAGCAAAAGAGGTTGATTCACTCAAAACTTTCAAAGAACATCAATGGGTTTTTGCATAAAATTGAATAAAATACTCCTATTAACATCCCATAATTTTGGTGGAGGTTTTAAAAAAAATATTTAAATAGGTTGCAGTGCAAAAATGCCCACTGGACCAGATTTAAAAATCTGGTGTAGAGCTCTAAATATCCAATGAATGAAATATATATTTGCATAAAAGTGATTTAAAAACATCACCTGACATCTCCTAATTCTGGTTAGAATTTTAGATGAATTTATAAAAGGGTTGTAGTACAAATGGGACCCTAAAACCATGGGAAACCATTTTTAAAGAAATGAAGACCAGGAAAAATAATTATATAAATAATCCCATAGATAAAAGAAAAGTTTTCACTTGGGGTAAAACTCCATAATAACCAAGAAAGAATGGTTCTGAAACCAAAAGGAAATCCAAAAAATTTAATTTCCTGGCAAAATTTTAATCAATGAAGCAAGGTCAAAATTTTGGGGTGTCACAACACTACCCCCCTTAAGAAAAATCTCGTCCTCGAGATTTGCTAAAAGCTGTTTTAATAAATTATATGCAATAAAATGTGGCAACAGTGAGAGAGCAATAAGTGGTGTAAAACCACAGTGTGGAACACTGGCGCTGCGTGGAAAAATCTACGGTTAGGGGAAAACGAGAGATTTCTACGCTGGATATAGTAAATTTAGAATAAACTTTTAAATTCTAAAATACGTTGGTCGTACCCGAGAGCACAGTGCTCTCTCTGGCTGATAGGTGGACCCGGGGTCCACTGTCAGCCTCTTCTTCTTCCTCCGGTTCTCTCTTCTTCCTCTCTCCCGCGCGCTTTCCCGCGCTTTCTCCACCGGCGACGTCTAACGCGTAGGGCATCTAGGCCGTACCTGCTGAAAGATCGTGGATGTCGCCTAGAGGGGGGGTGAATAGGCGTTTTAAAATAATTATGGTTTAGGCTTGAACAAATGCGGAATAAACCTAGCGATTAATTTGCCAAGCATAAAACCTAAAACAACTAGGCTCACCTATGTGCACCAACAACTTATGCTAAGCAAGATAAGCAACTATGAGATAGCAAGATATATGACAAAGAACAATATGGCTATCACAAAGTAAAGTGCATAAGTAAAGGGCTCGGGTAAGAGATAACCGAGGCACGCGGAGACGACGATGTATCCCGAAGTTCACACCCTTGCGGATGCTAATCTCCGTTTGGACTAGTGTGGAGGCACAATGCTCCCCAAGAAGCCACTAGGGCCACCGTAATCTCCTCACGCCCTCGCACAATGCAAGATGCCATGATTCCACTAAGGGACCCTTGAGGGCGGTCACCGAACCCATACAAATGGCAACCCTTGGGGGCGGTTACCGAAGCCTTACACTTTGGCAACCCTTGGGGGCGGTCACCGGTACCCGTAAAATTGCTCGGGGCGATCTCCACAACCTAATTGGAGACCCCGACGCTTGCCCGGAGCTTTGCACCACAATGATTGAGCTCCGAACACCAACAACCGTCTAGGGCGCCCAAGCACCCAAGAGGAACAAGCTCAAGGGTACCAAGCACCCAAGAGTAATAAGCTTCTCAACTTGTAACTTCCACGTATCACGTGGAGAACTCAAACCGATGCACCAAATGCAATGGCAAGGGCATACAGAGTGCCCAAGTCCTTCTCTCTCAAGTCCCACCGAAGCAACTAATGCTAGGGAGGAAAATGAGAGGAAGAACAAGGAAGAGAACACCAAGAACTCCAAGATCTAGATCCAAGGGGTTCCCCTCACATAGAGGAGAAAGTGATTGGTGGAAATGTAGATCTAGATCTCCTCTCTCTTTTCCCTCAAAAACTAGCAAGAATCCATGGAGGGATTGAGAGTTAGCAAGCTCAAAGAAGGTCAACAATGGGGGTAAAAACAAGCTCAAGAGATAGGGTTCATTGGGGAAGAAGACCCCCTTTTATAGGAGGGGGGAAATCCAACCGTTATGTGCTCAGCCCGCACACGAGCGGTACTACCGCTCCTGGTCCCGGTACAACCGGGACTCACAGTATACGTGCAGAACCCTACCAGGCGGTACAACCGGGCGACCAGGCGGTAGCACCGGTTGAGAAGAACAACCGGAGCAACCGCCCAGCCACCGCTCAACCACCGCATAGGAACAGAAGGGAGTCACCCCTGAGTGCGGTAGTCGAGCGGTACCGGGCCGGTGCAACCGCATGGCCTTGAGCGCTCGTGCGGCTAAGTCCTGAGCGGTAGAACCGCTCCGGACACCGGTGGTACCGGTACGACCGGACCAACCGGGCCACCACCGCCCGAGTACCGCATCAAAACAGAGGCTTGACCGGTACTTGGGCGGTGCCTAGCCGGAACAACCGCCCAAGTCTTTGCTGAGCAAGATGGCGGTACCACCGCCCGGAAGCAGCGGTAACAACAGCTGAGAGCACCAAGCGGTACTACCGCTGGGGCTCGAGGTACTACCGCTGGGACCAGACAAAAACCACTTCCAAGAAAACAAGAACTGCCATAACTTCTGCATATGAGCTCCGAATTGAGCAAACTCAAGCTTGTTGGAAACAAGACGACGAGTAGCATCAAAACAACGACTGGTAATAGTAAGAAGAGGCAGGGGAGGTATGCCTAACAAAAA
The DNA here is from genome assembly GCF_056163025.1 of Triticum urartu. NCBI lineage: Eukaryota > Viridiplantae > Streptophyta > Magnoliopsida > Poales > Poaceae > Triticum > Triticum urartu. Next base: position 569,206,021 of record NC_141876.1, read on the forward strand.
GAGGAGTGAAACCTCCAACCGAGAAGAATCGGCAAAACCTCCAACATCGAAAACATCATAGAAGATGCATGCGAACTCCGTTTTCGATGAACTCAAGCTTGTCATCAAGATGACCATAAGCTCTAAGACTCACAAAGAGAACCAAACAAGAAACAAGAAAGATGATGCAAGGATGCAATGGTTTGAGTTCTCTACGAACGATACGATCAAGCTACTCATCGAGAGCCCCCCTTGATAGTACGGCAATCGATCCTATAACCCGGTCTCCCAACTACCATCATGAGACCGGTAAAATAGAAAACCTATAAAGGGCAAACCTTTGCCTTGCACATGGTCCACTTGAGCTAGATGATGACAATCTTGACTCCCTCAAGTTGGACCACCTTTCTTGATTGTGTTGACTCGATGAAGACTAGTTGATTGCTCCCCCATACTCCACTATGGGTGAGCCACTCTTCCGCACATCTTCACAAGTCCATTATCACCACAAAGGACGGCAAGCTTCAAGTATTTGATCTCTTCGTGATGCTCCACTTGAACTTGCACACCGCAACCTAACCCCACAAAGAACTCTCACGAAGACCATGGGTTAGTACACAAAGCGTAATTGACAATTCTTACCATACCATGGGATCACTTGATCCCTCTCGGTACATCTTCTGCGCTTTGTGAGTTGATCAACTTGATTCACTCTTGACTTAGTCTTGATCAACCTTGAACCTTTCCAATTCTCTTCATTTGAATGATGTCTTGAAGGTAGACATGAATGATCACACAATCTTCTTCTTCAAGACATGCTTGCAATAAGCTCAACTCTCACATGACCAATCTTTGGATAATTCCTTTGAATAACACATTGGTCGACACAAACTCTCCTTGAAATCAACACATGCACTCCAAGAAAAGCCTATGGACAAAACCTTTAAATATAACTCAAGGAAACCATTAGTCCATAGAGATTGTCATCAATTACCAAAACCAAACATGGGGGCACCGCATGTTCTTTCACCTGCGGTAGTGCACGGCGTGCTAGCTGCCTGTGCAGCGTGCACTCACCTCGCGGGCCAGCGTGCTGTCGGCACTGCTCGCGGATTCGCCTTCGAACACCGGCGATCGGGCGACGAGCGGCGCTGGTGGACTTCGCCCACCGTACACCGATCTCGAGCTATAAAACGGCCGAGGTGCTTCTCTCTTCTTCCTCACACCTGGCCTCGCTTCTCCTTCTCCTCCTTCCTCCTCCATTTCCGTTTACAGAAGCTCGAGACAAGGCTCTAATGGCGGGGGCGGTGCCGGACTGGTACGTGATCCTGGTGTGCGGAGGGCTGGCGGCACTGCTGGGGCTCTCCGTGCTCCTGTGTGCGATGATCCTTGATGATCATCGTGATGCTGCTGCTCGAGTGTTGGATCTTCGCGGCGGCGGTGATCACGAGGATTAGGTGTGGTATCGGGTGCTAACTGTTGTCGGTATGCTGGGTACCTTGTACCCGGATGATTACCCACTAATCTCTCCTTCAGAGACTGTGGTGTATTAGGGAGATGATTAGCCAGATGCAACACGGTTACGCGGTGTTGCAAGTAGTGTATGTGTTCGAGTGGTTGTGGTTGTGAGCCTGCTGCCGTGGTGCTGCGTGAATAAAAATCCATGTCGTGAGGAGATATATGTTGTAGCAACTCAGGAAAAAGAAATCTCACTCCAGGATTTTTCGCGAGAGAAAAATTAGTTAATCAAAATTTACAGCAGCAAAAAACCTCTCACAACAATTGAATCCAAATATTTATCTCATCGCACAAGATTTAGAATAACACGCATGAGTTACAATACTTAGCTAAAGGTGGGAATAAAATAACATAGCGGAGGCGTCTAGAATGAAAACGGCAACTGGACGGGATCCCGTGAAAACGTCTCTGGCACTGGGGCGCACTCTTCTTCTATCGAGGGAAGCGGATTGATCAGTCGATGAACAAGTCTCTCCTGGCCGAGCCTCAGTGGCCTGCCGATGGCGATCTGAGGATTTAAATCAGCGAGGCTATGGAGATAACCCATCACTCGCTGGGTCAAACGCTCTTGAGCGATGACATACTGGACAAGGTTGGCCAGCACTGAGTCTCTCTCAATTCGTCCACCGGGAAAAGATGTCACTTCCCCAGGTGCTGCATGGCTCGGAAAGTAATAATACCCTCGTTCGCTGGCATAGGGTACCGCGAATCGAAGGCGAACAAGCGCTTCGTGTGCAGCCGCTTCTATGGCCATCTGCGGAGTCGGCATAGATTTCCCCATGAAGGAGACTTCCGTTGGGTCTTGGTTTGAGTTTACGGGAGGGATGTGCACTACTGTCCAATATTTCGAGGTGGATGCGGTGATCCTCGACTTGAGCAGCTCGTACTAGGGTGGCTGGGTAGAACCCATGGTACTGCAAGTAAAGTCCCACAATATTTTAACAAAGTTACCCGGGGTTGCATCTGGGGTTCTCAGATACATGCTAGGGCTCGGCATGGAAAGAAATGGTTGTGAGGGTTGCGCACAAGATGCGGGGTACTCGGCAAGGTCACGAGGTGGCCTTTTATATAGTGACTGTGCTGGGTTATTCACCGCGGTGAGGGGCACTAGCTTGCTGGTTCTACTCTCATGGGGGTCGGGGTCAAAGCCACAGATACACACATCTCGCAAAAGTGACGTGTTACTGTGGGTGCCGTCGGGGTTGGTTTTTGGTAGCTATGCCCGGAATTAAAAATGCAGCCGTACATCAACACAGCTACTATTTAAATTAGGGGCGCACATGCAGACAACATTGCGGTGATACAAGGTCACACAGTTACAGGTTGTGGACATACTGAGACTCGGTACTACTCGAGTGACTTAGTCTACCTCGTTTATATCCAAGCGGGCGTGCCTTGTGGCTGTCGAGGTTTCTCCACGGGCTTCACTGTCGGAGTTAGCTGCAGGTGGTTGAGGAACTGCAGGGTCGGGGTAGTGATGATGACCATCGCGGGGATTGTTGGTCACAATCCCGTTGGAGCGTGTTCCCAAAAGGCGACGAAGCACTTCTGGGGTCATCAAAGCACCTTGGTCGATGGCTGGGGCTGACCTCAAGGTCTCGATCGGTTGTCCGAACAGCACGACTGGGTTGTCGGCGTCGGGCTCATCTTCTCTTCTTGCCGGGGCTCGGCGAACCAGTTCTCCACGAGCTGCGATCAGATCAAGGGTGATAGTAAGAAGAGGCAGGGGAGGTATGCCTAACAAAAAGAGGAGTGAAACCTCCAACCGAGAAGAATCGGCAAAACCTCCAACATCGAAAACATCATAGAAGATGCATGCGAACTCCGTTTTCGATGAACTCAAGCTTGTCATCAAGATGACCATAAGCTCTAAGACTCACAAAGAGAACCAAACAAGAACCAAGAAAGATGATGCAAGGATGCAATGGTTTGAGCTCTCTACGAACGATACGATCAAGCTACTCATCGAGAGCCCCCCTTGATAGTACGGCAATCGATCCTATAACCCGGTCTCCCAACTACCATCATGAGACCGGTAAAATAGAAAACCTATCAAGGGCAAACCTTTGCCTTGCACATGGTCCACTTGAGCTAGATGATGACAATCTTGACTCCCTCAAGTTGGACCACCTTTCTTGATTGTGTTGACTCGATGAAGACTAGTTGATTGCTCCCCCATACTCCACTATGGGTGAGCCACTCTTCCGCACATCTTCACAAGTCCATTATCACCACAAAGGACGGCAAGCTTCAAGCATTTGATCTCTTCGTGATGCTCCACTTGAACTTGCACACCGCAACCTAACCCCACAAAGAACTCTCACGAAGACCATGGGTTAGTACACAAAGCGTAATTGACAATTCTTACCATACCATGGGATCACTTGATCCCTCTCGGTACATCTTCTGCGCTTTGTGAGTTGATCAACTTGATTCACTCTTGACTTAGTCTTGATCAACCTTGAACCTTTCCAATTCTCTTCATTTGAATGATGTCTTGAAGGTAGACATGAATGATCACACAATCTTCTTCTTCAAGACATGCTTGCAATAAGCTCAACTCTCACATGACCAATCTTTGGATAATTCCTTTGAATAACACATTGGTCGACACAAACTCTCCTTGAAATCAACACATGCACTCCAAGAAAAGCCTATGGACAAAACCTTTAAATATAACTCAAGGAAACCATTAGTCCATAGAGATTGTCATCAATTACCAAAACCAAACATGGGGGCACCGCATGTTCTTTCACCTGCGGTAGTGCACGGCGTGCTAGCTGCCTGTGCAGCGTGCACTCACCTCGCGGGCCAGCGTGCTGTCGGCACTGCTCGCGGATTCGCCTTCGAACACCGGCGATCGGGCGACGAGCGGCGCTGGTGGACTTCGCCCACCGTACACCGATCTCGAGCTATAAAACGGCCGAGGTGCTTCTCTCTTCTTCCTCACACCTGGCCTCGCTTCTCCTTCTCCTCCTTCCTCCTCCATTTCCGTTTACAGAAGCTCGAGACAAGGCTCTAATGGCGGGGGCGGTGCCGGACTGGTACGTGATCCTGGTGTGCGGAGGGCTGGCGGCACTGCTGGGGCTCTCCGTGCTCCTGTGTGCGATGATCCTTGATGATCATCGTGATGCTGCTGCTCGAGTGTTGGCTCTTCGCGGCGGCGGTGATCACGAGGATTAGGTGTGGTATCGGGTGCTAACTGTTGTCGGTATGCTGGGTACCTTGTACCCGGATGATTACCCACTAATCTCTCCTTCAGAGACTGTGGTGTATTAGGGAGATGATTAGCCAGATGCAACACGGTTACGCGGTGTTGCAAGTAGTGTATGTGTTCGAGTGGTTGTGGTTGTGAGCCTGCTGCCGTGGTGCTGCGTGAATAAAAATCCATGTCGTGAGGAGATATATGTTGTAGCAACTCAGGAAAAAGAAATCTCACTCCAGGATTTTTCGCGAGAGAAAAATTAGTTAATCAAAATTTACAGCAGCAAAAAACCTCTCACAACAATTGAATCCAAATATTTATCTCATCGCACAAGATTTAGAATAACACGCATGAGTTACAATACTTAGCTAAAGGTGGGAATAAAATAACATAGCGGAGGCGTCTAGAATGAAAACGGCAACTGGACGGGATCCCGTGAAAACGTCTCTGGCACTGGGGCGCACTCTTCTTCTATCGAGGGAAGCGGATTGATCAGTCGATGAACACGTCTCTCCTGGCCGAGCCTCAGTGGCCTGCCGATGGCGATCTGAGGATTTAAATCAGCGAGGCTATGGAGATAACCCATCACTCGCTGGGTCAAACGCTCTTGAGCGATGACATACTGGACAAGGTTGGCCAGCACTGGGTCTCTCTCAATTCGTCCACCGGGAAAAGATGTCACTTCCCCAGGTGCTGCATGGCTCGGAAAGTAATAATACCCTCGTTCGCTGGCATAGGGTACCGCGAATCGAAGGCGAACAAGCGCTTCGTGTGCAGCCGCTTCTATGGCCATCTGCGGAGTCGGCATAGATTTCCCCATGAAGGAGACTTCCGTTGGGTCTTGGTTTGAGTTTACGGGAGGGATGTGCACTACTGTCCAATATTTCGAGGTGGATGCGGTGATCCTCGACTTGAGCAGCTCGTACTAGGGTGGCTGGGTAGAACCCATGGTACTGCAAGTAAAGTCCCACAATATTTTAACAAAGTTACCCGGGGTTGCATCTGGGGTTCTCAGATAAATGCTAGGGCTCGGCATGGAAAGAAATGGTTGTGAGGGTTGCGCACAAGATGCGGGGTACTCGGCAAGGTCACGAGGTGGCCTTTTATATAGTGACTGTGCTGGGTTATTCACCGCGGTGAGGGGCACTAGCTTGCTGGTTCTACTCTCATGGGGGTCGGGGTCAAAGCCACAGATACACACATCTCGCAAAAGTGACGTGTTACTGTGGGTGCCGTCGGGGTTGGTTTTTGGTAGCTATGCCCGGAATTAAAAATGCAGCCGTACATCAACACAGCTACTATTTAAATTAGGGGCGCACATGCAGACAACATTGCGGTGATACAAGGTCACACAGTTACAGGTTGTGGACATACTGAGACTCGGTACTACTCGAGTGACTTAGTCTACCTCGTTTATATCCAAGCGGGCGTGCCTTGTGGCTGTCGAGGTTTCTCCACGGGCTTCACTGTCGGAGTTAGCTGCAGGTGGTTGAGGAACTGCAGGGTCGGGGTAGTGATGATGACCATCGCGGGGATTGTTGGTCACAATCCCGTTGGAGCGTGTTCCCAAAAGGCGACGAAGCACTTCTGGGGTCATCAAAGCACCTTGGTCGATGGCTGGGGCTGACCTCAAGGTCTCGATCGGTTGTCCGAACAGCACGACTGGGTTGTCGGCGTCGGGCTCATCTTCTCTTCTTGCCGGGGCTCGGCGAACCAGTTCTCCACGAGCTGCGATCAGATCAAGGGTGATAGTAAGAAGAGGCAGGGGAGGTATGCCTAACAAAAAGAGGAGTGAAACCTCCAACCGAGAAGAATCGGCAAAACCTCCAACATCGAAAACATCATAGAAGATGCATGCGAACTCCGTTTTCAATGAACTCAAGCTTGTCATCAAGATGACCATAAGCTCTAAGACTCACAAAGAGAACCAAACAAGAACCAAGAAAGATGATGCAAGGATGCAATGGTTTGAGCTCTCTACGAACGATACGATCAAGCTACTCATCGAGAGCCCCCCTTGATAGTACGGCAATCGATCCTATAACCCGGTCTCCCAACTACCATCATGAGACCGGTAAAATAGAAAACCTATCAAGGGCAAACCTTTGCCTTGCACATGGTCCACTTGAGCTAGATGATGACAATCTTGACTCCCTCAAGTTGGACCACCTTTCTTGATTGTGTTGACTCGATGAAGACTAGTTGATTGCTCCCCCATACTCCACTATGGGTGAGCCACTCTTCCGCACATCTTCACAAGTCCATTATCACCACAAAGGACGGCAAGCTTCAAGCATTTGATCTCTTCGTGATGCTCCACTTGAACTTGCACACCGCAACCTAACCCCACAAAGAACTCTCACGAAGACCATGGGTTAGTACACAAAGCGTAATTGACAATTCTTACCATACCATGGGATCACTTGATCCCTCTCGGTACATCTTCTGCGCTTTGTGAGTTGATCAACTTGATTCACTCTTGACTTAGTCTTGATCAACCTTGAACCTTTCCAATTCTCTTCATTTGAATGATGTCTTGAAGGTAGACATGAATGATCACACAATCTTCTTCTTCAAGACATGCTTGCAATAAGCTCAACTCTCACATGACCAATCTTTGGATAATTCCTTTGAATAACACATTGGTCGACACAAACTCTCCTTGAAATCAACACATGCACTCCAAGAAAAGCCTATGGACAAAACCTTTAAATATAACTCAAGGAAACCATTAGTCCATAGAGATTGTCATCAATTACCAAAACCAAACATGGGGGCACCGCATGTTCTTTCACCTGCGGTAGTGCACGGCGTGCTAGCTGCCTGTGCAGCGTGCACTCACCTCGCGGGCCAGCGTGCTGTCGGCACTGCTCGCGGATTCGCCTTCGAACACCGGTGATCGGGCGACGAGCGGCGCTGGTGGACTTCGCCCACCGTACACCGATCTCGAGCTATAAAACGGCCGAGGTGCTTCTCTCTTCTTCCTCACACCTGGCCTCGCTTCTCCTTCTCCTCCTTCCTCCTCCATTTCCGTTTACAGAAGCTCGAGACAAGGCTCTAATGGCGGGGGCGGTGCCGGACTGGTACGTGATCCTGGTGTGCGGAGGGCTGGCGGCACTGCTGGGGCTCTCCGTGCTCCTGTGTGCGATGATCCTTGATGATCATCGTGATGCTGCTGCTCGAGTGTTGGCTCTTCGCGGCGGCGGTGATCACGAGGATTAGGTGTGGTATCGGGTGCTAACTGTTGTCGGTATGCTGGGTACCTTGTACCCGGATGATTACCCACTAATCTCTCCTTCAGAGACTGTGGTGTATTAGGGAGATGATTAGCCAGATGCAACACGGTTACGCGGTGTTGCAAGTAGTGTATGTGTTCGAGTGGTTGTGGTTGTGAGCCTGCTGCCGTGGTGCTGCGTGAATAAAAATCCATGTCGTGAGGAGATATATGTTGTAGCAACTCAGGAAAAAGAAATCTCACTCCAGGATTTTTCGCGAGAGAAAAATTAGTTAATCAAAATTTACAGCAGCAAAAAACCTCTCACAACAATTGAATCCAAATATTTATCTCATCGCACAAGATTTAGAATAACACGCATGAGTTACAATACTTAGCTAAAGGTGGGAATAAAATAACATAGCGGAGGCGTCTAGAATGAAAACGGCAACTGGACGGGATCCCGTGAAAACGTCTCTGGCACTGGGGCGCACTCTTCTTCTATCGAGGGAAGCGGATTGATCAGTCGATGAACACGTCTCTCCTGGCCGAGCCTCAGTGGCCTGCCGATGGCGATCTGAGGATTTAAATCAGCGAGGCTATGGAGATAACCCATCACTCGCTGGGTCAAACGCTCTTGAGCGATGACATACTGGACAAGGTTGGCCAGCACTGGGTCTCTCTCAATTCGTCCACCGGGAAAAGATGTCACTTCCCCAGGTGCTGCATGGCTCGGAAAGTAATAATACCCTCGTTCGCTGGCATAGGGTACCGCGAATCGAAGGCGAACAAGCGCTTCGTGTGCAGCCGCTTCTATGGCCATCTGCGGAGTCGGCATAGATTTCCCCATGAAGGAGACTTCCGTTGGGTCTTGGTTTGAGTTTACGGGAGGGATGTGCACTACTGTCCAATATTTCGAGGTGGATGCGGTGATCCTCGACTTGAGCAGCTCGTACTAGGGTGGCTGGGTAGAACCCATGGTACTGCAAGTAAAGTCCCACAATATTTTAACAAAGTTACCCGGGGTTGCATCTGGGGTTCTCAGATAAATGCTAGGGCTCGGCATGGAAAGAAATGGTTGTGAGGGTTGCGCACAAGATGCGGGGTACTCGGCAAGGTCACGAGGTGGCCTTTTATATAGTGACTGTGCTGGGTTATTCACCGCGGTGAGGGGCACTAGCTTGCTGGTTCTACTCTCATGGGGGTCGGGGTCAAAGCCACAGATACACACATCTCGCAAAAGTGACGTGTTACTGTGGGTGCCGTCGGGGTTGGTTTTTGGTAGCTATGCCCGGAATTAAAAATGCAGCCGTACATCAACACAGCTACTATTTAAATTAGGGGCGCACATGCAGACAACATTGCGGTGATACAAGGTCACACAGTTACAGGTTGTGGACATACTGAGACTCGGTACTACTCGAGTGACTTAGTCTACCTCGTTTATATCCAAGCGGGCGTGCCTTGTGGCTGTCGAGGTTTCTCCACGGGCTTCACTGTCGGAGTTAGCTGCAGGTGGTTGAGGAACTGCAGGGTCGGGGTAGTGATGATGACCATCGCGGGGATTGTTGGTCACAATCCCGTTGGAGCGTGTTCCCAAAAGGCGACGAAGCACTTCTGGGGTCATCAAAGCACCTTGGTCGATGGCTGGGGCTGACCTCAAGGTCTCGATCGGTTGTCCGAACAGCACGACTGGGTTGTCGGCGTCGGGCTCATCTTCTCTTCTTGCCGGGGCTCGGCGAACCAGTTCTCCACGAGCTGCGATCAGATCAAGGGTGATTTGATCGAACAGTCCCTCTAGTGCACTTATATAGCGCACCAGATGCAATAATGCAGGATCCGTCTCGTGATCCCCGTTGGTAACTTGGGGTGGTCTACCATACCCGTCACGGCTGGGGTAGTAGTAGAAGGAGCGACAGTTAACTCTGGGCGACAAGTGCCGGAGTTGAACTATAGCTTCTCGAGCAGCTAGTTGGATGGCTTGTGGCTCAAAGGAAGTTGTCCTTCCGGTGAACCTGTAGGGGCGTTCGGGCGATAGACCCCTACCATAGACGTGCACAGTGGCCCAAAATTGACGGCTATCACCGCTCATGGACCCTTGGTACACAACATATTATGGGGGCTCTTCTAATGCAAAGGCACGGCGGGTGAGGTTTGCTAGCACGGTCACAAAACCTCCAAGGTTGGTTGTTGTGGTCTCATTGTGAACATTGGGGCCAGGCATTATAGCTCGGTTTGGGGCGGAGGCTGTGCTGTGCTGGGTTGAGGCTAGCGTGCCCTTTTTATAGAAAAGGGGGGACGGAGTCTTCCTTCGCAAGCTTGCGAAAAAGACTATTTAGGGGCCGGTCACTGGCGCGTGATCGGCGGGTTAGGCTGATAGGTTGGGCACCGACTGCCCGAAGGTGTCGGGTCACTGTGTGGCTACCTTACACGAGAAGCTTGGCCGGGGTTTGTTTAAGGCTTGCTGGTTGGTTTACCTAGGTTTATTGACCTGGCTAAGATAGGATTAACCAATGGTCAGCCTGGCTCTGATACCAAGTTTGTCGGGACCGGTTTTTCGGGGTATTAATTTTCCAAAAACGGCCCTTGTGCTCACCAGCCCCAGGATTACTGTTAGCTGATGAGGCACCAACTTGTTACAGAAACTTCAAGCAAAATACATGATATGTAGTACAAGACCATTCTGGCCTATGAGTTCAACAAATGGTTTTTCTAGTGGCTGAAGGCGGAAGTGGTTTGCGGATCATCAGCGTCTATGGGACTCCATTTCCCACAGGAACAGCTGACCAGGATAACTCCTATCTTCGCGAGGCTGCTATCTCCATTGCATAGGTTCCGGGGCTGTCATCGCAATGTTCCTTTCCACGCAAGAAATGGGACCCTAAAACCATGGGAAATCATTTTTAAAGAAATGAAGACCAGGAAAAATAATTATATAAATAATCCCATAGATAAAAGAAAAGTTTTCACTTGGGGTAAAACTCCATAATAACCAAGAAAGAATGGTTCTGAAACCAAAAGGAAATCCAAAAAATTTAATTTCCTGGCAAAATTTTAATCAATGAAGCAAGGTCAAAATTTTGGGGTGTCACAGTCACTGCGTCTAGCTATTGGGGTGGCCCTTTTTCGTTACTTTGTTCAATGGGGTTTTCATCTAGACGCTCGATGGTGGTTGCGTTCGCCTTGGTTTTTTTGTTCCGTCAACTTTTTTCTACATTTTTTGGTTTTCTTTTTTTTTTTCAACTGATTCTCTTTATTTCTTTCTCGGTTTTCTTTGTTCCTTTTCTTTTGGGGATCTATAACTACCGAACATTCGGATTTTCTAGACCTGGAGCCGAACGTGCTCATAGCCGCTGCACGAATCTAGATGGTCCCCGGTTGCCACGTCATCCCAGGCACTCGTTCGGGTTGAAGGCGATTTCACACAAACGATTTTTTCTCGCACTGGGTACCTTATCCTTTCCCCCCGAGCACTGTCTCACCCACTCCCCCAAGTCTAGCCTCACGTTATCCCCCCGACGATTACAGCGGCGAGTCCTTCCGGCGATTGGAGCGGCGGTGGGAGGCGTGCGAGTGCGGCGAAGAGGATGCGCGAGGCCTGCGTCCCTGCGATAGGGTGACGCCCGCCGGGCACGACGTTGCGGCCCTGCGGGAGGAGGCGGCGGCAAGGATGCGGTCGGCGGGAGGGAGGTGGCGGCCGGCAGAAGCTGTTCCGACGAATTGGGAGCTCGTCCTGCACGCGAGAGCACCGTTCGGCACCGCGCACGCGCATGCCGCGTCCGGGAGTGCGAGCAGCGTGGCGCTGCCGGTCGCGCCCGCCACCCACATCCTGGCGCAACAGCGTGGTCGGCGGGGACCCATTCGTGGCGTCGCGTTGCTGGGTCGCGCGAGTGCGGCTGTGAGGATGTGGGATGGCTGCATCGGGCGGCTACGTAGCCGACAGATATGGAGGCGGCCACGACACTTGAGGAGAAGGAGCGGCTGGTGATGGGGCCGAGGGCTGGGTGCTCCCGTCGTCGCACACGGTCGCAGAGGAGAGCCAGCGGCTATGGAGGACGTCCTGTGACGGTGGCAGTCGCTCCCGCTTCTGTTTTCAGGTGCAGCCGCTCCTTCTTCTGCTACGAGTGTATCAACGGCTTTGTCAGCCGTCGACCCCTCCATTTGGGTCTTGCTCGAGGTACAATATGCATCCATCCATCTCATCGCTGCGATTTTTGTTGAAGCCGCAAGTCTGATTGATCAATCTAGTCCACCAATGTTGTTTCAGTATTTTGCCATACTTTTGTGTCAATTGTGTTTTTGCACTGCTATTCAGTACAAGTAGTAGAATAGAGTGCCAAGCATATCAGACATTCATAATTGTTGCTAATCCACCCGGTCCGATATTGCTTCCATGCTGATTCAATCAAATCTAATCGATCGTTTGAGACAATCTCTGTTTTAGTTCAGTAATGTCATGTTCATTTTACTGTCGGAGTGATCCTCGAGTCCTTGTATGAATGTTGGTTTGATTGGTTCAGTACATATGGCCATGCAATTGAAGAAGAAACAAAGTCTACAATCATTGATCGAGCATAATGTGGGCAAACATTTTTTATTGCCATGGCAATTTAAATTTTTTATTTGACATGGCAAATTTACTTTTATTGCCAAGACGAGGGCAAATTTTGGCAAATAACGATGGGAAATTCAGTTCAGGTGTCATCGCAAATTTCTTAATTTAACCATGGCAACTCTATTTTTCATTCGATCATGGTAAATTTAGTAATTGACCATGGCAAATTTCGGTTCATAGATGATGGCATGTTTCAATTTCTCATTTGTTAACCATGGCAACTTTTTTTATTTGATCTTGGTAAGTTTATAAATTGATCATGGCAATTTTAGTTTGCAGATCATGGCATTTTTTTGTTTCATGTATTTTGCATGGCAACATTTTTTTAGACAAGACGATGGCAATTTTTAGTAAATGGCCATGGCAAATAAAGTTTACGATGCATGGCAAATTTTATAATTAAACATGGCAAAAAAAATTGTAGTTGACGATGGCAAATTTTCTGAATGTTAAGAACATCCACAGCTTTTGGCATGCCCTTGTTTAGCAAAATTTACTCCATATTTGTGCCATGGCAAAAATACTTTTATTCACACGGCAAATTTTAGCTTAAGTTGCCATGGCAAATTTATTGTAAAAAGCATGGCAAATTTATTGTAAAAAGCATGGCAATTTTTCTTTAAATATGATGGCAAATTTACATTTCCAGAACATGGCAAATTTAACTATGTAGCATGGTAAATATACTTGTATAGCCATGTCATTTTTATTTTTTTTCATGGCAAAAATTAATCAATTTTTTGTCATGGCTATTTTTTACTCCATTTTTGCCATGTCAAATTTAACTCCATTTTTTGCCATGGCAAAAATACTTTTATTTCACATGGAAATTTTTACTCTAAGTTGCCATTGCAAATTTTATTTTAAGTTGCCATGGCAAATTTATTGTAAAGAGCATGACAATTTAATTTAAATATGATGGCAAAACTACATTTGTAGAACATGACAAATTTTGCTATGTAGCATCTAAATATACCTGTGTAGCCATGGCATTTTTTAATTTATTTCCATGGCAACTTCCACAAACTTGAACATGGCAAACAATTTATAGATTGGCAAAAATCCATGGCAATTTTGTTGTGCAAAAGTATTAGTCACAGAAATACTGGGCTTTATTTTTCGTTTTCTTTTCACGGGTACAAGGCCAGGCCTGCTGCGTGGGGAGTTCGGGCTGGGGCGTTCTCCTTCCGAACTGGGAAGTTCGATCGATGCCCATCCTGTTCCGAACAAAACGTTCGGTACGGGGTGCTCCCAGGCCGAACGGTCGGGAGTTATCGACGTCCTTTCTTTTTTGCACTAGTTTTCCCCACATTTTCTTGTTTTAATTTTTTTCTTTGGTTTTTGGTTTCTTTGTCTGGTTTTTTTACTGCCTCTCTTTTTTTATACACATTGTACATTTGTTTTTTCACCAGGAACATTTTTTGTACACGTTTTTCAGTTTTTTATATAAAGTGATTTTCATTTTCATTACATAGATACAATATTTAGAAATCTAAGAAAAAATAAAAAATATAAATCAAAAAATAAAAGGAAAAACCAGATGAGAATACGAAAGCGCAAAGGGCATGCGGTGCCTGCTGGGCCGATCCATTCTGAGGGGCTGCTTGCAGCGATGCTGCGTTAGGTTTCGCTATAAGCGAGACATAGTGGCGCCCGATTCAGAAACCTCTCCGTCTTCATTTTCATTTTTCTTCGTTGGCAGAGAACGAGATATCAGCATGCAGTCCTGTACGACGCTGTTGCGAACTTAACACATCGAGGACAACGTAGTGGAAAGCAAAACAATGCTATCTTTGTGTCACTATTTGCTGCCCCACATCCATAATGTAGGTGCTCGTAGATTACTGTTGAGTTAAGACGCTAATTGACGTCTCGCCTGACGCATGTGGCCGTGGAGCCTGGACGTTGGTGGCGTTCGTTGTCCGCAACCGAAAGAGGAGCATCCAGGATTAGATTAGATTAGCTTACCATGTCCTTCAACCGCTGTTGTTAGTGTTGGGTCACATGTCGCTGTCTCTACCTAGCCGCGGCTAAGTTAGTTTGTGGGAGAAGCTTAGTTAATTAGTGACTGATTTGATGCTAACATGGCCTTATCATTGGGGTTGTGCGTGCCTGCCAGGTAATGTCGTCTCCGTCCCTCCTATGATTCGCTGTGTTTTCAATCATCCCATCGTCGCAAGAGAAATGTATTTCTGACCTGTGTTTTTTTCTTTTGCTCTAACACGCATGAGTATACGTATCATATTATATAGATAGGGGATGGGTATAGAGCCCGATACGTTACAAGAAAACGATGTACATCAATCTTACACCACAACCTAAGCTTATACAAACTGAAACTTACTAATAAACCATCTCCTAGCCTCCTCCCCAAGAAAAGCTTAGCGTTCCTTTGCCTCCAGTTGGTGCCCGCCGGTCCGCCTCGTCTCCGGTGGCATTAGGGCCATGGCGGCGCAGTGGATTCCGGACCTTGCCGACGGGAGGGCTCCGTTTTTAGATGTTTTTTCAAGTTTTGTTAGGGTTTGTGTCCTGTTCAGAAATACGAGACGGCGGCGGCTCCCTGAAGATGGAATAAGGTCTTCCCCGCCTAGCCCCCGTTCCGGTGGTGTGTCTAGCATCATCAGTGGACGTGTGGAGGTGTGTCTCCGGCAGATATATCCTTGGTGGGTTTCTATGTTTGTGTTTCTTCATGTTGGATCCTTCGATCTACGCTACTCTTTATCGGCGGCGGTTGTTGTTCTGCTGCGCTGGTCCTATGGGGACTTAGCACGACGACTTTCCGACTGTCTACTACAACAAGTTTTGCCCGGCTCCGACGAGGGAGGGGCAATGACGGCGGCGCATCTTCGGCTCGCTTCAGTGCTTGTAGTCGTCGCTAGGTGGTCTATGGACATGAATGTATTTTTTATTATTTCTGGTGTTCATTGTATTGCCATGATTGAAGATGAATAGATTGAAAGTTTTCTCACAAAAAAAACCCTAAGTTTATGCATCCACTTTACAATTATATGGAGTTACTCACGTATCACCCACCGGAAGAGCTCCACCGAGATCCTCCCTCACTCGCTCTTCAGCCGTCCTGCCCGATGCCATGCATTTCCTTCTTCCGCGATCCTCCTGATGACCACCTCAATTGAAGGTGATTCACCATCAAAGACTATGGAGTTTTTGTGCTTCCATAGTTTCCACAAAGCAAGAGTGACGAGGGCACGCAAATCCTTGGGCTTATCCGCGCACCAGATCGCCGGTCTATCTTGCACCGTCGGTGTCCATGCCGGCTTCCCAATCATCATGCAGAGCGTCCGCCAAACCACCCTCGCAAAAACACATGTCAGCAAGATGTGCTCGAGGGTTTCTTCTTCTTGATCGCAAAACGGGCAGGTGTCATGGTGTGGAAGGCCTCTACGTGCCATGCGATCCGCGGTCCAGCATCGGTTTTTCAGGGCAAGCCACCGGAAGAACCGACACCATACTGGGGCTCTCGATTTCCACGTGAACTCCGCTGTCGGTATGACTTCTCTCGCAACAAACTTCGAGGCGTACGCCGATCGGACCGAGAATTTGCCATCTCCTTCCCAAGACCAGGACAACATGTCTGGGGTTCCATCCTGTAGCTCGAAGTCGTTCACCCGCTGCCACAGGTTCAGCTATTGTTGTGCAGCCTCGAAGTTGAAGCTTGGGCGCACATCATTTGCCCAAGACCCGGTAGACGGTGCATCGTTTAACATTCTAGCCTCCTTTGCTCGTCGTGGAATGCTGGCATAGATTAAGGGCGCGATTTCCTCCACTCGGTTTGGTACTACGTCATGCTCGTAAAACCTAGGAAATGTCAAGTCTGCATGAACGCGTGAGATTAAAGTCCATTTTTTCTTCTCCCTGTGATGCGATTAGTAAGTCGATTAAGTCAAGTTACACGTTGCTGCGCGTGCTGCAGCAGGGCCGCGGCATGGAGCGCACGTCACGCGCAAAATAATCCGACCTCTGACCAGCTTGCTGCTTTTCTTGTTTTGTTTTCTCCAATCTACTACTCCCTTTGTTCGAAAATACTTGTTTTAGAAATGATTGTATCTAGAACAATACAACCATTTCTAAGATAAGTATTTACCATTTCTAAAACAAGTATTTCCGAACGGAGGAAGTAGTAGTAGCGTGAAAGGAAGTTTCTTGACGTGCAAACCTGGGCTGCACAGAGCTTGGTTTGACCCTCCTAGTTCTACGAGAAAACAAAACAAAAATAATCCTAATCCCATCCAGCTTGTTCCCATGCCTCGAAATACGTTATCCCTGCCATGTGCTGACTATACAACTCGCACCCTTCTCTTTTCAGTTCTTTCCCAATCGGATGGTAAATTTGATAATTTTAACCTCGGGACGAAATCAAATCACTAAATGAAGAGGTAAATACACTGCAAGTCATAGAACTTGCACACGACGGTCAGTTTGATGCATAAACTTGTAAAATACGTGTTTCTGGTTATCTAACTTGTCCCTCCGTTCATATACGATGCTTTCTACCGTATTCAACTGTATCATGTCAATACATGGCATGCCAACGTGGCAGGGGTCCATTGTCAGCGGTGGGTAACCCGTGTGCACTATTTTTTTCTTCAGGAAGCACCCTTGCATTTTTTTATGCAAAAAATACTCAAATAAAATGAAAAATGATGAACGAACATTGGGATTCGAACAGAACACCTGCTACGATCCGCCATGCTTCGATAACCAATTGACCTACATATTGTTCACACTCTTGAAGCACAATTAGCTTTATATAAGAAATACTGTACGGCCTTAAAAAAAGACAGTATGAGTTAAAATAGAAACCAAAACGAGAAAAAGGGAAGGCACCGGTTTGAACCTATGACCACATTTTTTTAGAAGAACCTATGAACACATAAGCTCGCCGCGTGTGGGAGCACCAACCATCCGGCCACAATGAGTTAAAAAAACATCAGCCACAATGACATTTAAATAGATAAACACAATTTATCTTATGTATTCTTCTTTCTTTTTTCTATTTACAATAAAATATAGTTCATGATGAATATACGTCAATTTCTTTCGGACAATCAACAGAACTCATTATAAATTCGAAAATCTAGATAAAAAAATTATATGTAAAATATAATGTACATAAATTTTTCGGAGAAATTAACTATTTTTTGTTTGAATTCAAATAATTTAAAAATTAAAAATATGGAAAAGTGAATATAGTGCACAATGAATATACACATTTTATGGGGACAAATCAGAAAAACTTTGTTTCAAATCGAATAATTCGAAATTTGAAAATCTAGAGAAAAGGAATGTGGCTCAGAATAAATGTAAGTATTGTTCGGACAAATCATCTAATTTTTGTTTGAATTTGAATAAGCTATATAAAAGAAATACAGTTCATAATCAATGTACGCAAATTTCTTTCGAACAAATCACTGGATATTTTGTCTGAAGTCGAATATATTAAAATTGGAAAATCTTGATAAAAGAAAATACAGGTCCGAATGAATTTACGTAATTTTTTCCCGGAAAAATCAAATAAGTTTTTTCTTTAAATTCGAATTTTAAATTAAAAATCTAGATAAAAGAAAATGTTGTGCAGAAGGAATGTATGTAATTTTCTTTCGAACAAATCAGTGGAAATTTTGTTTGAATCTGAATCATTTTGAATTGGAAAATGTAGAGAAAAGAAAATATATTCAGAGTGTGTACTTTTATCCAAGAGGTGATATACCTTAGTAGTCCAAATGAAACAGCAAGCAAGATTAGTTGTGGTGGTTAGGTTGTTAGCGCCATTACAACAGTTTGCAGTTTCGAACTTGCTCCGTCCCATTTTTTCCAGCCAAATGTTTTTACAGCGAATACTGACGGCTGGGACCCAGCGGACAACTATTGTTGGAGTGCTTTTGTACAAAGTAAAAAAACGAGGATGTTTTTGCAGAAAAATCATCACATGCACTAGGCACTGACAATGGGCCCTTGCTACACTGGCATTGCCACGTAGGCAGCAAATACATCCACGTACGGAAAATATGACCGTATTTGCACACCCGCACAAGTTTAATGACCAGAAACATGTATTTTGCAAGTTCGTGCACCAAACTGATCGTCGCGCGCAAGTTGTAAGACTTCTAATGTATTTAGCTCCTAAATGAACTGCCCGTGAAACTATTTCACGCGGCTGATCTTTTTGTGTGGCACCTGACACGCAGGTGCCACACCCTACGGTGCGGCGTCTAGCTATGGGGCGTTGCACCTCTATCCACCGTGGTAGCCTCTAGACCCGCATCCAGCAGTGCAGCGCCTCAGAACTAGGCGCCACACATATAATATGCAGCGCCTAGCGCTCGGGCGCTACACTGTGACTTATCCAGCCGCGTCGGCCCTCTCCTCCCTCACCCACCCCATTGCACCAGTTACAAAAACATATTTGTACGCGGCGGCGGCCCTCTCCTCTCCCCCTCTCAATCTCCTCTCCCAAATCCTTCAGATCTGTCGATTTGGTTCGTGGATTCCTTCACCAATCCATCCTAGAAGGTACTCTCCTCCGATCCCCTTCTTTCTATCCATATAATGTATGTTATTTTGAAGATTTTGGGAAACCCTTGTTTGATTAGATTAGATTAGAATGTTGCATGTATTAGATACCTAATTTTGCAACCCTAGTTTAGTTGATTTTATTGAAAACATATGGTTTGGATACATAGGTTGACATGTTATTTTATATGGAAAGATATTTGTATTTAATCTTGCATGAAGTAGGCCTAGTTTAGTTTATTTGTGTTGAAATTATATTCGTATTGACAAGAATGCTTTGGATACATATGCTTTGAATTTTGCATATAGTAGGCATACTTTAGTTTATTTGTATTCAAAAGATAATCGTGTTGACAAGAAAGCTTTGTTTGAAATTGTTAGGATGGTTTGGCTTCTCGATGATCACTGGGACTATGAACACCGGTCGTACGCTATGTAGGTGGAGCAGCGGGTAATAATGATAGTGGCCGGTGTTATGAATTTCGTGTTTATTTAAAACACAAATGCCCCATATGTAATTTTATGATTTGTTTGTTTGTAGGAGCTTGCACCTCTGAAGCTTCGGTCTCACGGGGTCAACCTTGGGGGGATGCGCTATGATGAGCGATACACACCGTATGTAAGGGAGACAGGACTTCTCCCTTTCATTCACTTGGTCAGCCGGTCGACGCCACCCCACAATGCTGCAACAATCACCGCGCTTATTGATCGTTGGAGGCCGGAGACACACAGTTTCCATCTTCCGACCGGGAAGATGACCGTGACGCTCCAGGATATTGCTATGATCACCGGTCTTCCTATCGAGGGGAATCCTCTATGTATGAACACCAATTTTGATGGGTGGCGTGCGTAGATGCATGCCCTTATTGGTATGGTTCCTCCGGAGCCTCGGGAACCAGAAGCAGAAGGAAAGAGTCGCAGCCGGTGCTTCTTTCGGCTGGATTGCATGGAACTTTGGTACTTGCCCCGAGGAAGCTAATGAGGATGAGGTCAAGACATATGCTCGTGTCTACATGTGGTACGTTATAACCAGGACTATGTTTGTTGATGGCACATGCAAGAATGCTCCATGGATGTGGCTGAAGGCGTTGACCGTCTTCAATAACAAATGGAGTTGGGGTTCGGCGACACTGGCTTACTTGTATATACAGGTATGAAGTTGTTTCTTCTTCACTTCATTGCTACATTATCAATGCGATCTTCCTGTTACTTCAACCATTTTCTCTTTTATGTGCAATTGGACGAAGCCTGTTGTAGGCCATCTGGAGGTATTGGTGGTTGTATGCTCGCACTTTCCGTATGGAGCTGGGAGTGTTTGCCGGTTGGACGACCCGAAGACCGTGAAGTACGAGGATTGGGACAACAAAGACAACCCACTACGGCTCCCCACTTGGGCTTACAAGTGGGATGTGTTAAATGAGACGACGGATGATCCCTCGGTCATGTACAAGTTGTACAAGAGCGAGCTAGACATGATCATGGCTGAGCAGGTGACTCGACATTGCATAAGTGATTCTCATGCTTCTATCGTAACTCGAAATCAATTTTGCATTCTATTCTATTTTGCAGGTGGAATGGGAGCCGTATGGAAGAGAGGATAGTTTTGGTGACCCTATAGAGTTCAGGCTGAATCCGATGTGCACTAGGGATAGGGATCTTTGGCAATCCATGGACATATTTCATCTTCACATGCACATGCAACCGTGTAGCGCACATTGACATCCGAGTTCACCACCTTGTGTGGACGATAGTGCGTAACCGAGTAGTTGTCGAGCCACATCTTCAATTCCAAGAAGGTATCGAACTTAGACCCTTTAGCAATCCCGTTCTTGCCATCATCCAAATCACGGTAAGATCTTGGCCTAACCCCAAGAGATATACCTTGGTCACCATCTACCACGGCTTCATTCGCGAGACTAACATCCTTGAACAATGTAGTCCGATGATCATGACCGAATACCTTCTCAAAAGCTTCGGCCTCCTTCACCGTGAACCCCTCCTCATCAACTTGTTCATCGGGACCTTCGTCATCTGAATCCGATGCATAGCCATGGGAATAAGGGATGGAATGATCCATTGTCTCTTGCAAATGATATTTGTCGAGATCACCCACATTGTTGTCATGGAGATCAACTTCATTGTCATCGTCCGCATACTCATCATTCTCCTCTTGCAAAGCTTCATTTTGTTTGTTTGGAAACGTGCTCAATGTTGGCCTCACTTCTTGGGTCAAAAGAGGTTCAACAATTTCATCTCGCTTCAAGGGTGGGGGGCTACTAGCAACCAAAGGGGAGGGGTTCCGATTCAAGTCCAAATGCAGACTTGAATCAACCTTCTTCGTTGCAAATAACTCAAGAGCCTTGTCTAGTGATTTGGCCACCATCTCCTTGTATGCAACCCAACGTTGCTCCGAGTTGATACGCATTGTCTTCCAACGAATGTGCATTCCAAAACCAACATTATGCCTTGCCTCCAACTCAACGATATCACTAGGGTCCATCCAATTCAACTCTTTCCTCACGTGTTGCAAGAGCTCCGCATAGTTAGGACTACTATCAAACACCATGTCAAACTCATCTGGGTCCGGTTCAATATTGCCTTTCAAGAAGGCGTCTTTGTCCCCATGATGAACAAACACACATGTTCTTCCCATCCCTATAAGCATTCAAACAACACAACGTAACATTGCTTCCATGAGTTATAATCCAAGGATTAACACGGTATACAAACCTAAAATACATATGAAACAACAACCCTAACCCTAACCCTAGCACCAACATAAGAACACCCATAAGAATAACCCTAACATACTAACAAGCCTAATCATAGGAAATTGGCAAACAAACATCTCACATCTCCATGCAAATATCTAGATCCATACAAAACTAGGGTTTCCCCAAACTAGCAACAAATGAGCAATTTTTTAACATTACTTGGATCAAAACAAAGGGATCGGAGAAGATTACCTTGAGGGAGCGTTTGAGTTTGAAATCCACAGACAAAATCTTCAAATTTGCAAGATTTGGGCGAGGATTTGAGAGGGTGAGAGGGGAAGAGGGGGCAAATCTCGGTTCGGATGCTATGGGGGTAAGGGTGTGCGGGGTGGGGGGAGTGAGGGAGGGGGCCAGCCAACTAGTAACAGACAGTGCAACGCCCGAGCGCTAGGCGCTGCACATTACATGTGTGGCGTCTAGCTCTGAGGCGCTGCACTGCTGGGTGCGGGCCTAGGGGCTGCCACGGTGCACAGAGGTGCAACGCCCCAGAGCTAGGCACTGCACCGTAGGGTGTGGCGCCTGCGTGTCGGGCGCCACACAAAAAGATCAGCCGCGTGAAATAGTTTCACGGGCAGTTCATTCTGTGATTTGATTTCATCCTAAGGTCAAAATTGTCAAATTTGCCAATCGGTGTTGTCACGAGCTCGCACACCGCGGTCAAATCATTTCCCACGCTTGGGTTTGCATCATCCAAGTAGGCAAGTACTACTTACCAAAAGTCAACAAAATTTCTGAAAAAACTTGAGTACATTGACAAACAAATTTCCGGTTGAGATTTTGGCACATATAAACAATGGAAAATTATATCATGAGCAGTTCATTCTTTTGGAAAGTGAAATGGGCCTAGAACACTAACACGACACCAGGTGGCTCTCATTTCTTTCCCTCCCTTGACTCGATTCTCTCTCTCTCTCTTCTCACCTCCCTCCCTTCTTTGTGAGTCTTTGTCCTCTCCCTGCTCGTCCCTCCCTCCTCCTTTAGGGGCCATGCTGACCAGAAGAGAGAGGGATGAGGTCGGATCACCCATGTACAAAGTTTTACGAAGTAGGTTTTGGCCTAAGTTTACCATACAATTGTTGGCGTTATTTCGGTCGTTCGCAGTCTATTGTTGCGTGCAACACATGTTGGTTGTCGATGTCGTCATCTGCTCGTTATCTATGGTGGAGGCAAAGCGGGGGTGATGGATCTGGTGAATCCTGCTTGAACAAGAAAAAGGTCGCACCGTATGGAGCCGCTTATGTGGTATTTTCCTTGCTTTTCCGCCATTACGGAGACGGGGGAATGTTAGAGCATCTCCAGCCGCGCCCCCAATAGGCCCTCCCCAGACGTTTTTGCCGCGCCTGCGCCGAAAAAACGGCATAGTCGCGTCCCAGAAGCCCTTTTTCATCGGTTCGGGCCGAAACTGGTGCCGGCGGACCCAGGCCGAACCCGGCGCCGGCACAAGCGAAAAGGACGCGTGGGTCCGCCCTGATGAAGCTATGTACCTAGGGTAGGGTCATGGATAAGTACAACATACCCTCCCGAAGGACATCTCTACAAAGAATCAGAAGCAGTCGAAGAGAAACCATCATCCACTCGACCATGATGTTGGAAATATGCCCTAGAGGCAATAATAAAAGCATTATTATTATATTTCCTTGTTCATGATAATTGTCTTTATTCATGCTATAATTGTGTTATCCGGAAATCGTAATACATGTGTGAATAACAGACACCAACATGTCCCTAGTAAGCCTCTAGTTGACTAGCTCGTTGATCAACAGATAGTCATGGTTTCCTGACTATGGACATTGGATATCATTGATAACGAGATCACATCATTAGGAGAATGATGTGATGGACAAGACCCAATCCTAAACATAGCACAAGATCGTATAGTTCGTTTGCTAGAGTTTTCCAATGTCAAAGTATCTTTTCCTTAGACCATGAGATCGTGTAACTCCCGGATACCGTAGGAGTGCTTTGGGTATACCAAACGTCACAACGTAACTGGGTGACTATAAAGGTAGACTACGGGTATCTCCGAAAGTGTCTGTTGGGTTGACATGAATCAAGACTGGGATTTGTCACTCTGTATGACGGAGAGGTATCACTGGGCCCACTCGGTAATGCATCATCATATTGAGCTCAAAGTGACCAAGTGTCTGGTCACGGGATCATGCATTACGGTACGAGTAAAGTGACTTGCCGGTAACGAGATTGAACGAGGTATTGGGATACCGACGATCGAACCTCGGGCAAGTAACATATCGATTGACAAAGGGAATTGCGTACGGGGTTGATTGAATCCTCGACATCGTGGTTCATCCGATGAGATCATCATGGAGCATGTGGGAGCCAACATGGGTATCCAGATCCCGCTGTTGGTTATTGACTGGAGAGTCGTCTCGGTCATGTCTGCTTGTCTCCCGAACCCGTAGGGTCTACACACTTAAGGTTCGGTGACGCTAGGGTTGTGAAGATATGTATATGCAGAAACCCGAATGTTGTTCGGAGTCCCGGATGAGATCCCGAACGTCATGAGGAGTTCCGGAATGGTCCGGAGGTAAAGAATTATATATAGGAAGTGCTGTTTCGGGCATCGGGACAAGTTTTGGGGTTATCGGTATTGTACCGGGACCACCGGAAGGGTCCCGGGGGTCCACCGGGTGGGGCCACCTATCTCGGAGGGCCCCATGGGCTGAAATAGGATGGAACCCAGCCCATAGTGGGCTGGGGCGCCAGCCCCTATAGGCCCATGCGCCTAGGGTTCCACCATGGAAGAGTCCATGTGGTGGAAGGCACCCCTAGGTGCCTTGGGGGGGAGGGAATCCTCCCCTTGGCCGCCGCCCCCCCTAGTAGATCTCATCTACTAGGGCCGGCGCCCCCCCCCATGGCACCCCTATATATAGTGGGGGGGAGAGGAGGGATTTCAGACCAGCCCCTGGCGCCTCCATCCCCCCCCCCCGTTACGTCTCTCCCTCGTAGTCTTGGCGAAGCCCTGCTTCTGTGACGCCCTGCATCCACCACCACGCCGTCGTGCTGCTGGATCTTCATCAACCTCTCCTCCCCCCTTGCTGGATCAAGAAGGAGGAGACGTCTCCCGTCCCGTACGTGTGTTGAACGCGGAGGTGCCGTCCGTTCGGCGCTTGGTCATCGGTGATTTGGATCACGTCGAGTACGACTACATCATCACCGTTCTTTTGAACGCTTCCGTGCGCCATCTACAAAGGTATGTAGATGCATCCGATGACTCGTTGCTAGATGAACTCCTAGATGATCTTGGTGAAACGAGTAGGAAAATTTTTGTTTTCTGCAACGTTCCCCAACAGTGGCATCATGAGCTAGGTCTATGCGTAGTTCTTCTTGCGCGAGTAGAACACAATTAGTTGTGGGCGTAGATTTGTCAACTTTGTTGCCGTTACTAGTCTTTTCTTGCTTCAGCGGTATTGTGGGATGAAGCGGCCCGGACCAACCTTACACGTACGCTTACGTAAGACCGGTTCCACCGACTAACATGCACTAGTTGCATAAGGTGGCTGGCGGGTGTCTGTCTCTCCCACTTTAGTTGGAGCGGATTTGATGAAAAGGGTCCTTATGAAGGGTAAATAGAAGTTGACAAATCACGTTGTGGCTTTAACGTAGGTAAGAAGACGTTCTTGCTAGAACCCTAAATCAGCCACGTAAAACTTGCAACAACAATTAGAGGACGTCTAACTTGTTTTTGCAGCAAGTGGTTTGTGATATGATATGGCCAAAGTTGTGATGAATGATGAATGATCTACATGTGATGTATGAGATGTTCATGCTATTGTAATAGGAATCACGACTTGCATGTCGATGAGTATGACAACCGGCAGGAGCCATAGGAGTTGTCTTTATTCTTTTATATGACCTGCGTGTCATCGAGAGACGCCATGTAAATTACTTTACTTTATTGCTAAACGCGTTAGCCATAGTAGTAGAAGTAATAGTTGGCAAGCAACTTCATGGAGACACGATGATGGAGATCATGATGATGGAGATCATGGTGTCAAGCCGGTGACAAGATGATCATGGAGCCCCAAGATGGAGATCAAAGGAGCTATGTGATATTGGCCATATCATGTCACGTTTATTATTTGATTGCATATGATGTTTATCATGTTTTTGCATCTTGTTTACTTAGAACGACGGTAGTAAATAAGATGATCCCTCATAACAATATCAAGAAGTGTTCTCCCCTAACTGTGCACCGTTGCTAAAGTTTGTCGTTTCTAAGCACGCCGTGATGATCGGGTGTGATGGATCCTTACGTTCACATACAACGGGTGTAAGACAGTTTTACACATGCAAAACACTTAGGGTTAACTTGACGAGCCTAGCATGTGTATAGACATGGCCTCGGAACACAGTAGACCGAAAGGTCGAGCATGAGTCGTATAGAAGATACGATCAACATGAAGATGTTCACCGATGTTGGCTAGTCTGTCTCACGTGATGATCGGACACGGCCTAGTTGACTCGGATCATGTAATACTTAGATGACTAGAGGGATGTCTAATCTAAGTGGGAGTTCATTAATAATTTGATTAGATGAACTTAATTATCATGAACTTAGTCTAAAATCTTTGCAATATGTCTTGTAGATCAAATGGCCAACGTAGTCCTCAACTTCAACGCGTTCCTAGAGAAAACCAAGCTGAAAGACGATGGCAGCAACTATACGGACTGGGTCCGGAACCTGAGGATCATCCTCATAGCTGCCAAGAAAGATTATGTCCTACAAGCACCGCTAGGTGAAGCTCCCGTCCCACAGAACCAAGACGTTATGAACGCT
The DNA here is from genome assembly GCF_056163025.1 of Triticum urartu. NCBI lineage: Eukaryota > Viridiplantae > Streptophyta > Magnoliopsida > Poales > Poaceae > Triticum > Triticum urartu. The sequence goes on from NC_141876.1 coordinate 569,232,658, forward strand.
TGGCAGACACGTGCTGATGACTACTCCCTCGTTCAGTGCGGCATGCTTTACAGCTTAGAGCCGGGGCTCCAAAAACGTTTTGAGAGACATGGAGCATACGAGATGTTCGAAGAGCTGAAAATGGTTTTTCAAGCTCATGCCCGGATCGAGAGATATGAAGTCTCCGATAAGTTCTTCAGCTGTAAGATGGAGGAAAATAGTTCTGTCAGTGAGCACATACTCACTATGTCTGGGTTACATAACCGCTTGTCTCAGCTGGGAGTTAATCTCCCGGATGATGCGGTCATTGACAGAATCCTCCAGTCGCTTCCACCAAGCTACAAGAGCTTTGTGATGAACTTCAACATGCAGGGGATGCAAAAGACCATTCCTGAGTTGTTCTCAATGCTGAAATCAGCGGAGGTACAAGTCAAGAAGGAACATCAAGTGTTGATGGTCAATAAAACCACTAAGTTCAAGAAAGGCAAGGGTAAAAAGAACTTCAAGAAGGACGGCAAGGAGGTTGCCGCGCCCGGCAAGCAAGCTGCCGGGAAGAAGCCAAAGAATGGACCCAAGCCCGAGACTGAGTGCTTTTATTGCAAAGGGAAGGGTCACTGGAAGCGGAACTGCCCTAAATACTTAGCGGACAAGAAGGCCGGCAACACCAAAGGTATATTTGATATACATGTAATTGATGTGTACCTTACCAGTACTCGTAGTGACTCCTGGGTATTTGATACCGGTGCCGTTGCTCATATTTGTAACTCACAGCAGGAGCTGCGGAATAAACGGAGACTGGCGAAGGACGAGGTGACGATGCGCGTCGGGAATGGTTCCAAGGTTGATGTGATCGTCGTCGGCACGCTGCCTCTACATTTACCTACGGGATTAGTTTTAAACCTCAATAACTGTTATTTAGTGCCAGCTTTGAGCATGAACATTGTATCGGGATCTCGTTTAATTCGAGATGGCTACTCATTTAAATCTGAGAATAATGGTTGTTCCATTTATATGAGAGATATGTTTTATGGTCATGCTCCTATGGTGAATGGTTTATTCTTAATGAATCTCGAGCATATTGCTACACATATTCATAGTGTGAGTACCAAAAGGAGTAAAGTTGATAATGATAGTACCACATACTTGTGGCACTGCCGCCTTGGTCACATAGGTGTCAAACGCATGAAGAAGCTCCATGCAGATGGACTTTTAGAGTCTCTTGATTATGAATCATTTGACACATGCGAACCATGCCTCATGGGTAAGATGACCAAGACTCCGTTCTCAGGAACCATGGAGCGAGCAACCGACTTATTGGAAATCATACATACTGATGTGTGCGGTCCAATGAGTGTTGAGGCTCGCGGTGGCTATCGTTATGTTCTCACGCTCATTGATGATTTAAGTAGATATGGGTATATCTACTTAATGAAACACAAGTCTGAAACCTTTGAAAAGTTCAAGGAATTTCAGAGTGAGGTTGAAAATCAACGTGACAGGAAAATCAAGTTTCTACGATCAGATCGTGGAGGAGAATACTTGAGTCACGAGTTTGGCACACACTTAAGAAAATGTGGAATAGTTTCACAACTCACGCCGCCTGGAACACCTCAGCGTAACGGTGTGTCCGAACGTCGTAATCGCACTCTATTGGATATGGTGCGGTCTATGATGTCTCTTACTGATTTACCGCTATCTTTTTGGGGCTATGCTTTAGAGACTGCCGCATTCACTTTAAATAGGGCTCCGTCAAAATCCGTTGAGACGACACCGTTTGAATTATGGTTTGGTAAGAAACCTAAGTTGTCGTTTCTGAAAGTTTGGGGATGCGACGCTTATGTCAAGAAACTTCAACCTGAAAAGCTCGAACCCAAATCGGAAAAATGCGTCTTCATAGGATACCCAAAAGAAACTGTTGGGTACACCTTCTACCTCAGATCCGAAGGCAAGATCTTTGTTGCCAAGAATGGGTCCTTTCTAGAGAAAGAGTTTCTCTCGAAAGAAGTAAGTGGGAGGAAAGTAGAGCTTGATGAAGTATTACCTCTTGAACCGGTAAATGGCGCAACTCAAGAAAATGTTCCTGAGGTGCCTGCACCGACTAGAGAGGAAGTTAATGATAATGATCAAGATACTTCTGATCAAGCTCCTACTGAAATTCGAAGGTCCACAAGGACACGTTCCGCACCAGAGTGGTACGGCAACCCTGTCTTGGAAATCATGTTGTTAGACAACGGTGAACCTTCGAACTATGAAGAAGCGATGGCGGGCCCGGATTCCGACAAATGGCTAGAAGCCATGAAATCCGAGATAGGATCCATGTATGAAAACGAAGTATGGACTTTGACTGACTTACCCGTTGAACGGCGAGCCATAGAAAATAAATGGATCTTTAAGAAGAAGACAGACACGGATGGTAATGTGACCATCTATAAAGCTCGGCTTGTCGCTAAGGGTTATCGACAAGTTCAAGGGGTTGACTACGATGAGACTTTCTCACCGGTAGCGAAGCTGAAGTCCGTCCGAATCATGTTAGCGATTGCCGCATTCTATGATTATGAGATATGGCAAATGGACGTCAAAACGGCATTCCTTAATGGTTTCCTTAAGGAAGAATTGTATATGATGCAGCCGGAAGGTTTTGTCGATCCTAAGAATGCTGACAAGGTGTGCAAGCTCCAACGCTCGATTTATGGGCTGGTGCAAGCATCTCGGAGTTGGAACATTCGCTTTGATGAGATGATCAAAGCGTTTGGGTTCACGCAGAGTTATGGAGAAGCCTGCGTTTACAAGAAAGTGAGTGGGAGCTCTGTAGCATTTCTCATATTATATGTAGATGACATACTATTGATGGGAAATGATATAAAACTCTTGGATAGCATCAAGGCCTACTTGAATAAGAGTTTTTCAATGAAGGACCTTAGAGAAGCTGCTTATATATTAGGCATCAAGATCTATAGAGATAGATCGAGACGCCTCATAGGTCTTTCACAAAGCACATACCTTGATAAGATATTGAAGAAGTTCAATATGGATCATTCTAAGAAGGGGTTCTTACCTGTATTACAAGGTGTGAATTTGAGTTCAGCTCAATGTCCGACCACGGCAGAAGATATAGAAGAGATGAGTGTCATCCCCTATGCCTCGGCCATAGGGTCTATTATGTATGCCATGCTGTGTACCAGACCTGATGTAAACCTTGCCGTAAGTTTGGTAGGAAGGTACCAAAGTAATCCCGGCAAGGAACACTGGACAGCGGTCAAGAATATCCTGAAGTACCTGAAAAGGACTAAGGAAATGTTTCTCGTTTATGGAGGTGACGAAGAGCTCGTCGTAAAGGGTTACGTCGATGCTAGCTTTGACACAGATCTGGATGACTCTAAGTCACAAACCGGATACGTGTATATTTTGAATGGTGGGGCAGTAAGCTGGTGCAGTTGCAAGCAAAGCGTCATGGCGGGATCTACATGTGAAGCGGAGTACATGGCAGCCTCGGAGGCAGCACATGAAGCAATATGGGTGAAGGAGTTCATCACCGACCTAGGAGTCATACCCAATGCGTCGGGGCCGATCAAGCTCTTCTGTGACAACACTGGAGCTATTGCTCTTGCCAAGGAGCCCAGGTTTCACAAGAAGACAAGGCACATCAAGCGTCGCTTCAACTCCATTCGTGAAAATGTTCAAGATGGAGACATAGAAATTTGTAAAGTACATACGGACCTGAATGTAGCGGATCCGTTGACTAAACCTCTCCCTAGAGCAAAACATGATCAACACCAGAATTCCATGGGTGTTCGATTCATCACAATGTAACTAGATTATTGACTCTAGTGCAAGTGGGAGACTGTTGGAAATATGCCCTAGAGGCAATAATAAAAGCATTATTATTATATTTCCTTGTTCATGATAATTGTCTTTATTCATGCTATAATTGTGTTATCCGGAAATCGTAATACATGTGTGAATAACAGACACCAACATGTCCCTAGTAAGCCTCTAGTTGACTAGCTCGTTGATCAACAGATAGTCATGGTTTCCTGACTATGGACATTGGATATCATTGATAACGAGATCACATCATTAGGAGAATGATGTGATGGACAAGACCCAATCCTAAACATAGCACAAGATCGTATAGTTCGTTTGCTAGAGTTTTCCAATGTCAAAGTATCTTTTCCTTAGACCATGAGATCGTGTAACTCCCGGATACCGTAGGAGTGCTTTGGGTATACCAAACGTCACAACGTAACTGGGTGACTATAAAGGTAGACTACGGGTATCTCCGAAAGTGTCTGTTGGGTTGACTTGAATCAAGACTGGGATTTGTCACTCCGTGTGACGGAGAGGTATCACTGGGCCCACTCGGTAATGCATCATCATATTGAGCTCAAAGTGACCAAGTGTCTGGTCACGGGATCATGCATTACGGTACAAGTAAAGTGACTTGCCGGTAACGAGATTGAACGAGGTATTGGGATACCGACGATCGAATCTCGGGCAAGTAACATATCGATTGACAAAGGGAATTGTGTACGGGGTTGATTGAATCCTCGACATCGTGGTTCATCCGATGAGATCATCATGGAGCATGTGGGAGCCAACATGGGTATCCAGATCCCGCTGTTGGTTATTGACTGGAGAGTCGTCTCGGTCATGTCTGCTTGTCTCCCGAACCCGTAGGGTCTACACACTTAAGGTTCGGTGACGCTAGGGTTGTGAAGATATGTATATGCAGAAACCCGAATGTTGTTCGGAGTCCCGGATGAGATCCCGGACGTCACGAGGAGTTCCGGAATGGTCCGGAGGTAAAGAATTATATATAGGAAGTGCTGTTTCGGGCATCGGGACAAGTTTCGGGGTTATCAGTATTGTACCGGGACCACCGGAAGGGTCCCGGGGGTCCACCGGGTGGGGCCACCTATCCCGGAGGGCCCCATGGGCTGAAATAGGATGGAACCCAGCCCATAGTGGGCTGGGGCGACAGCCCCTATAGGCCCATGCGCCTAGGGTTCCACCATGGAAGAGTCCATGTGGTGGAAGGCACCCCTAGGTGCCTTGGGGGGGGGAGGGAATCCTCCCCTTGGCCGCCGCCCCCCCTAGTAGATCTCATCTACTAGGGCCGGCGCCCCCCCCCATGGCACCCCTATATATAGTGGGGGGGAGAGGAGGGATTTCAGACCAGCCCCTGGCGCCTCCATCCCCCCCGTTACGTCTCTCCCTCGTAGTCTTGGCGAAGCCCTGCTTCTGTGACGCCCTGCATCCACCACCACGCCGTCGTGCTGCTGGATCTTCATCAACCTCTCCTCCCCCCTTGCTGGATCAAGAAGGAGGAGACGTCTCCCGTCCCGTACGTGTGTTGAACGCGGAGGTGCCGTCCGTTCGGCGCTTGGTCATCGGTGATTTGGATCACGTCGAGTACGACTACATCATCACCGTTCTTTTGAACGCTTCCGTGCGCCATCTACAAAGGTATGTAGATGCATCTGATGACTCGTTGCTAGATGAACTCCTAGATGATCTTGGTGAAACGAGTAGGAAAATTTTTGTTTTCTGCAACGTTCCCCAACACATGAATATGTGACCACTCGACCACCTTGAAGACACTCGACCACCAGAAGATGAGAAGCCCTTCACTCTGCAACGGTTGGGGTTTAAGTCATAGCTTTATGGGCATTTATAGCACTTTACTTCAGACGTTACCAGTAACGCTCCCCCTTTTATGAACATTGAACCCTGTGTAACGGAGGAGAGCTGGGGTCCTGGCGCACTCTATATAAGCCACCCCCTCCTCTGGGACAAGGGTTCGCATCTTTTGTAAACTCACACACACATAATCCAGTCGACCGCCTCAGGGCACCGAGATGTAGGGCTGTTACTTCCTCCGAGAAGGGCCTGAACTCGTAAAACTCATGTGTACAACTACTCCATAGCTAGGATCTTGCCTCCTCATACCTACCCCCATTCTACTGTCAGTCTTAGATCCACGACAGTTGGCGCCCACCGTGGGGCAGGTGTCTTAGCGACTTGTTAGAGAAGTAGCAATTTTTCCGATCCCCTTCATCATGGTTCCAGGCGGAGGTTTGGCTAAAGGCCACGAGATCCGTCTCGGCGTGCTCGTGTTTGTCGCCGACGACTCCGCTTGGCTTCAGGAGGCTCCACTCGACGCCGACGCGCTCCCCGCCCACGGGGCGGTGCACTTTCGCGCGTGCGTCCGCGGCGTCCTCCTGCGGCAGCTGTCGACCCAGTATCAGTCGACTCCAGCGGCTTTCCCCCTCCCTGCGGTCCGCCGGAGCAAACTCTCCGGTCGGTCGAGGCTTCAGCGATGGGTGAGGCGTGCGGTGGCCCGCCAGTCGGCCACCCCTCAAGTCGCGGCGATTGAGCCCGACGAAACTCTTTATGGCCTGTTCGATCTGTCGACTGGCTCCGTAGAGACCGCATCCGAGTGCGACAACAGCGACCCAGCGGCGGAAGTCCTGATGGTCAATGGACCACGCAGCCCTCCTGGCTTCAACCGTGAAGACGGAGGCGATGGGAACGGCGATCCGTCGCGCATTCACGAGGAGTACTGCCCCGAACCCCTCTCATCACAGCAGAGAGAGGAACTTCGCCGTCGGAACATGGATGCATTGCATACTCCTATAGTTGGAGAAACCCCTGAGGCCCAGGCCTTGGAGCAGGCGCGCTTGGCCAACTTGGCTGAGCACACTCGACTGGAGAACCTCCAGCGCGCACTCGACGATCGCGCTCGGCAGGGTGCTCCCGAGTCCAGTCGACGTCAACTTTTTCCACCTCTGACTCAGGTATATCGAACCCCGATCCAGAATCTAGCAGCTGCTGCCCGGATAGCAGAGTCGATCCAACCTTCCCAATCAGAAGCTGGCCGAGGCCTGGTGCAGATCAGAGCCTTGCTCCGGGCAGCGGGAGAGCAGAATACGGTCGTATCTCAGTCGCGGAATAAGATCCATAGCAGATCCGTGGTTGTAGACACAGTTCAGTCGGCCCATAGCCCAAGATCGCCCCCGAGGCGTGAGGGACGTGGAGATCGACGAGATCAGTACAGAAACCGAGAGCAGTATGATCACCGAGCCGATTGTGATGATCGACGTCGAGTGCCCACGCCTCCTCCAAGGAGTGGGTCATATGTGCCTCGACAACATGAAGACAGACGCCCTCACAGTGTCGGACGAGGTATTCCAGTCGACCCCAGGGAGCCAGGCTTTGATGCGAGATCTATTCTCGTTCAGGGCTTGGTCGACAGAAATAGAGCTCACCGAGAGGGCCATGACAGGGACCCGCAAACCAGCAACAGGGTGCATGTCTCAGGTCTAGAGTGCTTCAGCAGAGCTATCAAAGCTGCGGTGATTCCCCCCAACTTCAGGTTGGCGACTGGAGTCAGAAAGTTCACTGGAGAGTCCAAGCCTGACACTTGGCTTGAAGACTACCGAGTGGCTATCCAAATTGGTGGCGGCAATGATGAAGTGGCCATGAAACACCTTCCTCTGATGTTGGAGGGCTCGGCTAGAGCATGGCTGAATCAGTTGGCTCCTGGCAGTATCTATACTTGGGAAGATCTCGCCCGAGTGTTTGTCAGAACATTCGAGGGCACTTGCAAACGTCCCACAGGTTTGACAGAGTTACAGTGTTGTGTTCAGAAACCGAATGAAACTTTGAGGGATTATATCCAGAGATGGATCACCCTACACCACACGGTAGAGGATGTGTCTGATCATCAGGCAATTTGTGCCTTCAAGGAAGGTGTCAGGTATCGGGAATTGAATCTGAAATTTGATCGGACAGGGAATATGACTCTAACTCGGATGATGGAGATTGCCACCAAGTATGCCAATGGGGAAGAAAAAGAGTGACTCCGGAGTGGCAAGCACAAAGCAGTCGCCCACGATGCCGGAGGAGGAAACTCCGGTCGGAAACAGAAGCGCAAGGCCGAGCCAGCTGCTCCGGGTGAAGCCTTAGCTGTGGTTCAAGGAAAGTTCAAGGGGAAGCCCAAAGGGCCGTGGAACCCCAAGAAAGTAAAAGATCAAGATGGAAATGACGTGTTGGATCTGCCGTGCCATATCCACACCAAAAAAGATGAAGAAGGTAATTTCATTTACCCGAAGCACACCACTCGGCAGTGTCGACTCCTAATCCAGCAATTCCGAGAGAAACAGCCCAAGAAAAAGGAGAAGGAAGCAGACAAGGGTGAGGGTGAGGAAGAGGATGATGATGGTTATCCCCACGTGAATTCCACTCTGATGATTTTTGCTGACGTTGAGAGCAAAATTTGATTGAAAGTCATCAACAGAGAAGTAAACATGGTCGCTCCGGTGACACCTAGTTATTTGAAGTGGTCACAGACTGCCATTACATTCGACCAGTCTGACCATCCAGCGCACATAGCCACCCCTGGGAGGCAAGCACTGGTGGTCGACCCGGTGGTCGAAGGCACTCGACTAACAAAGGTCCTGATGGACAGTGGCAGTGGCCTGAACATACTGTATGCAGAGACGTTGAAGGGAATGGGCATTCCGATGTCCAGACTCAGTGAAAGCAATATGAGTTTTCATGGGGTCATTCCAGGCAAGAAGGTTGCATCCCTCGGTCAGATTGCGCTCGACGTGGTTTTCGGTGATTCCAAAAATTACCGCAAAGAAAAGTTGACATTTGAAGTTGTGGATTTCTAGAGTGCTTATCATGCAATTCTGGGCAGGCCAGCTTATGCACGATTTATGGCTCGACCATGTTACGTGTACCTCAAACTGAAGATGCCTGGTCCCAAAGGAGTGATCACTATCTCTGGCAATCGGAAGAAGGCAGAAGAGTGCTTCCAGAAGGGCTCAAAAATCGCCGATGCTCAGATGGCCGTGGTAGAATTGCAAGAATACCAGAAAAGTGCAGATCCGAGTGATTTGTTGCGAGCCAAGAAGCCAGCCACAGATTCAGCATTCCAGTCGTCCAGTGAAACGAAGTCGATTCACATTCACCCGACAAATCCCAATGCTGCTCCGACTCACATTTCAACCACACTCGACTCCAAATAGGAAGAAGCGCTCATCCAGTTCCTCCGTGAGAATTGGGACATCTTTGCATGGAAACCTTCTGACATGCCGAGTGTTCCTAGGGGACTGGCTGAGCACCATTTGCGAGTCGACCCAAAAGTGAAACCAGTCAAAGAGCATCTTCGACGGTCCGCCGTACAGAAGAGAAAGGCAATCGGTGAAGAGGTGGCTCGGCTTTTGGCAGTTGAGTTTATCCGAGAGATTCACCACTCCGAGTGGTTAGCCAATGTTGTCATGGTCCCAAAGAAGGACGACTCACTTCGCATGTGCATTGATTTCAAGCATATCAATCGGGCATGCCCGAAAGATCACTTTCCTCTCCCTCGCATCGACCAGATAGTCAACTCGACTACAGGGTGCGAGCATTCGTCCTTTTTGGACGCCTACTCCGGGTACCAACAGATCTGTCTGTACGGACCCGACGAGATAAAGACAGCTTTTATCACCCCGTTTGGGTGCTTCTGTTATGTTACAATGCCATTCGGTTTGAAGAACGCTGGATCCACATTCATGCGGATGATTCAGAAGTGCCTGCTCACTCAGATCAGTCGGGATGTGGAAGCATACATGGATGACATTATGGTCAAGTCACGTAAAGGTTCCGACCTACTGACTAACCTTGCTGAAACCTTTGCCAACCTCAGAAGGTATGATACCAAGCTCAATCCATCAAAGTGCACGTTTGGAGTTCCGGGCGAAAAATTACTCGGTTTCTGTAGGATCGAAAGTATGTCTAAAGGGGGGGTGATTAGACTACTTGACCAAATAAAAATCTAGCCTTTTCCCAATTTTAGTTCTTGGCAGATTTTAGCTATCTTAGCACAAGTCAAGCAATCTCCACACAATTCAAGCAAGCATGCAAAAGAGTATATGAGCAGCGGAAAGTAAAGCATGCAACTTGCAAGAATGTAAAGGGAAGGGTTTGGAGGATTCAAACGCAATTGGAGACACGGATGTTTTTGTCGTGGTTCCGATAGGTGGTGCTATCGTACATCCACGTTGATGGAGACTTCCACCCACGGAGGGTAACGGTTGCGCGAGTCCACGGAGGGCTCCACCCATGAAGGGTCCACGAAGAAGCAACCTTGTCTATTCCATCACGGCCGTCGCCCACGAAGGACTTGTCTCACTAGTGGTAGATCTTCACGAAGTAGGCGATCTCCTTGCCCTTACAAACTCCTTGGTTCAACTCCACAATCTTGTCGGAGGCTCCCAAGTGACACCTAGCCAATCTAGGAGACACCACTCTCCAAGAAGTAACAAATGGTGTGTTGATGATGAACTCCTTGCTCTTGTGCTTCAAATGATAGTCTCCCCAACACTCAACTCTCTCTCACAGGATTTGGATTTGGTGGAAAGAAGATTTGAGTGGAAAGCAACTTGGGGAAGGCTAGAGATCAAGATTCATATGGTTGGAATGGAATATCTTGACCTCAACACAAGTGTAGGTGGTTCTCTCCCAGAAAATGTGTATTGGAAGTGTAGGTATGTTCTGATGGCTCCCTCCACGAATGAAGAGTGGGTGGAGGGGTATATATAGCCTCCACACAAAATCTAACTGTTACACACAACTTGCCAAACTCGGTGGGACCGAATGGTTAAACTCGGTCGGACCGATTCAGCAAACCTAGTGACCGTTAGGATTTTTGGTGGGACTGAGATGCAACTTGGTAGGATCGATATGGTTAGGGTTAGGGCATAACGTAATCTCGGTGTGATCGATTACACAAACTCGGTGGGACCGATTTTGGTAATAAGCTAACCAGAGAGTTGGTTAGGTAAACTCGGTGGGACCGATTCGCTCATCTCGGTGAGACCGAAATGTTACAAAAGGAAAACAGAGAGTTTACATTGCAATCTCGGTGGGACCGATCGCTCATCTCGGTAAGACTGAAACATTACGAAGGGAAACAGAGAGATTACAATCCCATCTCGGTGAGACCGAGATCCCTATCGGTGAGACCGATTTGCCTAGGGTTTGTGGCAGTGGCTATGACATTTGAAACTCGGTGGCGCCGGATAGAGAATCGGTGGGGCCGAGTTTGACTTTCGATTTAGGTCATATGTGGATGTGGGAAGGTAGTTGAGGATTTTGGAGCATATCACTAAGCATTTTGAGCAAGCAAGCCATTAAGCAACACCTCATCCCTCCTTGATAGTATTGGCATTTCCTATAGACTCAATGTGATCTTGGATCACTAAAATATAAAATGTAGAGTCTTGAGCTTCAAGCTTGAGCCAAACTTTTTGTCCTTAGAATTTTGAGGGATCCACTTTCCTCATCCATGCCATGCCATTCATTGAGCTTTTCCTGAAATATTAATCTTGGAATAATGTTAGCTCAATGAGCTATATGTTGTTAGGAATTACCAAAACCACCCAGGGATAGTTGCACTTTCAATCTCCCCCTTTTTGGTAATTGATGACAACATATAGATTAAAGCTTCGACAAATGATAATAAGAGTGAAAGATATTGTCGCTTTGAGAAGTATGTGAAAAGCAAGAACTCCCCCTAAATTTGTGCATATCTTAAGATTTGCTTTGGACTGCAAATGCACAATGAGTTAGGATCATGGGTTACTCTTCCATGTCACATACATCTTGGTGGAGCGCTCAAAATAATAAAGATTGAATACATGCACTCATCACCAAGCAAAGTGAATGATCATATAAGGATAAGTAAGATAATATCATCTAACAAGCATAAGTGTAGCTTATGATCAACCACATGATCATCAATGTCTCACAGATAATAGCATAGTATCTCAAGCAATCAAAAGATAAACAAAGTTCATCCACCAAAGCAAGAGAGAATAAAAAGCAACGCTCTCTCTCTCGAAGCCTATGGTCTATACATGTTTCTCCCCCTATGGCAACAAGTTACCAAAAAGTTCATAGAAAATGCATAGCACTAAAACGTCTCTCAAGCTTGGTATTCAGGTGGTGGCGTAGAGATGGCTCCTTGGACGAAGACTTCAGTTGATGTGGATGGAGCTGAAGGAGTTGGTGCTGGAGCTGGTTGCGCTGAAGCTATAGCTGGTGCAGATGAAGTGGCTCTAGTGTCTGGAACACGCACTGCAGCAGACCTCTGAGCTCTAGGCACTCTGGAAAATGCATCAGTGGTTGTCTTGCCCTTCCTCTCCTGCATATCATCTTGAAGTTGCTCCACAACAGACTGAATCTCAGTTACTTTCACATCCAAGTCATAGAATTTTTGCTCCACGATTCTTTCCAAGCTCTCCTGGTTTTGAGTCAGGGTGGCCAGTCCCTTCTCAATCCTCAGAGTGGATGCAATCAGGTAGCCAAGCTGATCTTGCTTGCTCTTCAGGAGATACTGAGATGCTTCTTCAGTAGTTGGCATCCTTGCAGCCTTTTAAGCTTTTGCCTTCTCCTTCTTGGCTTGTGCGTGCACAGAAGATGGTTCATCCTCATTCATAACCATAGTATTGTCCTCGAAGTCTGGATATATAGGCATGTGCTCCTTGTCCAGCAGATATGTACCAGTGCCCATCTTGGAGTTGATTAGCTCCTGGATCTGTGGGGCATACCCACAACTCCTCTTCTGATCTGCAGCTGTCCTCTTGATAGTTTCAACTATTAGGCTCATGACTTTGAACTTCTGTGGGACATCAAAGATGTGAAGCAAGTTAATTGCATGGCCTCTGATCATCTTGTGATCACCTGACTTTGGCAAAAGAGTGTGCCTGAGGATCCAGTTGATGGTTGGCAAGCCTAACAGAAGGTAATGTACAGATCCAAACTTATGTGTCTCAAGAGCAGCATCTGGGATCTCTTTGTACATGTGTGCCATTGTGTTGTGATCCTTCTTCCTGTTGGCATAGACATCCAAGTCATCTTCACTCTCTTTTGGGGCATTGATCAACTTCGCCCATTCAACAACCGTGGATTGGTACCTTGTACCTTCAGACATCCAGACAATCCTTCCATCTGGGTAGAAATGAGTTGTGGAGTAGAACTGCATGATGAGCTCATCATTCCATTTTGTGAGCTTCTGAGCCACAAACTCATCGACTCCACAAGCCTTGAAACTATCATGTACACCTGGATAGTGATCCTCATTCTCCTTGATGTAGTCCCAGTCGACCCATCTCATGTCACACACTATGGGCTTCTTGTCAAGCAACACTGTCTCATAGAAGTCCTGCTGTTCCTTTGTGTGGAACCTGTAATCAACAGCAGTCCTTCTCCTGGTGGCATATGGATCTGACTCTCTCCATAGCCTCAGACCTGAGTCCTTCCTTATCTTCATGTTCTCAGCTACTGGATGAGCATCATTGTGATCTGGGATTTTGGGTTTGAGCTTCCTCAGGACTTGTCCTTCATCATCTTCATCAGCAGCAACTTCAGGCATTGGGGCCTTGTTCTTCTCAGCAGCTGGTATACTCCTGGTATTCCTCTTAGGTGCACTCTTGGGCTTGGAGGCTGCTTTGGGTGCTTCTTTGGGCTTTGATGTTGCAGCCCCTGACTTTATAGCATCACCCATCAGCTTTTGTGCCTTGGGTGCTGGTGCAGCAACCTCTTCTTCCTCTTCCTCTTTAGAATCTCTCATGATTGAGGATCTCCCAAGCACTCTAGCAGTGGTCTTTTTGATCCTCTCCTTCCTCTTCTTCCCTTCTGCAGCAGCCTCTTTGGGTTCAAATCCCAAAGGGACTTGAGTAGATGCTCTGGCCTTAGACATTGGAATTCTCTTTGCAGGAACCTTTTGCTTCATGCCTGGCTTGGTGGCAGCAGCAGTGCTATATTCCTTCTTAACCACTTTCTTCTTGGAAGTGGCCTCATCCTCAACTGCCACATAGTCTTCATCCTCAGATTCAGAGGTCTTCTTCTTTCTGGCCCTGGTGGCAGCTTTGGGTAAGTTGCTTGGGATGCTCCTGCTACCATCATCTGAACTGCTAGAGGGACTAGTGCCCTCACTCAGGTGAACCTGCTCCTCTAACCTGTTCTGGCTGTCACTCTGATCAGACATATTGCAAACACTGACAGCAGACCCTGTGAATAGATATAGATGAGATAGAGTGGATGAGCATCACAAAATACAGAGGTTTTTGCAAAAGAATGAGTAAAAAACTTAGTTTTAGTTTTCCACAGAAAGCATTTCGGATCAACCGATTTGTAAACTCGGTGATACCGAAGCAGCTGTTGGAACCTAAACTAGTGAACTCGGTCAGACCGAGTCACAGTTCGGTGGCACCGAGACTGCTAGGGTTTCACAAAGTCCTGAACTCGGTCACACCGATTTGCAATTCTCGGTCAGACCGAAAATTACATGTGAAATGGCCTGAGCCGAATCGGTGGTACCGAGTTCCACAACTCGGTGGGTCCGAGATGGTTTCGGCGGAAACCTAACCCTAAATTTTCAATTCACGACTAAACTACGGAGTGTTTTGACTGGATAAGAATGATCTCAATCGTGGCAAGATACATGGCGAACACAATGTGCTAGGAATCAGATAGGGATAGCACAGTGATCGAGTTCATACCCTAGTTCGGCGATGAACTCGCTACGGCAGCAACGGCGGGGATGATTCCCGTTGACGGCGGCGGAGACCAGCGGCAGGAGGCGGCTGGCGACGAGGAAGACGATCCGGAAACCCTGGAGGCAGAGCGGGCTAAGCGCGGGTCGAGGAGGTTCGGAAAGTTTTCCAAAATTTGACCCATGGGTATATATAGCCCGACCCTGTCGATGTGACCGAGTGGAACAACTCGGTGGCACCGAGATTCATAACTACAATCAGTTACTGAAACTCGGTGTGACCGAAAGGTTCAAATCGGTTGCACCGATATTGAAAACCTAGATCGACTTAGTGATCTCGGTATGACCGAAATGGATGAATCGGTCAGACCGAAACGCACAAAGAAGTTTTGGAAGTTTAAGTCTATGACGAACCGGGGACTCCGAGTGCTCCTCACACAGAGTGGTTCGAATCTGACTTGATCAAATTTTGTGATGTAGCATGAATAGAGTTTCAGACGAGAAAAACATAGATAGCTAGAGAGGGTTCTTAGGCATTCTTGTCCATCCACTTGGCAAAAGAAAAGAAAACCAATCAATCAAAACAACAAGTGGATGTCCTCGAATGAGTAAAATATGCAATCAACATGCTCACACAATAAAATGGCAATTGAAATATGTGGCAAAGCATGCACAACCAATTCTAGCATCTATCAAACAATTTGCGATGACTAGGTCATCTATATATGAGTATATTGACTTAGGAGTCAAATGAGAACATTTGATCATAGGTCATACTCATCGTTTAAGCACAAGTGGGGTTACCACTTTTACATAAAGCATTGTTGTGTTCACACCATTAGAATTGCTTTAGCTCAATTCTTAGAGCAAAGCTCCCCCTAGATGTGAGATCCCCCCTAAGAGGGATGAACTAACCTTGGGTTTTGTCGATGATGACTTCATGTAGATGTTGAAGATGTGGATGCTCAATGTTGATGTAGATCATTTGAAGCTATCCATTGGAGTGAGTTGCACTTTCAATACCTACACGGGTTAGTCCCACAAGGAACAAACAAGGATATCCATAGACATAAAGTGATGCACACACAAGATGATGTCTATGAAAGCTTTTAGGTTACCTTGTCCCTTGTCTTACCAACAAGAGGGTTTGTGACTCCTTGAACTAGTGCAAGATGTGGAAGTTGATTGCACTTGTTCTCGCCAAGATGATAAGAGTGAAGTATGTTGGTGGAATCACCCTCAAGAACTCTCTAGTTCTTCTTCTTCGGGATCCACACCATCTTGATGGGAATCCTCGGTGTTGTAGTTGTACTTGATGAAGTGGAACTTGAATTAGTCTTGGGAACCCACTTGACCAAGGCCTTAGGAGCTTCTTCAAATGCGTCAATTTCCTCTTGAAGCTTACCCTTGCCTTTTTGCTTGTGGTCTTGTGGTGGAAGATCATCTTGAGCTTGTGTCCCTTTGAAAGAAGTAGGATCATACTTCTCTTGTTGAGGAACAAACTTTGTCTTGGGGTATTGATCTTCTTCCCACTCAACTCCATTGGCATTGAACTTTCGTTCAAAACCAACACCTTAATTCTTCCGGTGCCTTCCTTGCTTGCGTACAATTTCCTCGAATTGCTTACTTCCGGCAAGGCTCTTGTAAACACCTTTCTCTATAATTCCCTTCAATAAGCTATTTTCTTGCTCAAGTGTAACTTGGCTAAGAGAATCATTAGTGGAATCAAGAGAACTACTAGAAGCAACAATATTGGATTTAGCATGATTATTGTTAATACTAGAGGAAGAATCTTTCTTGTTCTTGTTACTAGACTTGACTTGAGGCATGTAAGTGGATAAGAGTAAACGCTTAGCAATGTAAGAAGAACTTCTCTTACGAAGATCATCATTGATTGCTTTTAAGAACTCATGCTCTTGCTCAAGGTTGAGCTTTTCAAAGCGTAATTTCTCATGAGTCCTTAAAAGTTCTCGATGATCTCCTAAGATAGTTTCATGAGCTAACTTAAGAGTGTTTACTTCTTTAGTTAGAGACTCAATCTTCTCCTTATCATTGTCATTCATTTTATCTTGATTAGCATGATTAATTGACGTTTCATCACAGTATTCATCACTAGAGTTGTCAACAAGTAAATCATCATCACCTAACAAGTCATCTTCATCACTATTGAAATCAACATACTCGGGGTGTGATACCTTTGGGCCTTTAGCCATGAAGCATGTTCCAACTCCTTCATTTGGTGAGTCAAATATGTCGTAGGAGTTGGTTGTCACAAGTGCTAGACCGGCAACACCTTCATCTTGAGTATATTCGGAGTCGGAGTGATAGCTTCTCTCGGAGTGGTTGTCAGAGTCGGAGCCGGATACCCATTCACCAACATGAGCTTGATGTCTTCGTTTTGTGTAGCTCCTTGATGACTTGTCCTTTCTTTCTGAATCCTTGCTTCTCCGTGAGGGTCTTCGTTCATAACGATCATCTCTACTCCTTCTTTCTCTAGATGGTGATTCTTCTCTTCTACTTCTTCTCTTGGGAGAATCTTCTCTTCTCTTGTAGGGGGCCATACACACATTGGAATAGTGTCCGGGCCTTCCACAATTGTAGCAGTTTCGCTCTCGACTAGAAGATCTTTTGTCATTGTAGGACCTTGACTTAGAGCTTCTCTCTTTGCTTCTACTCTTGTAGAACTTGCTGAAGTTCTTCACCATTAAGCTCAATTCTTCATTGAAGGTTTGTTTCTCACTCGATGATGTGGGGGCTTCACATGAGGCTTTGCAAGCACCACTTGATTTGTTGTGAAGTTCCTCTTTATCCTTGAGTGACATCTCATGAGCAACAATTCTTCCGATGACTTCCGTTGGCTTGAGATCTTTGTAATTTGGAATCATTTGGATCAATGTGCACATGGTATCATATTTTCCATCCAAGGCTCTTAGGATCTTCTTGATGATGAATCTATCGGTCATCTCTTCACTCCCTAAGCCAGCAATCTCATTTGTGATAAGAGCAAGCCTAGAGTACATTTCAGCAACACCTTCACCATCCTTCATTTTGAACTTGTCAAGTTGACTTTGAAGCACATCCAATTTGGATTCCTTGACGGAGTCGGTACCTTCGTGCATATCAATCAAAGTATCCCAAATTTCCTTTGCATTCTCAAGACGGCTGATTTTGTTGAATTCTTCGGGGCACAATCCGTTGAAGAGGATATCACAAGCTTGAGCATTGTATTGCAGCATTTTCAACTCTTCCGCGGTGGCTTCACGGTTCGGTTCTTTCTCGTCAAAGAATTCACCTTGCAAGCCAATACACACAATAGCCCAAACGGCGGGGTTATGTCCAAGAATATGCATTTTCATCTTATGCTTCCAACTAGCAAAATTAGTGCCATCAAAGTAAGGACCTCTACGGTGATAATTTCCCTCGCTAGATGCCATACTCTCCTAGGTTGTGAAACCAAGGCTATGACCGCCAAAAGCTATGGAAATCAAAGCAAATGGAGACCAAAGCTCTGATACCACTTGTAGGATCGAAAGTATGTCTAGAGGGGGGTGATTAGACTACTTGACCAAATAAAAATCTAACCTTTTCCCAATTTTAGTTCTTGGCAGATTTTAGCTATCTTAGCACAAGTCAAGCAATCTCCACACAATTCAAGCAAGCATGCAAAAGAGTATATGAGCATCAAAAAGTAAAGCATGCAACTTGCAAGAATGTAAAGGGAAGGGTTTGGAGGATTCAAACGCAATTGGAGACACGGATGTTTTTGTCGTGGTTCCGATAGGTGGTGCTATCGTACATCCACGTTGATGGAGACTTCCACCCACGGAGGGTAACGGTTGCGCGAGTCCACGGAGGGCTCCACCCACGAAGGGTCCACGAAGAAGCAACCTTGTCTATTCCATCACGGCCGTCGCCCATGAAGGACTTGTCTCACTAGTGGTAGATCTTCATGAAGTAGGCGATCTCCTTGCCCTTACAAACTCCTTGGTTCAACTCCACAATCTTGTCGGAGGCTCCCAAGTGACACCTAGCCAATCTAGGAGACACCACTCTCCAAGAAGTAACAAATGGTGTGTTGATGATGAACTCCTTGCTCTTGTGCTTCAAATGGTAGTCTCCCCAACACTCAACTCTCTCTCACCGGATTTGGATTTGGTGGAAAGAAGATTTGAGTGGAAAGCAACTTGGGGAAGGCTAGAGATCAAGATTCATATGGTTGGAATGGAATATCTTGACCTCAACACAAGTGTAGGTGGTTCTCTCCCAGAAAATGTGTATTGGAAGTGTAGGTATGTTCTGATGGCTCTCTCCACGAATGAAGAGTGGGTGGAGGGGTATATATAGCATCCACACAAAATCTAACCGTTACACACAATTTGCCAAACTCGGTGGGACCGAATGGTTAAACTCGGTCGGACCGATTCAGCAAACCTAGTGACCGTTAGGATTTTCGGTGGGACTGAGATGCAACTCGGTAGGACCGATATGGTTAGGGTTAGGGCATAACGTAATCTCGGTGTGACCGATTACACAAACTCGGTGGGACCGATTTTGGTAATAAGCTAACCAGAGAGTTGGTCAGGTAAACTCGGTGGGACCGATTCGCTCATCTCGGTGAGACTGAAATGTTACAAAAGGGAAACAGAGAGTTTACATTGCAATCTTGGTGGGACCGATCGCTCATCTCGGTAAGACCGAAACGTTACGAAGGGAAACAGAGAGATTACAATCCCATCTCGGTGAGACCGAGATCCCTATCGGTGAGACCGATTTGCCTAGGGTTTGTGGCAGTGGCTATGACATTTGAAACTCGGTGGCGCCGGATAGAAAGAATCGGTGGGGCCGAGTTTGACTTTCGGTTTAGGTCATATGTGGATGTGGGAAGGTAGTTGAGGATTTTGGAGCATATCACTAAGCATTTTGAGCAAGCAAGCCATTAAGCAACACCTCATCCCTCCTTGATAGTATTGGCTTTTCCTATAGACTCAATGTGATCTTGGATCACTAAAATATAAAATGTAGAGTCTTGAGCTTCAAGCTTGAGCCAAACTTTTTGTCCTTAGAATTTTGAGGGATCCACTTTCCTCATCCATGCCATGCCATAGCTTTTCCTGAAATATTAATCTTGGAATAATGTTAGCTCAATGAGCTATATGTTGTCAGGAATTACCAAAACCACCCAGGGATAGTTGCACTTTCAGTTTCCTCGTTTCCGAACAAGGAATCGATGCTAACCCAGAGAAAGTGAGAGCTATACTCCGAATGAAACGCCATGTGCGTGTGCATGATGTCCAGAAGCTTACTGGTTGCTTGGCCGCCCTAAGTTGATTTATTTCTCGCCTCGGTGAAAAGGCGCTACCTCTTTACCAACTGATGAAGAAATCAGATAAGTTCGAGTGGACCCCAGAAGCTGATGCAGCATTTGCAGAGCTAAAAGCCCTACTTTCCACCCAGACGGTGCTTGCTGCTCCAATCAGCAAAGAACCTCTACTGCTTTATATAGCAGCCACTGGACAAGTCGTCAGTATAGTACTTACGATCGAGCGGGAAGAAAAAGGAAAAGCTTATAAAGTTCAGCACCCAGTTTATTATATTTTTGAAGTCCTGACTCCGTCAAAGCAGAGATATCCGCACTATCACAAGCTTGTCTATGGGATTTACATGACCACAAAGAAGGTTGCACACTATTTCTCTGATCACTCTGTTACAGTCGTCAGCGACGCTCCATTGTCAGAGATTCTGCACAACAAAGATGCAGCTGGTCGAGTGGCAAAATGGGCGATTGAACTCCTTCCCTTGGATATCAAGCTTGAGGCAAAGAAAGCTATCAAGTCCCAAGCAATAGCAGATTTCCTCGCCGAGTGGATCGAACAGCAACTGCCGACTCAAGTTCACTCGGAGCACTGGACCATGTTCTTTGACGGATCCAAAATGCTGAATGGTTCTGGTGCTGGGGTAGTACTGGTATCCCCCTAAGGAGACAGACTTAGATATGTCCTCCAAATTCACTTTGATTCCTCCAACAATGAAGCAGAATATGAAGCACTCATGTATGGGTTGCGCATGGCCATCTCACTCGGCGTCCGTCGCCTCATGGTCTATGGCGACTCAGATTTGGTAGTCAATCAAGTGATGAATGAGTGGGACGTCAGAAGCCCAGCCATGACTGGTTACTGCAACGCGGTGAGGAAGCTGGAAAAGAAGTTTGAGGGGTTAAACTCCACCACATACCTTGACTGAAAAATCAGGCAGCCGATGACTTGGCGAAGATAGGTTCCAAGAGAGAAGCCATTCCCAGCAATGTATTTTTGAAGCATATTCACACGCCCACAGTTCAGGAAGATCCTTTTACTGAAGAGCCCCCACAGCCTAAGAGCACCACAGACCCGACTGAAAGTCGAGGTCCCAGCCGTGGTCGACCTGATCATGGAAGTTCTGGCCATTACTCCCAACTGGACAGTGCCCTACATTGCGTACATCCTCAGGAAAGAACTCCCAGAGGATGAGGAAGAGGCTCGACAGATCGTCCGCCGATCCAAGGCCTTTACTGTGATAAGAGGACAACTGTTCAGGGAAAGTGTGACTCGAGTCGGTCAGAAATGCATAACACCAGAAGAAGGTCGAATGATTCTCAATGACATCCACTCGGGGACCTGTGGTCACCATGCGTCCTCTCGGGCCATCGTGGCTAAAGCATACCGAGCTGGATTCTATTGGCCACGAGCAAATGAAATGGCGAAAGATATAGTCAACAGATGTGAAGGCTGCCAGTTTTACTCCGACATGTCTCACAAGTCAGCGTCAGCCCTGAAGACCATCCCCCTCGTCTGGCCCTTTGCTGTCTGGGGACTGGATATGGTTGGACCACTGAGAACTAGCAAGAGCGGCTTCACTCATGTGCTCGTTGCAGTCGACAAGTTTACCAAATGGATCGAAGCTAAGCCTATCAAGAACCTTGATTCCAACACCGCTGTCAGTTTTATCAGAGAATTGACATTCAGATATGGAGTTCCACACAGCATCATCATGGACAACGGGTCGAACTTCGATTCCGATGAGTTCAGAGCTTTCTGTGCTTCTCAAGGCACACGAGTCGACTATGCTTCAGTCGCTCACCCGCAGTCGAACGGACAAGCAGAAAGCGCCAATGGCCTAATTCTCAAAGGACTGAAACCCCGACTGATGCGAGATCTCAAACACGCAGCAGGTGCTTGGGTTGATGAACTTCTGTCAGTTTTGTGGGGTTTAAGGACAACTCCTAATCGGTCGACCGGACGAACTCCTTTCTTCTTAGTCTATGGAGCCGAAGCTGTTCTGCCAAGCGACCTGCTCCACAACGCACCCCGAGTCGAGCTCTTCTCCGAAGAGGAAGCAGAGCAGGCCCGACAAGATTCAGTCGATCTCTTAGAGGAGGAAAGGGAGATGGCCTTGATCCGGTCGACCATTTATCAGCAAGACCTGCATCGATTCCACGCCAGAAATGTGAAGGGTCGAGCCTTTCAAGAAGGAGACCTAGTTCTTCGAGTAGATCAACAGAAACCACACAAGCTTGCCCCGACTTGGGAAGGCCCCTTCATCATCACCAAAGTTCTCCACAACGGAGCATACCATCTTTACAGTATTGAGCATCAGAAAGACGAGCCACGGGCTTGGAACGCGGAGCTGCTCCGCCCCTTTTATACTTAAGCACTCGTTCGAATAAAATGTAATAAGAAACACCTTTGTAATTTGTTTATCAAAGACAAGAGCTTACGGTCCTCTCATACGATTGTTGTTGTTCTTATTTACTTCTGAAATCCCCCAGCGGGTGGGCTTAGTCGCGAATCTGTTTCGCCTAAGTTCGAAAAAATCCTACCGAGTGGAGAGCAATCCTCCCACTCGGGGGCTTAGCTGCAGTCCGATACTCGCCTAAGTTCTCTCACTCGAAGGCTTAGCTGCAGTCCAGTACTCGCCTAAGTTTGAAAAAATCCTACCGAGTGGAGAATAATCCTCCCACTCGGGGGCTTAGCTGCAGTCCAGTACTCGCCTAAGTTCTCTCACTCGGAGGCTTAGCTGCAGTCTAATACTCGCCTAAGTTCGAAAAAATCCTACCGAGTGGAGAGCAATCCTCCCACTCGGGGGCTTAGCTGCAGTCCAGTACTCGCCTAAGTTCTCTCACTCGGAGGCTTAGCTGCAGTCTAATACTCGCCTAAGTTCGAAAAAATCCTACCGAGTGGAGAGCAATCCTCCCACTCGGGGGCTTAGCTTCAGTCCGGTACTCTCCTAAGTTCGCTCACTTGGAAGCTTAGTTGCAGTCCAATACTCGCCTAAGTTTGAAAAAATCCTACCGAGTGGAGAGCAATCCTCCCACTCGGAGGCTTAGTTGCAGTCCAATACTCGCCTAAGTTTGAAAAAATCCTACCGAGTGGAGAGCAATCCTCCCACTCGGAGGCTTAGTTGCAGTCCAGTACTCGCCTAAGTTTGAAAAAAATCCTACCGAGTGGAGAGCAATCCTCCCACTCGGGGGCTTAGCTGTAGTCCAGTACTCGCCTAAGTTCTCTCCCTAAGAGGCTTAGCTGCAGTCCAATACTCGCCTAAGTTTGAAAAAATCCTACCGAGTGGAGAGAAATCCTCCCACTCGGGGGCTTAGCTGCAGTCCAGTACTCGCCTAAGTTCGAAACATACCCCTATCCACAAGGACGACGAGGTGCAGGTCGACTGCAACCTTCTCCTTCGGAGCTACGACACGAGTACAACGTACGCTCCATCCCTATCCGCAAGGACGATGAGCTGCAGGTCGATTGCAACCTTCTCCTTCAGAGCTGCAGCACAAGTACAATGTACGCTCCATCCCTATCCGCAAGGACGGCGAGGTGCAGGTCGACTGCAACCTTCTCCTTCGGAGCTATGGCACAAGTACAACGTGCGCTCCATCCCTATTCCCAAAGACGACGAAGCATGGGTCGACTGGAGCCACCACTTCAGACTATTCCGAGCAGTGAGCAAAGTCTATTCGAAGGCAAACGCAAGCACATTCGGAGATAAACCAAATTCGGATAAATCCTAAAGTTCCAAGCAGCAAATCAAAAAGTATTCGGGCATCAAGCCCGAAGGAGTTCAACGGTTACATCAATCACTTGGCATTCCGAGGCAAATTTAAAGCAGATTCAAGTTTCATAAGTTTGTTCACTCGGCCAGAGGAGGGTTGGCGGGCTCCACGAATGAGTCCAGGTTGATCCCATCAGCGATCCGAGTGGCGGCAGCAATGAAAGTCTCCATGAAGGACTGGAAGTCATGCTTTTTGGTGTTGGCAACTTTGATCGCAGCCAGCTTGTCTTCACGAGCCTCCTTGCAATGGACTCGCACCAAGGACAGCGCCACGTCAGCACCACACCGGGCGGAGGATTTCTTCCATTCTTGCACTTGGTCAGGGATCTCGTTCAGTCGAGCCATCAGGGATTCCAGGTCATTTTGAAGCGTCGCCCTCGGCCAAAGCGATGAGT
This sequence comes from Triticum urartu, assembly GCF_056163025.1. NCBI lineage: Eukaryota > Viridiplantae > Streptophyta > Magnoliopsida > Poales > Poaceae > Triticum > Triticum urartu. The sequence goes on from NC_141876.1 coordinate 569,256,667, forward strand.
CGATTCGGGAGACCACCTCCTTCAGGCGCGCGAGGTAGCTTGTGGCGTTGGTGATACGGAACTCCAATCGGAGCACGTTCATTGCAGTTTCGTCACAAACTGGAGAAGCGATAGGGTCCAGACCCGTCTCGGCCCTTCCGGTTTCCTCGTCGAAGTCTTGGCAGAATTCTGCAGCCAAAAACCAGTGAGTCGACCAAGCAAGATCTGATCGCAAGCATCAACACAGTCGGTTTGAAAGAAATACCTTCCAGCACGAGATAGAGCTTCTTGGCAAGAGTCCTCAGATAAGCTTCCGTGTCATTCCTCTTGCGGATCGCGGACTCCAGCTTTTCATTCAGGGCAACCTTGTCCTTCTTCAAACTAGTCACTTCACGGTTAGCTTCATTGAGGCAAGACTTCAGTTTGTTCACCTCCCCCTCCAGTGTTCCGATTGAAGCAAGCTTCTAGTCTGTGAGAGCAGTTTTATCTTGGGCTGCTTTTTGCACGGCGGCGAGGTCAGAGTCCTTTTTCTCCAGAGCCAACCTCATTTTCTCTGCAAAAGAAGCAATCGAATCAAACAAGAAATCAAAGAAATATATTGAAAGTCAGTCGACTGCCAGTTACCTTCCATACCAGCGGCTTCGTCTTGGGCTTTCTTCAGATTCTGCTGGGCCAATTCCAAGTCGAGGTTGAGTTGCCTCTGCTTCTCTTCAAGCTCAGCAAACTTAGAAATAAGAGTACAAGACTTCTGTGAAAGGCAAAAGACGGGTCAGTCGACAAGATCAAAGGTTGTTTACTTCCGAGTGAATAAAACCTAAAGAAATTCGCTTAGACCCCAGCCGACTGCACACAGTCGACTGCAGTCTCGGGGGCTACACCACTTGGCGTGCCCCCGCTGATTAAGACCCAACTCGACCGGTCCACCCGAGCCAAGTCAAAAAAAGAGAAAGGAGCTGTTTAGACCCCAGCCGACTGCCAGCAGTCGACTGCGGTCTCGGGGACTACACCCAGTGGGTGCACTTGGCGTGCCCCCACCGGTTCAGATCTTACTCGACCGGTCCGCCTGAGTCGAGTGTAAGAAAAGAAAAAGAAAGGAAAGTGGAACTCAGACCCCAGCCGACTGCCAGCAGTCGACCGCGGTCTCGGGGACTACACCCAGTGGGTGCACTTAGAGTGCCCCCACCGGTTCAGATCCCACTCGCCCAGACCGAGTGGAAGAACGCAACTACCAAAGACAACAAAACACCCAGTGGGTGCTCTGATTCGACGCAAGCAATAAGAGATTGTGTAGAAGAAGATTTTTCGGGTACCATATCCTCATAGAACAAGAGCAGTCGGGAAGTCTACTCACCTGGACATTGGCCCGAAGAGCAGCGCTGGCGTCGTAGGTAGCCTGGCTATTCTCATGCACCGTCTTCACCCGCTCCATCATCACGTCAGCCTGTCAGGTGGCTTCCGCAGCCGCTTCCGACTGGTTGTCCGGGACGGGGTAGCTGGTGAAAAAGTGAGCAGACGACCCAGGTGCGGCAGCTTGGAGCTCCGTGGCGTGGAGTCGAATGACTGAAGGAATCACAAGTGCAGTCGATGGTGCGGGGCGCTCACTCGACAAGGGTGCAGCGAAGGTCACAGAGACCCTGCCCGCGTCTTCAGGTTGACGGACGGGTGGTTCTTGCCGAGACATCCTGCCAGCTGCTACCTTCTTGCTCTTCCCGGGCTTAAGAGCCACATTTTCATCGTCGTCTGGAAGATCGATGACGTTAGGTGGAGCTGCAAGACAGATCATTCGATCCCAAGTGAACCACTTGAACGCAATCGACCAAGGAATCGAGAACAAAATCATAGGAGTTTCTACCTGGGTTAGAGGTAACCGCATCTTCCATCTCCTCGTCCCGGTACTGGAGAGAAGAGGTTCCTGACGTAGCAGCACTGCAAAGACCCGCATTCAGTCGGTTACGTCCTGTTAATTGAGTCGACCAAAAGGACAAGTCAGATGATTACCCGGAGATAGTAGGGACGGTCACTTTGATCCTGGGCAAAGCCTTTGGCAGTTTGGAAGAGGTGGCTTTCGGTGCTTTCGGCGTTGGAGGCGGCACAACTTTGGGCTGCTTTGGAGCCTTCTCAGTCGGTGTTGGAGAAGATGTCCTGGGACGCTTCGAAGACTGTCCAATCGGCGCGGCCACCAGGTCCGGAGCGCTCGCCGGGTCATGAGCGTGTTTGGATCTCCTCTTCCTATGAGTAGGCGAGTCGACCTCTTCGTCATCAGTCGACTCGTCGCTCTCCTCATCCTCCTCAGCATCCGAGTTCCCTTCGCCGCTCTCGCCCCCGCTCGCTTCTTCCTCGACGTCTTGCTCCTGCACTCCGTTAGGCATTGAGTACATGTCAATGAGGGCCTGAAAAGACAAACGGTCAAAGGAAATTCAGTCGACCATCAACAAGATGTCACACAGTGAATCGAAAAGATACTTGATAAAACAGAATCATACCTGCTCCGTCTGATGCGAGTGGTCGAATGGAATCACCATCCTAGAACCCCGAGGGTTGTCTTTGTTGCCGGTGATCCCCATCAGCCACTTCTCCAAGGTGTCCTCGTTGACGTCCTCCGGGTGGATCCGAGTGGAATCCTCGAGCCCAGAGTACATCCACATCGGATGATCACGTGCCTGAAGCGGTTGGATGCGTCGACCGAGAAAGACCTCCAGCAGGTCCATCCCGGTCACCCCGTCGCGGACGAGTTGGACGACCCGATCGACCAGCACCTTGACCTGCGCCTTCTCTTCTGGAACCACCTTCAGAGGGGCGGGCTTCTCCACTCGAGCCAAAGAAAAGGGAGGAAGTCCAGTCGACTGACCCGGGGTCGGCTGGTCCTTGCAGTAAAACCAAGTCGACTGCCAGCCCCGAACGAGTCGGGAAGGATCATTGCTGGGAAGGTGCTCTTGCTCCTCATCTGGATCCCCATACCCCCGCACATCTGGATCACTTGCGTCCTCTCATCACTCGGATTGGCCTTTTTGACCGACTGCGAGCGGCAAGTGAAGATATGTTTGAAAAGACCCCAGTGCGGCCGACAGTCCAAGAAATTCTCACACATCGACACGAAAGCAGCCAGATAGACTATGGTGTTTGGAGTGAAATGGTGGAGCTAGGCCCCAAAGAAGTTCAAAAAACACCGGAAGAAAGGATGGGGAGGCAGTGAGAATCCGCGATCTATGTGGTGGCGAGGAGAATGCACTCATCCTCCCTTGGCTGCGGCTCGGTCTCGTCCCCCGGGAGCCGCGCCGACTTGTGGGGGATCAGTCCCCCCTCCACCAGGTCGTCGAGGTCGTCCTGGCTGATCGTCGAGCGGATCCAGTCGCCCTGGATCCAGCCCGGCGGCAGGCCGGATCTCGACGAGGATCCGCCCCGGCTGGTCCGCTTGCCCTTCGCCTTCGCAGTCGCCTTCTTCGCGCGCTCCAGCGCCACCGTCTTCTCTTTTCCCATGGCGGCAGATCGAGCTCGAGCGAGGGCCCGGCGACGAGAGCGGAAGCGAGCGTGGCGGGGAGGTCGGAGGGAGAAGAAAAGAGAATGCGAGCGCACATGGCAGAGGCCTGGCCCGACGCCTTTTATAAGGTCTTTCCCCGAGTGACTGACTGGTGGACCCAGACGATCTAAACAAATCCCGCAACAGTCGCGCGCGCAGTACGTGGCGAAAAAGGTGGCACGGAGATCGAGGAGACTTGCCTAATTCGTCCCGATTACCACGGTCTCGCCCGTCTGGCGCGCTTCCCAAAATTCAAATACCGCAAAATCCGCGGAGAGCAGAGCAACTTGCCAGACTTAAGACAAACACCCTCTACATTATCATTCGGAATTCTACCATGAAAATCCACTCGACAAAAACCAAGAATGGACCAAGGCGACTGAAAAAGAAGTCGACGTCGTCCCCTCAATCCATTGTTCCAGAACAAGATATACTCATAGCACAAAGAATGAGTCAGAAGTGTTCCCAACTCCTTCCTCACTCAAACCTTGATCCATTCGGGGGCTAATGATGAAGCTATGTACCTAGGGTAGGGTCATGGATCAGTCCAATATACCCTCCCCAAGGACATCTCTACAAAGAATCAGAAGCAGTCGAAGAGAAACCATCATCCACTCGACCATGAAGATGTGACCACTCGACCACCTTGAAGACACTCGACCACCTTGAAGACACTCGACCACCAGAAGATGAGAAGCCCTTCACTCTGCAACGGTCGGGGTTTAAGCCATAGCTTTATGGGCATTTATAGCACTTTACTTCAGACGTTACCAGTAACACTCCCCCTTTTATGAACATTGAACCCTGTGTAACGGAGGAGAGCTGGGGTCCTGGCGCACTCTATATAAGCCACCTCCTCCTCTGGGACAAGGGTTCACATCTTTTGTAAACTCACACACACATAATCTAGTCGACCGCCTCAGGGCACCGAGACGTAGGGTTGTTACTTCCTCCGAGAAGGGCCTGAACTCGTAAAACTCGTGTGTACAACTACTCCATAGCTAGGATCTTGCCTCCTCATACCTACCCCCATTCTACTGTCAGTCTTAGATCCACGACACGCCTTGTCGGCGAGACGAGCGCCTTTTCCCGCCGTTTCTTCCCGCTTTTTCCCCATTTCCCTCCCATACTCTTCCTTCCTCCCGCCAATCTCCCTCCTGCTCGCCTCCCTCCCAGCCGGCCGCCATGCCACCGAAGAAGTACGTCGCCCCCCGCGCGGCGGCACCCGCGACCGCCTCCGTCGCCCAGCCGAAGCAGGGGAAGCCGAGGGCACCGCCGATCAAGCCATCGGGCATGTCAAACGCCGAGTGGAGGACGGAAGTTCAGTGACAGGAGGCTGTCACCGCCGACCGGCGGAACAGGGCCATCGCCAAGAAGGCCCGCGACAACGCGGCGCCCGCGGCTGCGGCTGCCTCATCGACGGACCAAGCCGAGGCCGATGCGACTCGCGCGGGAATGATGAATCCACCCGGAAGCCACGCCCAGTACGCGCCCTGGGGCCAGCAAGGCGTCGGCTCTCCGCAGCCATGGGGATCGCCCTCGCCGGGCACGCCGACGCCGACGCCAAGCCCGCGTGATGACGCCTCCACGACGCCCAGCTCCACCGAAGCGGCGCTGACACCGCCTAGCGCAGAGGCTGCTCCGACACCGCCAAGCCCGCGCACACCAACTCCGCCGAGTGATGCGTTGCGCACGCGAACTTCTGCCGCTCTATTTTTTTTGTACGCCGAACTATGGTTTGCGATCGCCCGACTTGTGGCGTCTTTTGTGAGCGGGAACGACCAAGTTCAAATTTTTCACGTTCTGGGAGCGGCGCCTGAGGGCGTGACTGGGAGCTAGGTCGCCTCCAGGAGCCGAACTAGCGCCGGTTCGCCCCCAAACCATCCTTTTTTAGCGCCCTGGGGGGCCGAACGGCTGGATATGCTCTTAGGTGGGAAGGTCTGCCTTGGCTTTGCTACCTGGTGGTATGCCTCGTTGGATCCGATCTTCCAACGACAACAGTGTTGTCCCCTGATTTAGAGAAAGGCCTTAGGCGTGGATCTGGTAGCAGTTGATGCCTTGATGTGGATCCTAAGCACAATTGATTATGGTTCTGAAGGAACTACGACACACTTGATGATTGGCTGACCTCCTTTGATGAGTAAGGGAGGCGGTGCTGCTTCGAAGCGGAGTATGAGTTGTGCAAAGTACAAAATCGCGTCGGACCAAGTGCTTCTTCTCCTGGTGCTGGTGAAAATTGGATCGACCGGGGAGCAGTTTGCACCCGATAACGTGTTAATTTTCTATTTGGGTATTTTTCATAAAATTTAGCGGCTTGTTTGCCATGTTCACCGCTTTAACTACTGCAATATTGGGTCCTTCTGAACCATTCCCTTGTTAAAAAAACACTAGCGTGACTGAATTTTTTGTTCTCGTTTCTCGAGCTGAGTTTGATTTGAGATTTAATTTCTTTTTTTTCGGGGGAGATTTAGTTTCTTATGATATAGTAGATATGGAATGTGCTCAACTTATCGGAAAAACAATTAACTTTTATAGTTGTCAAGTTATATTTCTGAGCTTCGTGCATCAGGAGTATCACATACTTGAGCCTTGGGTGCAAAAAATATGCTCTGGGCAAACCTCTTTAGGTGGACTAAAAATATACAGAAACTTGTTACGTGATTGAGCACTAGCAAAGCCTTTAACGTCTGTGCAACTCTTTTCATCAATTTCCACAATTGCCATATGTTTGATATCAAATTTTGCATGTAAAATATGGCTAGATCCTTAGGTCCTTTTATTTGCATGATTGTATAAAATCACATGTCAAATTTTGTGAACGATCAACCACGTGGTATGTGTGGTAAGCAACTTCTGAATGAAAAGTAAGTTGTCATGATTTCGGTTGTTAGCTAGCTCTACTTTCAAAAGGTACATAGTCCATAAAAAAAGAGAATGTGAGCGAGTACGTGCTTGTCATAGTTAACGTACAAATAAAAACTTGAAACTAGATTCAATTGGGAGGGGGGGGGGTGATTTTTCTAATCGGTTTTCAACCCTACAATCAAACATGCTCCATAATATTTGTATGAAAAACAGAGTTCTATACTCTGTATAAAATTATACATACCTCCTCCCTCTCAAAATAAGTGACTCAACTTTGTATTAATTTTAGTACAAACGTATTATGAGAGGAGTATTTTATAAAAGGAGGCAGTTATTCGATCTCGGTTTGTTTTACGGACCTGCCCCCTCTGTGCCAGTGAAATTCGCCAAATGCCCCTGAACCAAAAGGGACGCCAGCGTCAACGATTGACACGTTGTAGCTTCGCAATTTTCCGGACCAGCCGATGGAACGTCTCATCAGGCGATTCTGACTCATCAAAAGTCATTATGTTCCGTTGGTTGAACCAGGCCTATCAAATCCCTGATGCAACATGCTACACTCACTCAAACTTGATCCCACCACATGTCCACACACACACACACACACACACACACACACGCACGCACACGGAGAGTGCCACCAGCCAGCAACCCTACCTCACCTAATCCATGCTACCATGTTCCTTGAAAGCCTGTCTACCAACACATAATCAGCACCAACACGACGGCAGGACAGCACGGGTCACAGGCCGAAGTCCTCATGAACCCGATGCTCCGTCCATCTGCATGCATGCATGCAAGCAAGCACCTACCTGCCTTGGTTGGACTCATCATGCCCAAGAACATCGATCTTTCTTTCGAGTAATAATCCCCAGATCGAACACCGTCGTACAGCAGAGCACGGGCGAGGATGCTGTTATTGAAGAAAACGAAGTGACGAAGGCTGAAGTAGATGTCACTCTAGCCAGTAGTCTTTCACTAGCGCCGTTGGTTGGAGAGTAGCTCTCGTCAAGTCTGAACAGAACTTGAGTTGCGTGCACCCACGGCGTTCCCGGAAGACGAGACGAAGCCATGCGATGCGGTGCAAGCCGACCGACCGACGCCCGTCCTTTCGTCTCGTCGGCTCCCCCGAGTGCTCGCCAAGTGCATGCGCACCAAAGAATATCGCGTGGCGGTCGTGCGTAGCATAGCTACATTAGATGGAAAGGAAATGATGGATCACTGTCGAATTCAGATGGTGGTGCTAACGTCTCTTTGATTGATGAGCTGCATGCCTTGATTGACACAAGTGTGGCCATGTGGGAGGAAGGAGGAGGACGTTGGTGGCTGGAGGTCGTTGTCTCCCAGCCTAGGTAGAGTATTTTGCGGATTAGATTTTGCCATGCCCTCCTGTCCTTGAACTGCTCTTTCTTTGTGTAAGTTCACATGTTGTTGTCTGTAGCTGGGACGATTATAGACTCTCAGGATATGTATATTCATCCATCCGCTTTCAGGATATGTATATTCATCCGTCCACTCATTAGAAGCTGAGCATCTATAGCCGGACTCTTCAAATGCTCTTTCTACGTCCGGGCGGATGGTCCGGTCAATGACTGGGTAGAAAATCACGACCCAACCGCACCCCTTATACCGGCCCAACGTATCCGGACTGACCGGCACCCTTCTCAGGCTGATATGGGCGGTCCTGGACATGCCTGGGCGCATCCGTCATGCCGGATTCTGCCCATGCTGGGCCACCTCGGTTCCACATATATTTGTCCCTATCCACATTTAGGATGAAACCCTAACCACTTCAGTTCACTTTACTCCACCCTAACTCCTTTGCAACAATCTCTGGCCTTCTCCAGAATGGCGGGCAGCGGATCCGACCCCGAGATCTCCTGATCGATCGACTGGGACCTCATCCCATGCGGGGATGAGGAGGGAGATGGACGTTTGCATGGCTCTTCGCCGCTCCCGGGAGGAGGCCGCTCCACCATTGTCAGACTCGATCCGGCGGGAATTCACCGCTTCAGCGTAAAATGGTGCTTGGATCCGTCGGGGCTGGTGCCTCGAAGAGCGTGACCGCGGCCTCGCCAGACGTGGTCACCACCGTCTGGCACCGTAGCTTCGGGATGGCGGCACAACCCCTTTAGCGGCGCCTCGTCGCCACGGCTTCGACCGCTAGTTCCGTGACAAAGATGGCAAGGGCAACAACAAGGGCAAAGGCAATCGTGGATGAACTTTATACGTAGTTTTAATATGTAGGACATGTGCATTTTTAGTAGTCTGATGGCATGTACCATGTTGTTGAGCATGCGAATTTTAGATGGTTCAACGGCATCGTTATGAAGTAGCCCGATGCTATGTATGGGATCGAGATGTGTTGATTTAAGTTTAGTTACATATGATTAAATGAATTTGAGGATTTGCTAATAAGATACCTAATTATAGACACAGACAATAAAAAAAGTGACCGGTCACTCTCCGCAGAACATGCCCAAAAATCCAACTGTGGATGCTCTAATAAATAACATGGCATGATCATTGGCGTGGGCTACGGGTAATGCCGTCTTTGCCGTCTGCCAATCCTACTATTTGTAGTGCCTTCCATGGTACCGGGTGATTTCAGAAATTTTTCCCTCAGAAAAGAGAAAAAGATTGAGAGATTTTTTTATTTTTTTTACTAGTGGGTCCTACCTGTAAGTGATGTATGTAAGACTGTAAGGCAACTCCTTTGTCAGCTACTCAAGGACATTTTTTGAAGGAAAAAAACTATCCAAAAGCACTAAAAATGGGGAGTCGGTCACAGGGCAGTGACCGGGCCGCCCGCCCGGACGTATGAGACGCCTCACTGAAGATGCTGTAAAGCCATGATTACAGTATTTTCTACGGCATTCATAAAGCACCAACAACCTCGTCTGGATTAAACAAAGCGATCAGTCAGTAATAATAATAATATAATTGGCTGAGGACGTTACGCGCAATATGGACCTGCGACCAACCGATGATAATCCCGTTTTATAACCAACAAAAAAAGTCGTTTTTGGCGTGCAATGCAACGCAGGGCGCACGCGGCTTGCTTGACCCTCCTCCCTTGTCACCATGAGCCGCCACGTGTCGGTGATGGGCCGGAACGCCGCACCCGAACCGTCCTCTCCGGCCCAGCCCAGCCCAGCCCAGTCGGTGATTATTTACGAGCAAATCTCTGCTGTTTTCATGCTGAAGACGTGTTTCCATTCCGAAGAGACGAAGAGAAGAAGCTGTCCCGTCCCGGATTCTCTGGCTGAACCGGTCCCTCGCTGGATGCCCAAAATGCCCCCGGTGACCTCATGAGACCCGGGGAGTGAACGGGGTTCCCGTCCATCCGCCCCACTCTCACCTGGTCCGGTGCCAGCTGCTGCCGTGCTGCTTTCCGCTGCCGCTCGGTTCAAGAACACGGGCGCACGGAGGGTTGAAAAAGCGGGGGAGCCACCCAGGGGAGGCCATAAACCAAACCAAATCAATCAATCAGTCAGCCGGACTCGCCTGGAGATCGGAGGAGCCAAAAAGAAAAGAGAGAGCGGAGCTTTTTCTCGGTCAGCATCCAAAGCGCCTCCGCTTCCCCTCTGCATTTTCCTTTCGGGGAGAGGGAGGAGGGAGAGCATTGGTGCGCGCGGGGGATGGGGACGAGGAGGAGGAGGGGCGGCGGAATGCCGGGCGCGGCGTCGCTGCTGCTCCTGGCTAGCTGCTGCTTCTCCGTCTGGCCGCAGAGCCAAATCTTGGTCGCCGCCACCACCGACGCCACTGACCGTGAGTTATCAAGAACCTAGTGCTAACCCACCCTCTCTTGGCTGCTTTCTAGTCTTGTAGTACAGCTCTGGTCGATGGTTTTGGCAAGGGGGAAAGGCGAAGATTTGGGCTGCAATGGGGCGCCTTCCCTTCCTTGTTGTTTGCTCAAGTGCTTCCGCCGCCGGCCAGATGGGGTTTGCTCGTGGGAGCCGCCAACGGGTAGATTCAGCCTTTTCTTTCGGAATGGCGAGATAGATGATGATTGGACTAGCCGAATCTTGGTTTCTCCCCATCCTACTTTCCCCGCATGTTTCTGCTTATTCGCTTTTGATGCGCTGGATGGATTTGCGCAAGAATGCCTAGATTTGGGTTTTCTGGATCCCCTTTACAGTGCGAACAAGATGATGTGTGAATCCGGCAGTTTAGATTAGGCATAGTCCATTATATCACCCCCCCTCCTCCTTTGTTTCTGATAGTTTTGGTTGTGAAAATAGGCTGATTTTAGTTTGGTACTCCAGCTATAATTAGGTGGTGCTAGCACATTCTTTTATAGCTTTGATGAGTAATTTGAGCAAGTGATCCTTTCTCTTACTCTTTGAATCCTGATATAGTTGCGTAGGGGATAAAGGAAGGATTCTGAGAAAAAGAAAGCATTGGATGGGGAAACCTTTTTGTTCTTTCAGAAGAAATAATTTTGGTCTAGATTTCCCTCCGAAAAACTCAAGTCGTTTTCTTCCCACCCACCTTCTAGATGTGACACTTCCTTCTCTCTATATTTTTTGCATTTAGCTGGATCATGGAAATTGCTGTAGTGGGTCCGATTGGTTTGCTCTTCACCAGTAGATTACCTCTCCAGTTTTTGTTTCTGTTCTGTTTACCCCTTTAGTCCTCATGATGTTTGAACATAATCCGTGCATAGGTATATATCCTGCTACTTCAGACTGCAGATGAACCGAGGCTTGTTTAGTGACACGGCCTTTAGTAATTCGTGGCTGTCTTACATGCAGTTACTGCCCTCAACACGCTCTTCACCAGCTTGAATTCTCCGGGGCAGCTCAAAGGCTGGCAAGTGAATGGCGGTGACCCCTGCGGCGAATCATGGCAGGGCATCACTTGCTCAGGATCGTCGGTTACAGCAATGTGAGTCTGATGAAACAAACCAGTCACTAAACCGTGTTCATTTCTTGCTCCCTCTTAGCATATTTTCCTTTGTTTGATGATGCAGCAAACTGCCAAGCTTGGGGCTGTCCGGGAATTTGGGCTACAATATGAATACCATGAGTTCACTGGTCGAGATGTGAGCGCCCAAACTTAAAATCTTATGCTCAACCTTGTTTGCTGTGGGAGTTCAGTTGATAACCATCATCTTAAAAAAAATCATGCAGTGATATGAGCCAAAACAGCCTTGGTGGCGGACAAGCGATACAGTATAATCTCCCCACAGCTAAGCTTGAGAGGCTGTAAGTTCCTCTGATGAATTCACACATTTGATTTTGTTTTCTCAACTTTTGTTGTCTCTAGCTGTTAAATGAATCTTGTTTTGCAGCAATCTCGCAGGAAACCAGTTCGGTGGAAATTTGCCCTACTCGATTTTCTCGATGAATAATCTTAAATATTTGTGAGTATCTTTGCAGCCAGAATTAATAAATCGCCTTGGAGTTTGCATCATGTACTAGGACTAAGTGATTTTTTTTCCTGGTGTATGCAGAAATCTTAACCATAACCAGTTACAAGGAAAGATGACCGACGTATTTTCCAACCTTGGTAGCTTGACAACAGTGTGAGTACATTTGTTACGTGAATTATCAGATGTGTCTTAACTTGTGTTGTAAAATCACTCACTCTCTCTCTCTCTCTCTCTCTCTCTCCCTCTCTTTCGTTCATGTTCTAGATGTTTCGATTCTCTTACTATTTTCATGTGCAATGTGATGCAGGGATCTCTCCTTTAATTCTCTTACTGGTGACCTACCAGAAGGTTTAAGTTCACTGTCAAGTGTTAAGACTCTGTAAGAAATAGAGTCACATTCTCTATCCACATATCCTATTAGAGTGCCATGCATCTAAGTATCTAACCCTGTCTTGGTACTTCTCAGATATTTGCAGAACAATCAGTTGACCGGTTCTATCAATGTCCTAGCTGATCTTCCCCTTTCTGATCTGTAAGTAACCAACATCAAATTTATCGATGATTTATTTACATATGCATTATCATCTCATATCTCGCTTACCTGTAGGAATGTTGCAAATAATCGCTTCACTGGTTGGATTCCTAGTCAGCTTAAGAAGATAAATAGTCTACAGTGAGTCTCTTGATTTCCTAACATGCACTTGTTAGGGGTGTATCCTAAACTAATATGGTGCTTGTGTGTAGGACTGATGGTAATTCTTGGACTTCGGGACCAGCTCCACCGCCACCGCCATTTACAGCTCCACCTTCAAACCGTCGGAAGAGCCCAGCTAAAAAAGACAGTGGTTCATCATCTTCTGATGGAAAGTCTGGAATAAGTGGCGGGGCTGTAGCGGGCATTATCATATCTTTGCTGGTTGTCGGAGCAATTGTTGCATTCTTTGTGATAAGAAAGAAACGCAAATCTAAAAGGGAAGAGCACTTTGAACAGCACCAGCCATTCACTTCATTCCCTTCAAACGAAGTTAAAGGTCCTTTAGCTTGACGTTTATCATACTAGAGAGATGTTTTTTCTAGTTGGCTAATCTTGTGACTGATTGCTTCTACGCTTGCTGCAGACATGAAGCCTTTTGAAGAGTCAACCACAATAGATGTGGACTCTTTGGCTTCCCCTGCTTCAGTTGGTCTGAAGCCACCTGCCAAGATTGAACGCAACAAGTCATTCGATGATGATGATGACTTCTCAAGCAAACCTGTCGCAAGGAAAAGCAACACAAAACCTATAAAGGCAGTTGTTTATTCAGTTGCAGATCTACAAATAGCAACAGATAGCTTCAGCATGGATAACCTTGTTGGAGAGGGTACTTTTGGACGTGTCTACAGGTCACAGTTCAACGATGGAAAGGTATTACATCTGATCGCTGGTCTTGTATATTTCTCAAAGCACAAGAATGTTTTCTTTACTTGTATTCTTAAGGCCTTCAGGACTGTTTTATTGCGGTTCTCGGTTTCAAGTAGTCATGTGGTAACATGTCTGCAATAGGTCCTCCCTATAACATTTTCTCTATGCATGATCTTCACATTAGTGAAAGGGTAGAAATTATACTGATCTAAGACAGGATTTATGTGTTCCAAGCATAATGTATTTAACATCAGTCTTGTTATGGAGAAGAACGAAGGAGCATAGAAGCATCCCTCATAATTTGGATGTTCTTTTGGCGCTTAATGATAGCTTCTCCTGATATTGTATTTTTGCCCTTCTTTAAGTGTGTCTAGATAATGAAAAACAGAAGATTGAGCCATTTAAATATATGGCGCTTACTGTTCTTGTTTACTCTGTTCAGGTTTTGGCCGTGAAGAAACTAGATTGTACTGTAATACCATTCCAATCATCTGAAGACTTTGTTGAACTGGTCTCAAACATTTCGATTCTGCACCATCCGAATCTCAATGAGCTTGTGGGCTATTGCATGGAACATGGACAACACTTGCTTGTGTATGATTTCCACAGGAACGGATCACTTCATGATCTACTTCATCTTTCAGACGAATACAGCAAGCCACTTAGCTGGAACTCCCGCATTAAGATCGCACTAGGCTCTGCCCGCGCACTGGAGTAAGTGGCAGTGAACTATATATGTTGATCTGGTTGGTATGATGATGTGTCTTGTGTGTCCAGATCCAACTGGGCAAGCTGAGTGACTATTGCTAGCTTAAAAATAGGAAAAAACTATTTTGTCATCTTCTAGTTAATGATAGTCAATCAACTAATTAACATGCTTGTCTTGTCCATATCATGCCACCGGAATCTCTCTGAGCTGTAGGTATTTGTTGCAAATGATGTGTGGACTTTTTGATGCATGTCTTCTCTACATGTTTTCTTAGTGTAAAATTTTAGTTTGAACTAAAACCGTGACACTTATTTTGGAACTGAGGGAGTAGTATTGAGTGTTGACTGAATGGTTCAAGAATATTCTTCAACAATGATTTTGTTTGTTACATAATCTATTGTAAGATATATGTTCGTTCCGAAGTATCATTTGCAGATGCCTTACCATTTCCCACTGTAAATATAATTTGCAGGTATCTTCATGAAGTGTGTTCTCCGTCTGTCGTCCATAAGAATTTCAAGTCATCCAACATTCTGCTCGACTCAGAATACAACCCGCACGTTTCAGATGCTGGACTTGCAAGCTTTATTCCTGATGCCGAGTTCCAGGTCTGTTCCATGTACTCCTAGACCCATTTTAGAGGATTGCTTGCATAGTTGCATGCTTTTAGAACTCGTAAACAAATAGCTCTTGGCTTGCTAAGTTATTTTCTATGTATTATAGATTATTTTGATATACATGAACTATATACAATTCTAGCTTAGCATTTTACACATTATGGTGCATAATGATTGCCTAACGGGCCACCATCAAATAAACCTCTGCAGACAGCAGAACAGAGTGCCGGGTGCACTGCCCCAGAGGTGGACATGACTGGCCAGTACACAATGAAGAGTGATGTCTACAGCTTTGGGGTTGTCATGCTAGAGCTTTTGACCGGACGCAAACCATTTGACAGGTAACTTCTTATCAGCCATGACCAGTTTTTGGCTCGGGCATGTTTACAAATTTGACAATTTATGATCCTACGAGAAGTGACCGCGTGACCGTTTGCATTACAGCTCCAAGCCTAGGTCGGAGCAGTCGCTCGTGCGGTGGGCGTCTCCCCAGCTCCACGACATCGATGCCTTGGACAGGATGGTTGATCCTGCGCTCAAGGGCCTGTACCCTGCCAAGTCTCTGTCCCGATTCGCCGACGTGCTCGCCCTGTGTGTCCAGGTAGGACTTCACTCAACTATCTCAAGCAAATTTACCATACAACGCCAAACATGCACGCGTGAGTCAATAATGCCCGAGCCTCGGAACTATTTTTGCAGGCTGAGCCGGAGTTCAGGCCACCGATGTCGGAGGTGGTGCAGGCGTTGGTCCGGCTCGTGCAGAGGGCCAACATGACGAAGAAGATGCTCGACGGCGACGCCTCCCGGCGAGGCGATGACCAGGACCAGGATTTCATATGACGCGAGCACAACCCTTCTAATATATCCCCTGATATCGCGTCCGAGATTATATTTGTTTATTTCTTCTAGCGCCTAGCCGAGAGAAGAGTGGAGGAACAGAGCAGAATTGGTGTCCGGTTCTGTCAGTACATATCACACACAGGTTTCGCTTGATTTATTATACCTACTAAGTATTAGTGCTGTTTGGCTGTGACATGTCCACAAATCAGCATTGGTGCCATCCTGTTAGATTTCACACTTGACTTATATATCTACCAGTGCTCCAAATAACCATGGTATCCATGGCATCAGGTCTGCTGATTATTACCCTAAAAAAGAAGAGGTTTACAGGGAGTTACTGCTTGTATTACTGAGAAATGGTTTGCCTGAATCAGCTGAGAATAAGCTGCTGCTCTCTGCTCTCAACATGTGCAGACCACCTTCAAGCAGATCATCAAACGGAGTGAGCCGACCGGTCGCGCTTGAGCCTCATGACAGAGTCGACGTGCGCCCTCGGTGCGTGTGTTTCTCCCAGCCTGCTAACGAAAACAGAAGGTCTGTTAGTGCCGCTGTTCATTTCTTCAGTGCCCCTTCGATGGAACTGCAATAGCCAACAGTGAAACCTTACCTGGCGATCTCGGCGCGCCGCCTCGCTTGCGCCGCGACGGCGGAGCGCGGCGTCCGGCTGCTGAGGAGATGGTCAGAGAGCGCCCGCCGCGCCGACAGCGCCGCCCCCCGGCGATCCTCCTCGCCGTTGCCGTAGTAGTCTTTCCTCCTCCTTGCAAACGCAGCCTGAAGAGAGTGAGTCAACAGGTGCAGGCATGTAGCCATGAACGGAGGCAGAGCGAAGCGCGCCGGCCGTACCTTCCGGTCGAGGAGCAGGCCCCAGGCCTCGCCGCTGAGGGCGTAGCGGACGGCGACCTTGATGGGGTCGAGCGGGAGGTAGGACGCCAGGCTGTAGAGCCAGATGACGCCGGCCCAGCGCCACCCGACGCCGCTGATCGACGCGAAGCCGGCGGCCGCGTACACCGCCACCAGGGTGGCCACCAGCTGCGCGACGGCGAAGGCGCCGACGAGCAGCGCCCCCGGCCGGTCGAGGAAGGAGAGGCCCCGGCTGCGGGTCACGAATATCAGGGCCTGGCTGGTGATGCTCACCTGCAGGTACACCGCCGACGACACCTCCTCCGCGTCCAGCTTCAGCGACCGCACCCCGAAGTGAGACTGCAGTTTCAGAGATCAGAAAGCATCAGAAGGCTGAAGTGAGACTGCAGCCTTGGATGTTCAGTTTCTGCTCTGCCAACCTCGAAGAATGTGGTTCTGGTGACCGCCCAGTAGAAGAGCACCGTGGCCAGCGCGAGGTAGGCGCCGATGACGACGCCGGTGGCGAATATCTCCTTCAGCTTCCAGCTGTCCGGGCTCCGCGACGGCGTCACCCGGTCCTTGGATATCGCCATGATCGTCCCTGGTCAGGCATTTCGGTCAGGCTATGTGTTTCAGTAAGGCCCTGTTTGGTTCAGCTTTTATCGTCGGATTCCGCTGCCGCGCAGCAGAATCTGAACCAAAGGGCGAACCCAGCAGAATCCGATTCCAGAAATCCGCTGCCAAAATCTGAACCAAAAACGGAAGCAGCCCAGGACGTGCTTTCCAAAATCTGATTCCGCTGCGGGCCAAAATCTGAAAAGGTTGTATCAGCTGGTTTGCCAAATGACCTACATCTTTTTCAAATCAGATTTTCCATAACTGCTTTTTCACAGCAGATTTTTCACAGCTGCTTTTAGAAATTCACAGCCGAACCAAACAGGGCCAAGTATGGTCTGAAACTTGGCATGGTCAAGTTCAGGATGCTACGTTAGTTACCATCGTTGAGTATGGCTATGACGAGCACCATGAACGGCGGGAAGTCGTACTCCCATATCGACGCCAGAAGCACAAACCCAACCTGCAACCATACAAGAACACAGGAAGATCACTGTAATAGTTATATCTCATATGCATCACAGATCATGCTGCAAAACAACTTGATTTGCTGCTGCATTCTTACCACTATCCGTATGGTGATGCACACGGCGTAAATCTGCATCGGCAAGGTAGTAGAAATCATCACAAGCAAATCCCAGTAACTGAACTGAACATTTGTGGTGCTGGCAATGGCGTGGCATGTGTGGAAAACTCAAGATTCACCGTGTAGTTCTTCATGCGCTGGAAGATGGCGCGGCTGGTGAGGACGGCGCAGACGATGACGCCGAGGCCGGGCTCCGTCAGCACGATGTCGGCGGCGGCCCGGGCGGCGTCCGTCGCCTCCGACACCGCGATGCCGATGTCGGCCTTCTTCAGCGCCGGCGCGTCGTTCACGCCGTCGCCCGTCATCCCGCACACGTGGCCGTTGGCCTGCAGGAGCCGCACGATCTCGTGCTTGTGCTCCGGGAACACGCCCGCGAACCCGTCCGCGCCCTCCACCAGCTCCTCCACCGGCATCGCCGCCCCCTCGTCGCCGCCGCCGCGGCTGCCGAACAGCGCCGCCGACGGGTGCATGTTGGTCCCCGTCCCGAGCCGCCGGCCGGTCTCCTTGGCGATCGCCAGGTGGTCGCCGGTGATCATCTTCACGCACACGCCCAGGTCCAGGGCCCTGCGGATGGTGTCCGCGCTGTCGTGCCGCGGCGGGTCGAACAGCGGCAGCACGCCGCAGAAGACCCACGGCCCGCCGTCGCCGTGCCTCGATCTCTCCGGGACCTCCTGATCTCAGGCATCAAGGCGATCCGGCGGAGCGCTTCAGAATTCAGAATGCAGCAGTGTGCATTCACCAGCAGAAACTGAAACTGGCCTTCAGAATTCAGAATGTAGGAGTATGTTACTAGTAGTACCTGGTAAGCAACTGCTAGTGAACGGAGGCCCCTCTCGGCGAAGCTGTCGACGACCCGCTGCGCCTTCTCGGCGATGTCATCCTTGTTGAAGCACAGATTGAGGATCTGTAAGATGATCAATATCAGATCAGATGTTCTGGGTCATGGCTAAAAGCCTAAAACACTGTAGATGATTAAGTCCCATGTTGAAAGATAGATGACAGTCAGCAGCACTGATGAGGTACAGTGATGAACTTCTCCAGCAGGGGAGAGGGAGGACCTGCTCAGGAGCTCCTTTGCTGACCCGGGACCAATTGCCACCAGAATCAATGTATGTTATGGCCGTCCTCTTGTCGACCGGATTGAACGGGAGAAAGTGAACCTCGGTGATGTTCGCGCGTGCCTGAGGAGGAACAGGTAACATTTGTGATATGTGATCCATTATTGATGTGCAGGCTCAAATGAAGTGAAGAGATTCAGAAACCTCTTTGGGATCAGAGAGCATATTTATGATGGCCATGTCGATTGCATCTTGATTATCCACTCTTGATGCTCTTGCAGCCAACAGAATGATCATGTCCCTGTCCATTCCTCCGCTGAAAACCTGAACTTGCCAAAAATGACGGATCAGCTTGCACGCCAAGTGTTGCACTGATGATAAATCTTATAATTTATAGGATGAATATACTCTTTCTTTTAAGGTAAGAAAGTACCTCGATTAGGTTTTTGTCGACGGTAAGGTGGTTGAGAGTGAGGGTTCCGGTTTTGTCGCAGCAGAGAACATCCATTCCTGCCATTTCCTCGATGGCTGTCATTCTTTTGGTGATGGCACCCTGCAAAGTTCAGAACAAATCCAGTGATATTATAGCATTAGGAGTACATCATTTGTTTGTTAACTGAAGAAAGGTGATGGCAATATCCAGACACACCTGCTGAGATAGGCGATGAGAACCTATTGCGAGCGTGACCGACAAAACCGTTGGCATCGCGATCGGTATCCCTCCGATCAGAAGAACAAGCACATTGTTGATCCCCTCCCGGTATGACCGATGCTGGACCGCGAACATGATGATAACCTCAACGATCACCCCCACCGCAATTGAGCAGATACAGAAGTTGCCTATGCAGGTAAGAACCTGAAATTTTCAGTAGGAAAATTCAGCTCACGCCGCAGACATTTCTCTGCAACTAATGCTTAGCACATCTGATCACATTCTGCAGTGATGATGACTCACCTTCTGGAAATGGCCTACAACCTCTGTGGTGTCCACCAAATGAGCCGCCTTCCCGAAGAATGAGCGGGTCCCGGTCGCGATGACGACAGCTTCAATCTCACCATGCTTGCAAGTTGAACCAGTGAACACTAGATCACCGGTCCTTTTGGTCACAGGAAGTGATTCTCCAGTGAGAGCTGACTGCAAGATTGTTTTTAGAAAGATCACTTTGACAGGACAATCAGGCCGTCATGGCATGATCAATATCGGTATACGTTGTAAATGAAATATGATTTTGCCTGGTCAATTTTAAGAGGATCCCCCTCGAGCAGCCGCGCATCCGCAGGGACAATGTCACCAAGCCTGATGCTGATGATGTCCCCGGGTACCAATACAGAGGCATCCAGCTCTTGCCATTGCCCATCTCTAAGAACCTGCAGGCACAGCCATGCATGAACACACAGTAAATCAAGGCATGCACCAAGCTCCTACCAACCTTTGTTCTAGGCGCCAAGTGGGCCATGAGCGAAGCCGCGGCATTGCCGGCATTGTTCTCCTCGACGAAGCTGATTGTCGAGTTGATGATGAGAAGGCAGACGATCCCCACAAAGTCCTCCCAGTCAGGTCCCTGACTCTGAAGAAAGAAAAGGTGGACACCAAATTAATCTACCACTTCTCTTTGTTGTTGTTGAAAACACACACTACTTTTTTCCCGAAACTGCAGAGATTTTCTTGACTGAATCGGTCACAGAACATAGCATAGCATAGTGCTTGACTTACACCCCCATTTGCCAAGACTAATGCCATCACGGCTGCTGCCTCCATCACCCAGGACAGAGGGTTCCACATGAAGCTGATGAACTTGAGAACCTTGTTCTCCTGCCAGAAACAAAAATG
The DNA here is from genome assembly GCF_056163025.1 of Triticum urartu. Lineage (NCBI taxonomy): Eukaryota > Viridiplantae > Streptophyta > Magnoliopsida > Poales > Poaceae > Triticum > Triticum urartu. The sequence continues at coordinate 569,276,903 of NC_141876.1, forward strand.
AGGACTTCAGACGAGGTGAAATCTTCGAGTTAAACAGCGAGTAAGCAGTAGAGACAGTGAATTTACGCGCTTCTCCTCCAGTCGGTTTGCGCCGAAAAGCTGCAACCGCTCCGCGGCATCCGCCGAGGAGAGACCGCATCGAGACGTGCTCAGCTGCTCAAAAACTTCTTCGAGGGGCAGGTTCCCCTGCAGACACGCTATTGCCATGAACCACATTTCCACAGAACGAAGTTAATGTGCAGTATACTGTACAGTATATCCTAACTGAATGCACCTGACTTACCAGATCAATGTCTTGGGTGCTGAGACTCTCACGTCCAAGCAGAGGCTTTCCCAGCCCGTCATCATCCATGCTTCAGCTCTGAAGCCGGCGGCGGCGCCGAGATCTGCAGTCGGTGATCGGCGGATCAGAGCTAGATCACTCGTGAACGGGTCTGCACATTCGTCTCGATAAGAAGTTTGGGACTCGCCGGTGAAGAATCTGATGGAATGGAGCTGGCTGCCAGCGTTGGGAAGGTTTACTGTGGTTCTTGTCGGTGAGGAGTAAAGTGGGAGAGACGGGGTGGGCTGCTGCCCCTTTTTCCCGCCATTTGGGAGCGTGGTTCGCAACCACCGTTCAAACTCCCACGGCAGTCAGCCGACGGTCGCGTCAAACCAACCGGTCGAGCAGACAAAACACGGCGATGTCATCTACTCGAGTAAGTGTTGTTTTGGTCATTAAAATATGTTGTTGTGCACGGATAAATGCAGGGTGACGGAGGTGTCAGCTGAAAGTAATCATGCAAAACGACGCACGGGTGGTTCCGTCAAAGTGGCATATCTCTGAGGCTGAGGAAACATTATCTTCTCTAAACGCATCCCATAAAACGTGCATGAACCCGTTATCGCCGCATGAGTAGGCTCACTAAACTAAGTCTAACAGCTAGTCTTAATCTAATCCGTTTTGTGTGTGCGCTTAGTAGTTTACATTGAGTGACGGTATACATGCCCCACCGCTGGAACCGTCGCCCCGCACACCATTAATCACAGGGCGGGACGTACCACGGTGGCGTCCGGGGCGGCGAAAATGACGGTGAGGAGTTCTGTGACACGGTGGTGGCAGTTTCAGAGGACCGTCTAGGCCATGATTTCTTGACCAATCATTGATCGGGCGGTCCGCGCGGATGTGTTAGGGCCAATATAGGGGTTTCGGCTGTAGATGCTCCAAGGTACGGGATTGGACGGAAAAAAAAACACTCGGACGCGCTAGTCCGAACGTTCAGGGGCGATTTTGCGACGTGCACTGGAGTTGCCCCAGTAAACGCCCTCGTTGCTTTTTTTTTTTTGAGGGTATAAACGCCCTCGTTGCTACCACGAGAGAATTCTCGTGGACAGCGACCAAACGACCAACCATGTTCGTGCAGCTCCTGGCCAGGCACCCTCAAAAAAAAAAAAAAAAAAAAAGCTCCTGGCCAGGCCAGGCACGGGTGCGTCCGGCAGGCAGGACTGGAACCAGAAAGAAGACGGGCCATGAAAACGTGTGAGGTGGCCGCGGTATATTCCAGGGAAAACGTAGAGCGCACCAGCCGCCAAAAGGCATCCTCCGCCACCACATCTTGATTTGTCCCTTTCGCACCACCCCCAAACCCCCCAGCCGGCGACGAGCCTTATCCCGCGCCGTACATAAAGCTCCCCTCGCGCCTCCCTCCCGTCCCCACCCGCCTCGCCTCGCCGCTGCGTCCCTCTCCTCCCCCGGCGGCGGTAAGTCGCCTCTCCCATCTGTTATTCCCTTCGCCGGCGCGTTTCCAGTCCCGCGGTTCCGCGCGAGCAGAGCTCGGGCGGCGGGGCGGGCGTTGAGGATTTTCCAAGGGTTTAATTATTGTTCTACTTCAGATTAGAGGCGTTGAATTTCCCGATCGACCGCGAAAATCATCACCGTATGCTGCGTGCCCGATTTGCTTACCGTGCAGCCAGACCAGGCCTTATTCGCCCATTTCATGTCCTTGTTCTAACTAATCTAAACGGGCACAACCACTCCTACATGGAAACACACGGGGTCTTAGGAATTTAAAACGAACTCTATGTCAACTGCAGAGTAAATGGATTGCCTGGACCTGTCATATCTTCATGCTTTTATTTATGCTCATTTTCTCTAAATGAAGGCAAGACCACACCACTTTGAGTGGACCGAATTCCGTGTCATTTGGCTTCTAGGCAGATTGTGGCTTTTGTTTACCCAAGTTACTGCAATCTGGATCTATTGAATCGCGACACAACTTGGTTGACTTGATAACAGAGGGCCTCATGAGCTGCGAGTTTAATTGCTCTTCTTGGTTATGCAGTTTTCTTCCGCGCCCATTGGTCAAATAAGGTTGACAAGAATCTCACACTGCGTGCTTCAGTATGGATACCAGCTGCCTATCATCTATCAACATAGCTGGAGCGAAGCAAGTAAGATCTTTTGCCGGACAACTTCATACACAGAGGTGCTTCACAAGCAGCAGTGTCCAGGCACTAAAAACTAGTCACCGTACGACCTCCCTTGGCTTAAGGAATAAAGTAAAAGGATCACGCCGTGGACTTCATGCTCTGCAGGTTAATATTTTGCCTGTGTTTCTATTTTGCGGAAAAGCTTATTGTTTGTTTTATCTCCCCATAGCATTTCTTGTCAAATAATTGCTTGCCTTCTTTGCAGGTTGTTTGCCAAGATTTTCCAAGGCCTCCACTAGAGAATACGATTAACTATTTGGAAGCTGGCCAGCTTTCTTCGTCGTTTAGAAGCAGTGAACGCCCCAGTAAACCATTACAGGTCGTGATTGCTGGTGCAGGTCTGAAGTCTGATGTAACTCCAAAATTTAAACATGTATACTTTTTCGCACACCAGATACCCTTGAGTGAATCACCATTGCCTCTTAGCGTTACTAGTTTTTGGTGTGAACTTTGCAGGATTGGCTGGTCTATCAACTGCAAAGTACCTGGCAGATGCTGGCCATAAACCCATAGTGCTTGAGGCAAGAGATGTGTTGGGCGGAAAGGTCTGATCATTACTTACATACTTGCTTATCTCATCTCTAAAATTGTGCTCCTTATGTGATCTTAATTTTCATTTATTGTCTTCAGCCTTGTTTCTTATTATTTCTATCGTTGTATGCCTTGAACAGTTAGCTGCATGGAAGGATGAAGATGGTGATTGGTACGAGACTGGCCTTCATATTTTTTGTAAGCTCTGGTTCTGGCTCTGGTTCTTCGAGGTTATGTTTGTGCTTCTGTGTGTTATCTAGGTTATTTCCATTACCAGTGTATAGGTAGATGTTTCAGACAAATATGATAAAACACCTTGAGTGAAGTATGAACTGATCTCTGAGGAGTCATGTTCAGGTACTGAAATTGCAAAAAAGAAGGAAAGTGTTTTGTTCTGTCAACTTTTATTGTTGTTTGAATTTCTACCAGATGGGCCTTACTTTTTTTTAATAATATTTTTAGTGGACTTTATGCATGGCCATTATTAAGAAATGAATTCTTCCGGAAGTAAAGATCGGTCCCAAACTCTTTTAAGCCTGGAAGTTTGTACACTAATATCACATACAATAGCTTAGATTTTAATGTTCCATACGGCATGGTTGGCCTGGTTGAATAGTTTCTTTTTATCTATAAATTTTTCTTCTACCAGCCTTCTCTTCCCTTCCAATAGCATGTGTACGATAGTACGATACTTTACATTCTGTGCATATATGTAACCATATGTTTTTTTCTTTTCAGTTGGAGCTTATCCCAATGTACAGAATTTGTTTGCTGAGCTTGGTATTAGTGATCGCTTGCAATGGAAGGAACACTCCATGATATTTGCCATGCCAAACAAACCAGGAGAATACAGCCGTTTTGATTTTCCAGAGACTTTGCCGGCGCCCTTAAATGGTAAGGTTATACATAGCCCTGGTGTTGCTCAATAGAAGAAAGAATGCCAAGAAAACTCAGAAATGCATCCTAGTGTTAGTTCTTTAAGTGCTAATATATGAATCAACTAGTGGGTTTATTAGTAAATATAAACAAGTTTGATCATGGCTGTTGAGCTACTCTGCCAATCAATGTCAGGTTATCGTTGACAATGCATGCATTTAACAGGAGTGTGGGCCATACTGAAAAACAATGAAATGCTTACTTGGCCGGAGAAGGTGAAGTTTGCTATTGGGCTTCTACCTGCAATGCTTGGTGGCCAAGCTTACGTTGAAGCTCAAGATGGCTTAACTGTTTCAGAATGGATGGAAAAGCAGGTATGAGCTCACTGTGTCATTTAGATTCGTCACTGTAGTAAACATATTGCAATCTCTATGAGGCTACATTGTAACGAGAAAATATGTGTTTGCTAATACATTGGTGCCTTTTATTGTCATATTCTTTGGTCCATAAATGCTCAAGCTTCCATCTTTCATCTTCAACCAAGCCCTTTTGTATGCAAATTTAGGCTTAAACAATGCTTGTAGTTTTATGAATCTTTCAAGTTAAATCCCAAGTGTGCAAACGAAGAGAATGCAGGTTCTTCTTTGTTAATTAATACACAGCAGGTTCACCTTTCTTATTTGTACTAAAATGTTGATAACCAGCGTCAATTAATATGAATTGGTGGGAGTATTTTCTTTCTTTTGTTGTCCCAGTAAATGAGTCAATACAGTTTCTGATACAGTTATTTAATCAGCACAGGGTGTTCCTGATCGAGTCAACGACGAGGTTTTTATTGCAATGTCCAAGGCACTCAATTTCATAAACCCTGACGAGTTATCCATGCAGTGCATTCTGATTGCTCTAAACCGATTTCTCCAGGTACAACTTCATTTCCTCTATTCCTACTGTAGACATAGTTGACATATTCTGTCCTTTATTACCTTTAGAAGATACAAACATTCGTTCACACAATCACACCATAATGACAACTTGGGGGTATTACTTAATGAAAAAACTGTGTAAATGTGTAGGAGAAGCATGGCTCGAAAATGGCATTCTTGGATGGTAATCCTCCTGAAAGGCTATGCATGCCTATTGTTAACCACATTCAGTCTTTGGGTGGTGAGGTCCGGCTGAATTCTCGTATTCAGAAAATTGAACTGAACCCGGACGGAACAGTGAAGCACTTTGCACTTACTGATGGGACTCAAATAACTGGAGATGCATATGTTTTTGCAGCACCAGGTGCGATTTATTTTCAAGAATCATGCTTCCTTTGCACCTATTCAGTTTAACTGACTAGCTTGTGATTCAGTTGATATCTTCAAGCTTCTTGTACCACAAGAGTGGAGAGAGATCTCTTATTTCAAAAGGCTGGATAAGTTGGTGGGAGTTCCTGTCATCAATGTTCATATATGGTTAGTTGATTTAAAGGGTTGTAAGTTACGACGTCATTTATGTGCTGTGGTTCTACTTGTGCCCGTGTGCTCCATGAATTTTTGAAATACCTCTTAGTGTTTCTGTTGATTTGAATATTTCAGGTTTGACAGAAAACTGAAAAACACGTATGACCACCTTCTTTTCAGCAGGTATGTCTTTTGGTCATACTGATCTTATTGTTGACGCCTGATGAATTTGTTGTCCAGTATTCAGATTGGGTGCATTCTTTCCTACTCCATGTTTGAATTCTTGGTTGATACTGTACTGAATAACATATGTCCCTTACAATATATTGATCTTTCTGTTTCAGGAGTTCACTTTTAAGCGTTTATGCAGACATGTCTTTAGCGTGCAAGGTACTAACTTGATGATTTAGGCTTAGTTTGCAGTTCACTTCTAAGTATTGCATGCGGGTTAACCTTAATTTATATTTCACTATGACCAAATGCCCCAAAGTCTATACGCCTATGTAAAAAATATGCATGTGCCGCAGAAGGAATTCATTATTAAACTAATAATTACTGCTGGCATTGCAAATTTTAGTTATCTCAAAGAATGAAGTATGGCATCCTTTTGTCATTGCTGACATGTCAGTTGACTGCTGATTTATTAATCGTAATTGCTTTTTTTCCTATAATAATATCGTAATAGCTTAGGACAAAGAACCAAGGACATGAACACATACTCATCGTTTCATTTTCATATTCTTTTCTAACTGTTTACAGGAGTACTATGATCCAAACCGTTCAATGCTGGAGCTGGTCTTTGCTCCAGCAGAGGAATGGATCGGGCGGAGTGACACCGAAATCATCGAAGCAACTATGCTAGAGCTAGCCAAGTTGTTTCCTGATGAAATCGCTGCTGACCAGAGTAAAGCAAAGATTCTTAAATACCATGTTGTGAAGACACCGAGGTCAGGACATTTCCCTAGCACCCTTCCTGATAAAGTGATGGCTAATAAAAGAGGCGGCTTTGATGTGCTCTTCTTCTCTTACATGGTTTATTACACTTCCTGGCTCGCTGTTACAGGTCCGTTTACAAGACTGTCCCGAACTGCGAACCTTGCCGACCTCTGCAACGATCACCGATCGAAGGGTTCTATCTGGCCGGCGATTACACAAAGCAGAAATACCTGGCTTCCATGGAGGGTGCGGTTTTGTCAGGGAAGTTTTGTGCTCAGTCCATAGTGCAGGTAAATGCTCTCTCCATTGTATTGGGTGTTGATAGATGCATAAAACTTGTACGCTGTTGTCTTGGTGCATCACGGCGCGTCATTATCGTAGTCTAATATGTTATCGCGTTTCTGCTCGCAGGATTCTAAGATGCTGTCCCGCAGGAGCCAGGAGAGCCTGCAATCCGAAGCCCCGGTCGCCTCCAAGTTGTAGCTAGTTAGCGCGATTCAAATTTTTTTTGGCGTTTCCTATATGTCATTGTCACATTGTTGTAGAGTCCACCAGTGAATTGAGCTGACATCCATATTGGAACTAAAAGGGAAATTTGTAAAACAAAGAAGACCTTTTGCAGAAGGGCAAAAGTGATAAAAGGAATCTTAGATATCATTATCTTGTTTGCTGTTGGAAACTGAACCGGTAACCGTAACCGATTGCTTTTCATGTTCCCTGGAGTAATCTTCTATATCTAAATAGCTAGCCCCCATTAACATATTTATCTCAACATGCAAACATGCCACCTCATTATTCAACATGCATAAGGAAAGACCCACCTCAACATGCAACTATTCATATTAAAAATCCACTACAACATGCATGCATGTAAAATTTCATTTTATTATGCTATTTACATTTAATTCTTATATACTTTTAAAAACTATTGTTTCAAGAATTCATGTTTCATATAATCAAAATCTCATTGAAATATTGCAAACATTCCCGAAACAATGTGCGGGGCATCATCTAGTAAAACCCAAGGCTTGTGCCAGCAACGGAGAAGAAAAGCATGGACAATATCCTAATGATAACTTCTTTTTTGGGTGCGGAGAGAAATCCTGATGATATCTACTCCTTCCGTTCCATAATGTAAGACGTTTTTTGATACTACACTATATAAAAAAATATCTTATATTATGGGACGGAGGGAGTAAGGTCAGCTGCAATTTTCAAAAGAGGGCGTACAGACTATTAGTCTCTCAAGATATTCCTTGTGGGCCCCTCAATAATTGTACTTGTGAGATATTTCCTGTGGCATATCAACAGGAGATAACCCCTCAATTTTTGTTTTTGAAAAAAATCAACAGGAGATAATAGAGATGGCAGGCTAGTAGGCCATGCATATATCTGACCTGCTAGCAGGCCATATCATTTTTCTTTTCCTTTTTCAAAAAAGGCGGATCATATATCCTGGCATGGGGCTTGGCTAGCTGTATGAGGTTCTCTCGAATGGATGTTCCGTCTGGGCTGTAGCTCAAGCCTTCCTGACGTGGATAACAATAACTGAACAAAAGCATCCAATATTCAAAAATACTTCCTCCGTTTCTAAATATTTGTCTTTCTAGAGATTTCAATAAATGACTACATACGGAGCAAAATGAGTGAATCTAGACTCTAAAATATGTCTATATATATCCGTATGTGATAGTCCATTTAAGATCTCTAAAAAGACAAGTATTTAGAAACAGAGGGAGTAAAAAGTTAAAAAAATCCTACTCCATGATTAGATATTATCAGGAGAATTGTCTGAAGCCTGGATGCTACATCAGGCTTGGCTACGTGATTCATAGCAACGGCGTGGTAATTAAGAGGACATGTTAGAGCACGGGCGCCCGTCAAGACTAGGCCTAGTCGTACACAGACGCAGCTCCATGCTGTGAACAAGGATGTTTACCGGCAAACACAAGATGTCGTGCCGGAAAAGCGTAACGGCTTTGCTAGAACTCATCTAGCTGAGTTTTAGTTATGTCTCATTTACTTTTATAGCCATTGGATTGATATTATAAGATACGTGTGTGTTGACGTGGTTTGTAGTACCATTTTTATCTGTTTTTGTTTTCAGGTGAATGAGACCAAATTATATCTCATCTAGATGAGTCCTAGGCTCTCCCAAAACGTAATGTAAACCGGACCTGGCCGTTGTAGAAGATCCTTTCTTTTTTTCCGAAAAGGAGGGGAAAAGCGTGCAGACAGATTCTTCTATCTACCAGCAATGTGCGCGTGCTTTGTAACAAATTTAAAGTAGGACAATACTTGTGTTGTAAACCAGCAAGAAAATATCTTAGTTTTGATATACATATGTATCACTAAAAATATGTTATGTTTCACTCAAAATATATCCATCGGGTTGTTTTGATGAGGTGAGGAGGGATGTGGTTGGTTTCACGATACTTTTATATAAATTGGAGCAAAGAAGTGCGCTATTGTTGCAAAAGGGCCGGCCACAACTTACCCCACAGTCGTTAGATGTAGATTTAATGGTCAGAAATGATGGATGACGGACACACTATCGTCACATCAAAGCCACGATAAGAGCATCTACAGCCGGACTTGGCAAATCCGTCCCCCTATACTTCCGCGGACGCGCCCGGGCACGCTCGTGGTCACTGGCCGGGCACTCACTACCAGAAACTGAAATATTTCTGTGAGTCTCTTATTTTCCTGTCGGGCCCGCGTTAGCGCACAAGGAAATGGGCTTCTACTGTCGGGCCGCAACTGCACGCCAGGAATATATTTCTTTTCCTGTGCGCTCGTCCATCGACACACAGGAATAATAATATACGTGTCGGTCGGTTCTCGGCCCACAGGAATAGCCCATTTGGCGCCACGGATTCATCTAATTCGCGCCAAAGGTAGCCCATGTCCCGCCGCTTTGCCAATTCGAGCCCGCCGTTCTTCTAAAAAAAAAGAACATATGGGCTCTATCCCAGATCGCTCCCAGACCTAGCTCACTCATGAACATTCTCCCCCAAATCTCAGCCCCCAACCTAGCTCTCTCTCCATCGGCCGGCGGCCGGCTGCGCCCCGAATCCCTCGCCGTCGGCTGCGCCCCCAAATCCCTCGCCTATTCCATTCTCTCGTTCGCCCCCTCCGCCCCCAAATCCCTCGCCTCTTCCATCCTCTCGTCCGCCCCCTCCGCCTGATTCGCTGGTCAGTAGCCCAACGACCCGCTGCCTCCGAAGTGTCGCCGGCAAAGCTTCCCGCGACTTCCGGAAGAGGGTCGTCGTCAACGACCCCATGGCCGCCGTCGCTCGACCACCGCATCCTTCCCTGAGCGGCGCCCTTTCCAATCCAGGTACCACCCTTTCCTGTACAGGTGACGCTCATATGGTATATGAGATTTGTTTGTGGTAAGTGGCGGAGGAGCCCATATGGCTGAATCTTTCATTGTGCTGGTAGTACATGCCTAATCCATCTAGGAATAAGATGGATTTGAAAGAGTTGGGGGTTGTGGTTGTTACCCCCGTTGCTGGTAGTACATGCCTAATCCATGTAGGAATAAGATGGATTTGATAGACCTGGGGATTGTGGTAGTTACCCATCCACGGCATAGTATTAGGCCCTATCAGATTTGTGCTGAAAAAAATACAAATTTGTACGCCTACCCTGATTTGGCACTTGTTTTTTTAGTAGACTATCAAATACTTTTGTCTTGCTGATTAGACTACCAAATACCAAAATCTAAGTCAAATCTTTTGCTTACATCTCCCAGGTTACAGGACTTCTGAAGTTATTTCACTTGTCGACGAGAAAGAAAACATAGTTAAATTGCTGATTGTCTGAAGGAAATATGCCCTAGAGGCAATAATAAAGTTATTATTTATTTCCTTATATATCATGATAAAAGTTTATTATTCATGCTGGAATTGTATTAACCGGAAACATAATACATGTGTGAATACATAGACAAACAGAGTGTCACTAGTATGCCTCTACTAGACTAGCTTGTTAATCAAAGATGGTTATGTTTCCTAACCGTGGACAAAGAGTTGTCATTTGATTAACAGGATCACATCATTAGATGAATGATCTGATTGACATGACCCATTCCTTTAGCTTAGCACCCGATCGTTTAGTATGTTGCTATTGCTTTCTTCATAACTTATACATGTTCCTATGACTATGAGATTATGCAACTCCCGTTTGCCGGAGGAACACTTTGTGTGCTACCAAACGTCACAACGTAACTGGGTGATTATAAAGGAGCACTACAGGTGTCTCCAAAGGTACATGTTGGGTTGACGTATTTTGAGATTAGGATTTGTCACTCCGATTGTCGGAGAGGTATCTCTGGGCCCTCTCGGTAATGCACATCACTTAAGCCTTGCAAGCATTGCAACTAATGAGTTAGTTGCGGAATGATGTATTACAGAACGAGTAAAGAGACTTGCCGGTAACAAGATTGAACTAGGTATGGGATACCGACGATCGAATCTTGGGCCAGTAACATACCGATGACAAAGGGAACAACGTATGTTGTTATGCGGTCTGACCGATAAAAGATTTTCGTAGAATATGTAGGAGCCAATATGAGCATCCAGGTTCCGCTATTGGTTATTGACCGGAGACGTGTCTCGGTCATGTCTACATTATTCTCGAACCCGTAGGGTCCGCACGCTTAAGGTTACGATGACAGTTATATTATGAGTTTATGCATTTTGATGTACCGAAGGTTGTTCGGAGTCCCGGATGTGATCACAGACATGACGAGGAGTCTCGAAATGGTCGATACATAAATATTGATATATTGGAAGCCTATGTTTGGATATCGGAAGTGTTTCGGGTGAAATCGGGATTTTACCGGAGTACCGGGAGGTTACCGGAACCCCCCGGGAGGTATATGGGCCTTAGTGGGCCTTAGTGGAAGAGAGGAGAGGTGGCCAGAGATGGGCGCGCGCCCCTCCCCCCTTGGTCCGAATTGGACAAGGAGAGGGGGCCGGCCCCCCTTCCTCCTCTCTCTCCTCTTTCCCCCCCTCCACGAATCCTATTCCTCCTGGCGCGCCTCTCCTGGCCGGCCGGCCCCCCTCCCTTGAACCTTTATATACGGAGGCAGGGGCACCCCCTAGAGACACAAGTTGATCCACGTGATCATATTCTTAGCCGTGTGCGGTGCCCCCTTCCACCATAGTCCTCGATAATATTGTAGCGGTGCTTAGGCGAAGCCCTGCGACGGTAGTACATCAAGATCGTCACCACGCCGTCGTGCTGACGGAACTCTTCCCCGATACTTTGCTGGATCGGAGTCCGGGGATCGTCATCGAGCTGAACGTGTGCTAGAACTCGGAGGTGCCGTAGTTTCGGTGCTTGATCGGTCGGGCCGTGGAGACGTACGACTACATCAACCAAACGCTTCCGTTGTCGATCTACAAGGGTACGTAGATCATAGTCTCCCTCTCGTTGCTATGCATCACCATGATCTTGCGTGCGCGTAGGAATTTTTTTGAAATTACTACGTTCCCCAACAGTGGCATCAGAGCCTAGGTTTTATATGTTGATGTTATATGCACGAGTAGAACACAAGTGAGTTGTGGGCGATATAAGTCATACTGCTTACCAGCATGTCATACTTTGGTTCGGCGGTATTGTTCGACGAAGCGGCCCGGACCGACATTACGCGTACGCTTACGCGAGACCGGTTCTCCCGACGTGCTTTGCACATAGGTGGCTTGCGGGTGACAGTTTCTCCAAATTTAGTTGAACCGAGTGTGGCTACTCCCAGTCCTTGCGAAGGTTAAAACAGCACCAACTTGACAAACTATCATTGTGGTTTTGATGCGTAGGTAAGATTGGTTCTTGCTTAAAGCCCGTAGCAGCCACGTAAAACATGCAACAACAAAGTAGAGGACGTCTAACTTGTTTTTGCAGGGTATGTTGTGATGTGATATGGTCAAGACATGATGCTAAATTTTATTGTATGAGATGATCATGTTTTGTAACCGAGTTATCGGCAACTGGCAGGAGCCATATGGTTGTCGCTTTATTGTATGCAATGCAATCGCGCTGTAATGCTTTACTTTATCACTAAGCAGTAGCGATAGTCGTGGAAGCATAAGATTGGCGAGACGACAACGATACTACGATGGAGATCAAGGTGTCGCGCCGGTGACGATGGTGATTACGACGGTGCTTCGGAGATGGAGATCACAAGCACAAGATGATGATGGCCATATCATATCACTTATATTGATTGCATGTGATGTTTATCTTTTATGCATCTTATCTTGCTTTGATTGACGGTAGCATTATAAGATGATCTCTCACTAAATTTCAAGATAAAAGTGTTCTCCCTGAGTATGCACCGTTGCCAAAGTTCGTCGTGCCCAGACACCACGTGATGATCGGGTGTGATAAGCTCTACGTCCATCTACAACGGGTGCAAGCCAGTTTTGCACACGCAGAATACTCAGGTTAAACTTGATGAGCCTAGCATATGCAGATATGGCCTCGGAACACTGAGATCGAAAGATCGAGCGTGAATCATATAGTAGATATGATCAACATAGCGATGTTCACCATTGAAAACTACTCCATTTCACGTGATGATCGGTTATGGTTTAGTTGATTTGGATCACGTGATCACTTAGATGATTAGAGGGATGTCTATCTAAGTGGGAGTTTAAGTAATATGATTAATTGAACCTAAATTTATCATGAACTTAGTACCTGATAGTATCTTGCTTGTTTATGTATGATTGTAGATAAATGGCCCGTGCTGTTGTTTCGTTGAATTTTAATGCGTTCCTTGAGAAAGCAAAGTTGAAAGATGATCGTAGCAATTACATGGACTGGGTCCGTAACTTGAGGATTATCCTCATTGCTGCACAGAAGAATTACGTCCTGGAAGCACCGCTAGGTGCCAGGCCTGCTGCTGGAGCAACACCAAATGTTGTGAACGTCTGGCAGAGCAAAGCTGATGACTACTCGATAGTTCAGTGTGCCATGCTTTACGGCTTAGAATCGGGACTTCAACGACGTTTTGAACATCATGGAGCATATGAGATGTTCCAGGAGTTGAAGTTAATATTTCAAGCAAATGCCCGGATTGAGAGATATGAAGTCTCCAATAAATTCTATAGCTGCAAGATGGAGGAGAACAGTTCTGTCAGTGAGCATATACTCAAAATGTCTGGGTATAATAATCATTTGATTTAGATGGGAGTTAATCTTTCAGATGATTGTGTCATTGACAGAATTCTCCAATCACTGCCACCAAGCTACAAGAGCTTTGTGATGAACTATAATATGCAAGGGATGAATAAGACTATTCCCGAGCTCTTCGCAATGCTAAAAGCTGCGGAGGTAGAAATCAAGAAGGAGCATCAAGTGTTGATGATCAACAAGACCACTAGTTTCAAGAAAAGGGGCAAAGGGAAGAAGAAGGGGAACTTCAAGAAGAAAAGCAAGCAAGTTGCTGATCAGGAGAAGAAACCCAAATCTGGACCTAAGCCTGAAACTGAGTGCTTCTACTGCAAGCAGACTGGTCACTGGAAGCGGAACTGCCCCAAGTATTTGGCGGATAAGAAGGATGGCAAGGTGAACAAAGGTATATGTGATATACATGTTATTGATGTGTACCTTACTAGAGCTCGCAGTAGCACCTGGGTATTTGATACTGGTTCTGTTGCTAATATTTGCAACTCGAAACAGGGACCACGGAATAAGCGGGCACTGGCAAAGGACGAGGTGACGATGCGCGTGGGAAACGGTTCCAAAGTCGATGTGATCGCAGTCGGCACGCTACCTCTACATCTACCTTCGGGATTAATATTAGACCTAAATAATTGTTATTTGGTGCCAGCGTTGAGCATGAACATTATATCTGGATCTTGTTTAATGCGAGACGGTTATTCATTTAAATCAGAGAATAATGGCTGTTCTGTTTATATGAGTAATATCTTTTATGGTCATGCACCTTTGAAGAGTGGTCTATTTTTGATGAATCTCGATAGTAGTAACACACATATTCATAATGTTGAAGCCAAAAGATGCAGAGTTGATAATGATAGTGCAACTTATTTGTGGCACTGCCGTTTAGGTCATATCGGTGTAAAGCGCATGAAGAAACTCCATACCGATGGACTTTTGGAACCTCTTGATTATGAATCACTTGGTACTTGCGAACCGTGCCTTATGGGCAAGATGACTAAAACACCGTTCTCCGGTACAATGGAGAGAGCAACAGATTTGTTAGAAATCATACATACAGATGTATGTGGTCCGATGAATGTTGAGGCTCGTGGCGGATATCGTTATTTTCTCACCTTCACAGATGATTTAAGCAGATATGGGTATATCTACTTAATGAAGTATAAGTCTGAAACATTTGAAAAGTTCAAAGAATTTCAGAGTGAAGTTGAAAATCATCGTAACAAGAAAATAAAGTTTCTGCGATCTGATCGTGAAGGAGAATATTTGAGTTACGAGTTTGGTCTACATCTGAAACAATGCAGAATAGTTTCGCAACTCATGCCACCCGGAACACCTCAGCGTAATGTTGTGTCCGAACGTCGTAATCGTACTTTACTTGATATGGTGCGATCTATGATGTCTCTTACAAACTTACCGCTATCATTTTGGGGTTATGCTTTAGAGACGGCCGCATTCACGTTAAATAGGGCACCATCAAAATCCGTTGAGACGACACCTTATGAACTGTGGTTTGGCAAGAAACCAAAGTTGTCGTTTCTTAAAGTTTGGGGCTGCGATGCTTATGTGAAAAAGCTTCAACCTGATAAGCTCAAACCCAAATCGAAGAAATGTGTCTTCATAGGATACCCGAAGGAGACTGTTGGGTACACCTTCTATCACAGATCTGAAGACAAGACATTCGTTGCTAAGAATGGATCCTTTCTAGAGATGGAGTTTCTCTCGAAAGAAGTGAGTGGGAGGAAAGTAGAACTTGATGAGGTAACTGTACCTGCTCCCTTATTGGAAAGTAGTGCATCACAGAAAACTGTTTTTGTGATACCTACACCAATTAGTGAGGAAGCTAATGATAATAATCATGAAACTTCAGAACAAGATACTACTGAACCTCGTAGATCAACCAGAGTGAGATCCGCACCAGAGTGGTACGGTAATCCTGTTCTGGAAATCATGCTACTAGATAATGATGAACCTACGAACTATGAAGAAGCGATGGTGAGCCCAGATTTCGTAAAATGGCTTGAAGCCATGAAATCTGAGATGGGATCCATGTATGAGAACAAAGTATGGACTTTGGTTGACTTGCCTGATGATCGGCAAGCAATTGAGAATAAATGGATCTTCAAGAAGAAGACTGGCGCTGACGGTAATATTACTGTCTACAAAGCTCGACTTGTTGTAAAAGGTTTTCGACAAGTTCAAGGGGTTGACTACGATGAGACCTTCTCACCTGTAGCGATGCTTAAGTCTGTCCGAATCATGTTAGCAATTGCCGCATTTTATGATTATGAAATTTGGCAGATGGATGTCAAAACTGCATTCCTGAATGGATTTCTAGAAGAAGAGTTGTATATGATGCAACCGGAAGGTTTTGTCGATCCAAAGGGAGCTAACAAAGTGTGCAAGCTCCAGCGATCCATTTATGGACTGGTGCAAGCCTCTCGGAGTTGGAATAAACGCTTTGATAGTGTGATCAAAGCATTTGGTTTTGTACAGACTTTTGGAGAAGCCTGTATTTACAAGAAAGTGAGTGGGAGCTCTGTAGCATTTCTGATATTATATGTGGATGACATATTACTGATTGGAAATGATATAGAATTTCTGGATAGCATAAAGGGATATTTGAATAAGAGTTTTTCAATGAAAGACCTCGGTGAAGCTGCTTACATATTAGGCATAAAGATCTATAGAGATAGATCAAGACGCTTAATTGGACTTTCACAAAGCACATACCTTGACAAGATTTTGAAGAAGTTCAAAATGGATCAAGCAAAGAAAGGGTTCTTGCCTGTGTTACAAGGTGTGAAGTTGAGTCAGACTCAATGCCCGACCACTGCAGAAGATAGAGAGAAAATGAAAGATGTTCCCTATGCGTCAGCCATAGACTCTATCATGTATGCAATGCTGTGTACCAGACCTGATGTGTGCCTTGCTATAAGTCTAGCAGGGAGGTACCAAAGTAATCCAGGAGTGGATCACTGGACAGCGGTCAAGAACATCCTGAAGTACCTGAAAAGGACTAAGGATATGTTTCTCGTATATGGAGGTGACAAAGAGATCATCGTAAATGGTTACGTTGATGGAAGCTTTGACACTGATCCGGACGATTCTAAATCGCAAACCGGATACGTGTTTACATTAAACAGTGGAGCTGTCAGTTGGTGCAGTTCTAAACAGAGCGTCGTGGCGGGATCTACGTGTGAAGCGGAATACATAGTTGCTTCGGAAGCCGCAAATGAAGGAGTCTGGATGAAGGAGTTCATATCCGATCTAGGTGTCATACCTAGTGCATCGGGTCCAATGAAAATCTTTTGTGACAATACTGGTGCAATTGCCTTGGCAAAGGAATCCAGATTTCACAAAAGAACCAAGCACATCAAGAGACGCTTCAATTCCATCCGGGATCTAGTCCAGGTGGGAGACATAGAGATTTGCAAGATACATACGGATCTGAATGTACCAGACCCGTTGACTAAGCCTCTTCCACGAGCAAAACATGATCAGCACCAAGGCTCCATGGGTGTTAGAATCATTACTGTGTAATCTAGATTATTGACTCTAGTGCAAGTGGGAGACTGAAGGAAATATGCCCTAGAGGCAATAATAAAGTTATTATTTATTTCCTTATATATCATGATAAAAGTTTATTATTCATGCTAGAATTGTATTAACCGGAAACATAATACATGTTTGAATACATAGACAAACAAAGTGTCACTAGTATGCCTCTACTAGACTAGCTTGTTAATCAAAGATGGTTATGTTTCCTAACCATGGACAAAGAGTTGTCATTTGATTAACAGGATCACATCATTAGATGAATGATCTGATTGACATGACCCATTCCTTTAGCTTAGCACCCGATCGTTTAGTATGTTGCTATTGCTTTCTTCATAACTTATACATGTTACTATGACTATGAGATTATGCAACTCCCGTTTGCCGGAGGAACACTTTGTGTGCTACCAAACGTCACAACGTAACTGGGTGATTATAAAGGAGCACTACAGGTGTCTCCAAAGGTACATGTTGGGTTGACGTATTTTGAGATTAGGATTTGTCACTCCGATTGTCGGAGAGGTATCTCTGGGCCCTCTCGGTAATGCACATCACATAAGCCTTGCAAGCATTACAACTAATGAGTTAGTTGCGAGATGATGTATTACAGAACGAGTAAAGAGACTTGCCGGTAACGAGATTGAACTAGGTATTGGATACCGACGATCGAATCTCGGGCAAGTAACATACCGATGACAAAGGGAACAACGTATGTTGTTATGCGGTCTGACAGATAAAGATCTTTGTTGAATATGTAGGAGCCAATATGGGCATCCAGGTCCCGCTATTGGTTATTGACTGGAGATGTGTCTCAGTCATGTCTACATTATTCTCGAACCCGTAGGGTCCGCACGCTTAAGGTTACGATGACAGTTATATTATGAGTTTATGCATTTTGATGTACCGAAGGTTGTTCGGAGTCCCGGATGTGATCACGGACATGATGAGGAGTCTCGAAATGGTCGAGACATAAAGATTGATATATTGGAAGCCTATGTTTGGATATCGGAAGTGTTCCGGGTGAAATCGGGATTTTACCGGAGTACCGGGAGGTTACCGGAACCCCCCGGGAGGTATATGGGCCTTAGTGGGCCTTAGTGGAAGAGAGGAGAGGTGGCCAGAGATGGGCCGCGCGCCCCTCCCCCCTTGGTCCGAATTGGACAAGGAGAGGGGGCCGGCCCCCCTTCCTCCTCTCTCTCCTCTTTCCCCCCTCCACGAATCCTATTCCAACTAGGAAAGGGGGGGAGTCCTACTCCCAGAGGGAGTAGGACTCCTCCTGGCGCGCCTCTCCTGTCCGGCCGGCCCCCCTCCCTTGAACCTTTATATACGGAGGCAGGGGCACCCCCTAGAGACACAAGTTGATCCACGTGATCATATTCTTAACCGTGTGCGGTGCCCCCTTCCACCATAGTCCTCGATAATATTGTAGCGGTGCTTAGGCGAAGCCCTGCGACGGTAGTACATCAAGATCGTCACAACGCCGTCGTGCTGACGGAACTCTTCCCCGACACTTTGCTGGATCGGAGTCCGGGGATCGTCATCGAGCTGAACGTGTGCTAGAACTCGGAGGTGCCGTAGTTTCGGTGCTTGATCTGTCGGGCCGTGGAGACGTACGACTACATCAACCAAACGCTTCCGTTGTCGATCTACAAGGGTACGTAGATCATACTCTCCCCTCTCGTTGCTATGCATCACCATGATCTTGCGTGCGCGTAGGAATTTTTTTGAAATTATTACGTTCCCCAACATTGTCAAGGTAGTGGTCAGTACTACATGCTTGTTGTCGTTTAATATTGGTTGATTTCTCAAATATATTCTATGCATGTCTTGTTTTCTGGTTTGATAATGCTTACCAAAGGTTTTTATTATTTTGCTGCTGTGATTGTTTTTTAAGCTCTTTCTTTTTCATTTCCTACTATCCTTATGCTAATTATTTTAAATTGTTATGCTGTGTGTAATAGGATTAGATCCTGGATTTGCTAGTGGATTTTGGGAGTTTCTTAGCCAGCTTGGTGACTCCATATTTTTCACTATTTTAGCATGTCTTTGGTAAGCATTAAACTTTCAGCATTACATTTTTTATCTTATGTGTACATCTGTTTGCTTCCAATTGCTATACATGTATTGTTGTTGCTAAAAAACTCATATTAAGTATGATATGTTGAGGTTAAATAAGCAAATAGCTGATCTATTCCATTTTCAACACAGAATTTGTTAAATGGTAGATCGTGCATGGATGTATAATGGTTGGCAGTATGGTCAAATTCCCTCTAACCTATGGCTTGAACAAACCAACCGATTTCTAGAGCATGCATTCTCTTTTCCAGGCGTAGCCGAAGGTGGTAAAATCAAGTGTCCATGTGCCAAGTGTCGTAATTATAATAAGCGCAGTAGGGATGAGGTAGAGAAACACTTGTATAAATACGGGTTCAGGGAAAACTATGAAACATGGATAGAACATGGTGAGAAGTATGTTCCTAGCCAAGAGGGCTCTTCCTCTGCCACAAACTATGCGAGGCATGATGAAATTGACCGAGTGGACAATATGTTAGTTGACCTAGGTGGCAACTACCCTCCACCGATCGATGAAGAACCAACCTCCTCTGCCAAGGCTTTCTATAGGATGGTTAGTAGTGCTGATGAAATTGTCCATGAGAACACAACACACTCGCGTCTTTCTGCAGTAGCTTGTTTGCTAGCACTGAAATCTCAGTACAATATGTCAATTGCAGAATATGAAGATGTGTTACAAATCATCCATGAACTTATGCCTCCGGGTGCTAACTTGTCCAAGGACTTCTACTAATCTAAGAAACTCTTAGAAGGCCTTGGTATGCCTTATGTCAAGATTGATGTGTGTAAAAATAATTGCATGTTGTACTATAAAGATAATGAGCATAAAGACAAGTGTGACATCTGCGGTACATCTCGCTATGAGGAAGGCCAGAATAAAGTCCCACATAAAGTGTTGAGATATCTCCCTCTTAAAGATAGATTACAGAGGTTGTATGCTCACGAGGAAACAACAAAACATATGCAGTCACATAGTCGTTCCAATTCTGGTAAGATGGTCCACCCTATCGATGGTGAAGCTTGGCAAGGGTTTGACAAGGACTTCCCAGAATTTGCAGAAGATCGTAGAAATGTCCGTCTTGTCATAGCCGGTGATGGTTTTACACCATACAAGTTGAATGCTGCTCCATATACTTGCTGGCCTATTTTTGTAGCTCCATTAAACCTTCCACCGGGTATTCTCTTGAAACCAGAGTATATATTCCTTAGCCTTGTTATCCCTGGTCCTGAACATCTTGGAAAAAATTTGAGTGTCCTAATGCAACCTTTAGCTGATGAACTGATGCAATTGTGGACAGGGGTTGAAACATGGGATGCTTATCACAAGGTAAACTTTCCAATGAAAGCGGCATTTCTATGGCCAGTCCACGACTTTCCTGCCTTTGGTATGTTCGCTGGGTGGAGCACCCATGGCAAGCTAGCATTCCCCGAATGCATGAGTGATTCCAAAGCATTTACTCTTCAACACGGGCGGAAGCCTTGCTGGTTTGATTGTCATAGGCGTTTTCTACCTCCAGATCATGAATTCAGATTCTAGGCCAATTCGTTTAGAAAGGATACAATAGTGTTAGAAGGGCCTCCAAGGCATTTAACAGGAGAGGAAGTGGAATCTCACATGTACACACATGTGAATGACACCTTCAATTACAATAAATTGCACAATTGGACTCACATAAGCTGCTTTTGGCAACTTCCATACTTCAAAAAGTTGAAGCTCCGACACAACATCGATGTGATGCACAATGAAAAAAATGTAGCTGAAGCTATATTTAACACATGCTTTGACATTCCTGATAAAACTAAAGATAATGTGAAGGCAAGAAAAGATCTAGCTGAAATTTGCAACCGTCCTTCGATGCACTTTAAATTGAAAGACAATGGGAAGCGGGAGAAGCCAAGAGCACCTTTTGTCATCGATAAGAAGGATGTGATAACCATTCTGAAATGGTTCCAAGAGCTGAAGTTCCCTGATGGGTATGCATCAAGCTTTAGACGGGGAGTTAGCCTACTACACAGAAAGATTTTTGGCCTCAAAAGTCATGATTACCATATCTTCATGGAACGCCTACTTCTTGTTGCATTTCGTGGCTTCCTTCCAGAGGACATATGGAAGTGTCTAGCAGAGCTAAGTTATTTCTATAGGCAGCTATGTGCAAAAGAACTTAGCAAGGATACCATACGTTCACTTGAGGAGAATGTTGTTGTTCTTGTATGCAAATTGGAGAAGATATTCCCTCCTGGTTTCTTCAATCCCATGCAACATTTAATCATACATCTTCCATACCAAGCTCGGCTAGGAGGTCCTGTATTAGCTCGATGGATGTACATCTATGAAAGGTAACATCCATTTTCCTTATGAAGCTCGATTGATAAAACGTTGAGTCCTGATTTTTTCTCATAATTACTTTATCTGCACTAACAGATGTATAGGAAACTTAAATCAAAAGTACGCAATAAGGCTCGAGTTGAGGGTTCCATTGTTGAGGCTTATCTAGTTGAGGAGGCAACCAATTTTCTCTCCTTGTATTTCAAACACAATGCCCGGTCAGTTAGGAACAAGGTGCCTCGCTATGATGACGGCGCCTCTACATTTGTAGCCAAATGCAACCTTGGCATATTTCAATTCCCTGGTCGATGCATGAGTCCTCAAGGAACTTATAAGCTCTCAATAGAAGAGTATAAGGCTGCATTCTTGTACATATTGACAAACATCCCGGAGATGGAGGATTTGTTCGAGTATGTTTTTTCTTTAACTTTTTTATCCATTTAGTAACATCTATGACACAAACTGAACAAACTTTATTATTTAGAGAGTTCGATAAGGAACAATGGAGGAGCCGAGTTGTGCCTACAGAGAAGCAACTTCGTGAGTTAAGATTAAAAGGCTGGAAAGCAGGCCGTTCTAGAAATCATGGTCCTAACTTTTTTGACTGGTTTAAAACTAAAGTAAGGCTCTTGACCACTTGAAACTATATGTAATGCAATTCTGAACTCAACTCAAACTAATATGAGTAACTATATCTTGCAGTGCACGAAGTCATCTAGCATTCACAATGCCTTACGTGAAATGTCATATGGCTTTCGTACACGAGTTAAAACCTATGGAATATATGATGTGAACGGATATCAGTTTCGTTCAGAAAAGTATGAGAAGTCAAAATTAGCTACAGTCAATACTGGAGTGTGTGTGCTTGCGCTTGATGAATATGACAACCCACTTGATTATTATGGTGTAATTGAAGACATAATCAAAATAACTTGGGAATGTAGCCTTGGACTTGAGCTTGTCCTGTTTAAGTGTCGCTGGTTTGATCCAACTCCCGCTGGAGTTAAGCGGACTGAAAACTTGGGATTGGTAGAGATAAATCACACATCCAGGCTCTCTAATTTTGATCCATTTGTGATGGCCTCTCAAGTTACTCAAGTATATTATTTGGAATACCCGTGCAAGTCTAGACCAGATCTACAAGAATGGTCAGTTGTATACCGGGTTTCTCCATTGGGCTACATTCCTCCAAGTGAAACTGACAACCATTCTGAAGGATCATCACATGATGTCTTATTTTATCAAGAGAATGGGCTTGAAGGTGAATTTGTCATTGACTTGGGAGTTGACCTAGAAAGTCTAACTGCACTTGTGTCAGATGAGATCAGCGATCCAAAAGAATTAGAAGTTCTGGAGAAGCTACGTGCTGGAGGTCAACAAGATGGAGACGAAGAGGAGTCGGATGAAGAAGAGGAGTTTGCAGCACCGTCTTATGATGAAAACGATTTCTAGTCTGATGAAATTGTAGTCCTTTTCTGTTAGTATAAATTTGTGTGCTGATTGTAACCAAAACTTGATTGTTTTATGGACTATTTTGTGTTGATTGTAGCCCAAACTTGAGTGCTTTATGGACTATTTTGTACTGATTGTATTATTTGTGGAATATGGCTCAAACTTGCTTCCTAAGCTATTTCATGTGCTAATTTTGTTTTAAGCTGCATTTTTGTGTTTTGTAAACTTGAACTCACATTTGAATTTGTGCAGGAGATGGTTGTGCTTCGTCATAGAAGTACTAGACGCGGTGCCAGCCGTGCTAACCAGAATACTGTTGCTGGTATAGGCAGCCCCAACAATGATAGCTCGCAAATGTCTCGATCTGATGGCGTCAATACTACTGCTCCTTTATCTCAAAACAGTGAAGTGATCCAAAGGCAACCCCCGTCTCGTCAAAAGGGGAGGAAAAGGAGGGCCACGACAGAACTAAGAGTGCCTCCACATGGTCATAAAGTTGGCCTTGAACCGGAAGGTGACAGGTATGGTTGTTTCTTCACATGTGCTTTTATGCTTGACACTTAGTATCATCCTCTCAGTAAATGCTGCTTACCTTGTTGTTTAGGCAATTTAATTATGCTGACCCTAATTCCAAACACTACAAGTATACTATGCAACTTGGAATCATTCTTAAACGAGAACACCCCGGCATAATTGAGAAGAAGGAAGGTGGTGTTGTCATTAAAACCCGTCCAGCTTTGGAGTGGTCTGATTATTATGATGATGATATTCTAGATGATAAGGGGCGGACAGCAGCAGATCGTGTGAAGCAAGTGTTTTGGGTAAGCCCCAAGTACTTGGGAGTTATTTTGAAAATCTGTACTGCACATGCATATTTGACATGAAAATTTGTAAACTTGCAGAACTTGTTTGAGGTTCATGTGAAAGATGGTGAAGACCCGGACAAGGTGGAGGATGATGCTGATCGTGTGTTGGACAACTATGCAACGAAAAAAGTGAGGGACATGATGTATCAAGTTTGTGTGGATGCTGTGAAATTCTACTATGAGAAGAAAGGAGAGCTGCTTGATGACACATTGGCATGTTCAAAAGAACTTGAATATGATCAATACCTGGAAGGCAGAATACCATGGTTTAAGGAACATGCATGGCCTCATCTTTGTGCTTATTGGTGCTCAAAAGAGTTCAAGTCTTTAAGGAAGAGAGGGCAGGAATCTCGCTTCAAGAGTGAAGATATTGCTCAAAATCGGGGAGGTTCACCGCCATTTGTGGAGGCTCGACAAATTCTGGTATGTCACACTTGTATGAGATTTTTCGCAAATTGTTTCTTGTTATTTTGTATTTCATTTAGTTGGTCTTGTAGGCACAGAAATATGGGCCTGAGAAGGCTACCACCCTGAATACGTATGCTGCAATGAAATTTGGATTAAAGAATTGGGATGGCAGTGGCAGCATCAGTTCCACCCTCAGCGAGAAGGTAAAAAAACGCCACGTATGTTCTTGCTCGTCTTCTTAACACCAACTATTTGTTCTATTTGCAAGTTTACAAGTTAAAATTACTATTGTTCTAGGATGATTACTGTCATTTGGCTAGAGCCGCACATCCTGATGATTGGGAGGAGCGAGAGTTAGATGGGCAAATGTTATATGAGTCATCAGGTGGCATTCCTCATGGGCGACTAGCAATAGCGGATGGAGCAATTAAGAAGGCTGATGTTACCTCAATAGCTAGAGAGAAGAAACTGAGGTCGTTATCTTCAGCATCATTTCGACGAACTATTCAAGAAAACGAAGAACTGAAGCGACGAGCTATTCAAGAAAACGAAGAACTGAAGCGACGTAATGAGAACCTTCAAAAGATAGTGGATATGCATGGAAGACTTTTCTTGTTACTTGCAAATTTGTGTACATGTTTCAGATTGATTGTTCAAACCAGCTATTCTAATGTTGCATACTTGTTCATAGGCCCTTTTTAAGGAGATGGGAAAAGAACTACCAGAGGAGCTACGCCAAGGAGAAAGTTTCCAACCACATGTAAGTACATTACTTCCTAAAACTGTTTTCTCAAACTGATGGCCAGCCAACCATTGCAAATAAAGAGTATTATGTTATTTGAGTAGCCATTAGCCACATCATGAATATCTTAGATCTTATTGATTAGTAAGGTACTTTATACAGATTTAGCTTGATAGATGGCACTACTTCCTCTCAACCCCCCCCCCCCCAAATATGTTGAGATATGCTTGTGGGAGTGCATCTTGATTCCTGCATGCACATGTAGTCCCAACTTAAGTGAATTTACACCATGATTCATTCTATTTTTCTAGGATCTCAATTTTTGGTCACTCTCATTTAGTTAAATTTATCATACTTAAGTTCTTGGCCAAATCTGTTCGAAACACCATTTGTGGTAGATGTTCATTGTTTATTCCGACCATCCTCTCTTAGTTAAAATTGCTACTAACATTGTTGGCAAAATCTGTCCAAAATGGATGTGTTGATGGTTTACTCACAAAAGGCCATTTGGTTTTATTATCATTTATATTTTCTACCTGATGGTTTACTGCAACTTTTAATTGAGAAGCCTTTTCTGGTTTGCTTCATAACCTCTCCTGGTTTGTCTAAATAAATAATCCTATGTAGGGGGGCACTAATTCATCTCAAAATGAAACCCAAGCAATTGATGACAACACCGGTGATGGTGATTTGGGTGGAACTGTTGGCGGTGACAACTCCAATGGGAATATTGGCGACATGGCTATTGGTGCAACTAACCTTCACTCCAACAACCTGGAAAGCGAGACTTAGAGTGGTAGTAACCTGGGCAGTGCCTTTGTTGACTTAGAGCAGGGTAACACAACTTTGGAACTAATGGTGGTGTTGGTAATAGAGTAGCATTTTGGAAGTTGCAATAGACACTAGAGGCAGGTTATCTACTTCTGTGAAGTATGTTGTATTTTGTTTGTAATGCACTGAAGCTTATCCTTGCAACCTGCAAGTTGAACAATTTATCTTTTGTTGTCGAGAACTGTTATGTACTTAGATGTGCAAAACTAAATCTTACCAGTCCAATTTATGGTAGTGGTTGACACAAGGATCATCATGGTATAATTTGTGTTGATAGATGCAGTATACAAATTTAAATGGATCATTAAGCTGCACCATCCATTGCTGGCGGTTTTGGGCCGACGGGACTAATAATTCTGGTTGTGACGTGCACAAATTCCTTTCGGGCACGAACTCACAGCGAAATGTAATGAGTATTCCTGTCGGTGACGAACTGACAGCGAAATACTGCGAATTTTCCTGTCGGTTCGGACCGACAGGGAAATAACGTATACTCCTGGCCACCCTATACCTGACGAAATCATATTTTCCTGTCGGTCACCATCAGGAGTGACCGTCAGGGAAATGTTTCCTGTCGGTCGGCCCACAGGCAAAAGAAAGTTTCTCTGTCAAGCTATCTCTGTCGGCTTTCCCTGACGGGTGACCGACAGGAAATACTTTCCCTGTCGGGTTTGGCTCTTTTCCTGTCGGTTTCCAACCCACAGAAATATTGCGGTTTCTGGTAGTGACTCCCTAAATGCGCCCTCCACACCCGCTTATCTCATATTCTGAACCCTATATCCATACAAATTTATGCAACTAGTACGTAGATCACGAAACGATCAAAATCGACAAGAAACAAACATATAAACTGGTATGAAACGGGCATAAGTCACATAAACATCACCAAAAGATTACCAAACGAGCAAGTCACACAATTCAACGATCCGGCACATTGTAACTGCATACTAGAACTAGATTATAAACAAGAGAGAGCGAGCTTCACCACTTCCTCGCCGGCCCTTTGCTCTTTCGGTCGTCGGCGCAACTATAGGAGTCTGCGACAGGAGGTGGATCCACGTCGGAACCGTCGGACCCGTCGAATCGGAGATGACGATGTAGCCTTGCAAGCACCGGAGACGCGGTCTTGCTTGCGCTTGAGCTTGGCCACCCACACCGCCTCTGCCGCCTCCCGCTCGGATTGCTCAATGTCGAGTCGGAGCTGCGTTGATCCTTCGGAGCCGTCGGGCCTAAATTCTCCGCCTTAGTAAGTGGCCGACGGCACACCCAGTCGAGGAGACGGTCCTCCTCGTCAGGCACCGGCATCACACGACGGCGGCAGACAGACTGCGCAGACGCGTCGGACCCGCCCCCATCTCCCTTGCCCTCTGCCTCTCATGGCGGGCGGCACGTGCCTCCGACTCGAAGTACACATCCGCGGCGGGCACTAGAACCCACCGCTGCCCGCATGGAGCAGCGGTCAGAAGTGGAGGAGGCCATCGGGCGGGAGGAGCAGATCGGGCAGGCCCCGTAGATCCGCGCGCGGGGACTGGAATGGCCGGCGCCGACGTCGGCACTGCGGCGGCAGGTGGTATCGCACCGGACCGGTGCCGCCGCTCGCATCGACTCGCGAGCGCTCGAGCGCGATACGGAGCGCCAACTCCTCCTCGTCTCCGGAGCTGCCGCTGGTGCCGAACATGCTCGCCGGCGCTAGGGATTTAACTGATTCGGTTGAGTCGGGTATTTTTTTTTTTGATCGGACGGCCTGCGCGGCCGTTTGAGATGGATAAAAGGCGCCCGGGTGTAGATGCAAGTTAGGAAAGGCTTGGCCGTCGTCGTCGTCCCCCCGGTGCGGCGCACCGTCGCCCACGTCGACCCCGTCCCTCCGCCCGCATGTCGGCTAGCGGAAACACGGCGCGTCCACGTAACCGCACCGGAAAGCACCGTCCTCGCCCGCCCGCCACAGTGTTGCGGATGAGAGTGGCCCACTGGGTAGTAGTAAAGCGCGCGCCGCGCCGACCCCCTCCGCACCGCTCCGGTCGGTCGGTCGGTTCCCCGTGCTCCGCTCCGCCTCCGCAGATCTTTCTGGCGGGCGGGCGGCCGGCCAGCAAATATCTCGCCCCGCGCGGCCGCCAGATATTTCCGCCCCCGCCGCTCCACCTGTCGCCCCGCCACGCTGGAGAAAGCGCCGGCACGTAGGCGCAAAAAGGGCGTCCATTCCCTTGATATTTGCGGGCGGAGGAGAAGTACTTCCTTCCTCCGCCCGTCCGCTTGGCTTGCTCATCCGTTCTTCGCCTGCTTCCTTCCTCCGCTCCGCTCCGCCGCTGCTATTTCTTTCCCCTCCCCTCCGGAGAGACCACGCCGGCCGAATCCACATAAATTTCCTTTCCGTCCCGCCACGGCTCGCTCGCTCGCTCGATCTGTCTTCCGTCGGGGTCGGTTCTTGGCCTGGATCCTGCGGAATCTCTTCTTGATTGTTTTCCGGTCGTTGGGGCTCCAAATCTCCCCCGCGCCCGTCTCCTCCCCGGCCTCCTCCACGCGGGCGGGCTCAATTCAAGGGGATTTGCGTCCCCCTTCCCTCCCGTCCCTTGGATCTCCTTCCTGCCCGCCTCTCCGCGCCACGTCCCGGAAAGGAAATCCGCGGGGAGATCTTTCCTGTTGTCTCAGGCCAGCACAGGCGAATCCCTTCCTCGGGGGCCTCTGCCTGTCCGCCCCCCTTGTCGCCTCCTTCTCCTCCTGACAAGTACGTAAGTATCCGATGGGCGAGGTGTACCTGGGACTGGATCGATCGGCCAAGCCGGAGCCAGCGGACGTCGGCATTGCCCAGGTAACCACTGGTCCGCCACATGCTCCCTCTTCTCCATTCTTATTTTAATCTACGAGTATGTTTTCAGAACGAATATTTCATTTATTTTATCTATGTTTTTGGCTGTGTGATGCATTACTGCCCGGTTTTGCTAGTCATCTCCATGGTCTATTGTTGCTCACCACTCTTTCTCTCAATTCAAGGACCAAGATTGTTTATTTACCGCTTTAACTGCCACTTGTTTGTTTGTCTGCATCGTCGTGCCATTCTTCACAAAGAGGTCTCTTCAAAGCGGACATGGCGACGACACCCTCCTTCCACGAATTGTAAAAAACGGCGCACTGCTCCTGCTCCTTGTGTGCATATGATTGTGAATTGCAAAGCCGTGAAAACTGTGCTGGTCTCGCCAAAATCAATAAAATAAAATTTGGACATCACTATAGTAGCATGAATTTGTGGATCCGTCGTTTACTTTCATGTTGATCGGAAATTCATGCACCCTGGAAATAAACTGATTGGTGGCATCTGTTCTTCTTTGACAGGGCAACCAGGTCACTAACCTGGTGTCGGCGGGATGGACGGATGAGAGGCACACGGATTACATAAGCTCCATGGAAGCCTCTTTCATCAACCGACTCCTCAATCACGGGAACAACGCCAACAGGAAAGATTCAGGTACCAATGGGTTCAAGGTTCTCCAAGGTGGGGCTGGAGTGTGGAAGAAAGTCGAGTTTGCGAGGCCCGGTGCTTGCGCTCAAGTCGGGGCCAAACAAAGCCTGCCTGCAAACCCCTGGATCCAGCATTTCAGATCGCGTGATTGCAGCAGCAGCAGCAGCAGTGCAAGAGGTGACGGGGTACAAACTTTAGTAGGTGATCACGAATCGGGTATTCGGACTACCCCTGGGGGGACTCCCTTGTCCCATGGAAGGGAATTGGGAGCTTGCAAGGGAGAAAACCTTCTCGACCAAAATTCAGGTAGCTACCTCAATCACTACCTCATACAGTGTCTGGTGCATCATCATACACACATATGCTCTTTTAATATTAGCTGATTTTATGGAAGATGCATACCTATGTTATCCGTAAGCTCATAGTAGCAGATAGCTACGGGCGCTGTTGTTTTGTGGTAACCATGTTCTATATCAGCATCCTGCGGCGAGCTAAATGTCTGATGCCATGTTTCTCTCTGCAGAGGTCTCTGATCAGAACTTTGCTGACGACGACGAGGCGGAAGTCGGAGCAGAATCAAGCAGAACATGCAAGAAAAGACGATTGAGCAGTTCTTCCACTTACTGCGCCCAAACGATCCAGTGACTTTACAGGATCGGTTAGCATAGTCTGTTGCAAGCCTTGACAAAAGCAACACGCCCAATTACTCAAAGAGCCTGCTTGCTGCCTCAAAACCTGTTGGAACTTGGAAGCAAGGATGCTCTGAAGTAAAGCATGGAAGAGTATTTATCGGTAAATGCGCCACCGGCAAGCACTGGAGGATTTATTTGACAGATTAGATCCTGGCTATGTATCTCTATTTTGCAGTTAAAGTCGATTGTGTGGTAGTGCCCCATTATGAGGAACAACAGGCTCACTCACTGCTTAGTAGTAGTGTCCTGGTAGATAGTAATATTGTTTTGTTTTACGGATGTAATGAAATGTTGTTGCTTGCAATGTGAATGAAATGTTCATGTTTACCACAAGATAATAACGGTGTCCTAAAATGTTCCTTTTGCATGTAATCCCAGGATGCTACTGATACACACGTGTAGCATGGTATAAAACCACAGATCAAATTGACAGATGATAACATTGATTCAATTGGTACTGACGTGAATGGGAAAATACTTGTAACATGAACCTGTTCTACTCAGATGTGGAAGTACCAACCAAATCTGGAACGAGCGAATCTGTCCCTTTTTTTTTCCTTCTGGCCGCACTGTACGTCTCCTGCTAATGCAGTGAAATAAATCAAAGTGTTTGGCTTTGTGGAAAAAACATCTGGTGTAGTTATCCGCTTGTTGGAATGTGTGGAAGGAACAAAACATGAGGATCTTCATCGGCATTGCCCTAATCCCAGAGGAGCTGGCCTCGACCACACATGAAAGCATCCAAAATATGCTATTTTCTTTGAGAGTGGATTTGCTCCCGAGAGCCCTTTTTAGAAAATATATATATCAAATATCAAATTTTAAAATTCAAAAAAAAATCTGAAAAAATACACTTGAATATAGAGATGTATATTACATTTCTGTAGAATTTCATGATGAAATATGCTATGGTGTGAGCTGCACATGATTTAATTTTTGTGTAGTTTTCACCAAAGCATATACATCCCTAGGTTCTTGTGTATTTTTTTTTCAGTTTTGTTGGGACTTCAAAATATGATTTTGTATTTTTCAAAAATTCGGGCTCCATGGAGCCTGGGATCCAAAATATCAATTTCCGATTGTCTTTGATCATGTAGCCTCATCGTCAACAAGGACTTTTTTTTTAATATCATGATGATTTGATGAGGTGTCACCCATTGCAGCAGTTTGTAACTTTGTATGCCTGTTTGCAAATAGTGCTCGCAACGCTCTTTGGTGGGTTTGGACAGGAAAAAAACATTTCCGTAGGATGACCGTCTACAAACAAATAAAATAAAGTTATCCATTTTTCTCCGTGTATACACAAGTGGCTATAAAAATGATGCAAGTTCATTTTCCCCAGAGAAGAAGATGAAGGGCAGAGCCGCGCGTGGAGCTCGGATGGCGAACCTTGCCACTTGCCCTGCCGTCACATCCGAAGGTGAGGCATGTATGCGAGGGGCTGAAGGAGGAAGATGCTTGGGTTAGCTGGAGGAGGAAGAAAGGAGGGCCACCATTCGACTTGCATGAATTTGTTTTTCAGGCAACTTATGTAGTTAGGTTAGTCCTATTTTTCTCTTTTTTTGATATATTAATATGAAAAATATTTCTCTAAAATGGAAAGAGAGCGCTGCTTATCTTACTTTTTCTTTGGGCGTATTCGTTTTCTTTGCTTCGGCTGCCAGGGCAAAACTCTTCCCTCCAGGCTTCGCCAACGAGCCTAGATTCGCCTCTCCTATGCTGGCGGTCGGGGGGGGGGGGGGGGGGGGGGAATCTCGATGCCTCCGATTCGACTAATAGTTATTTTTTATTCCTCAGTAGTGCGACTCTTGGGCAGATGACGACGCTTCTTTTTTGAGTTTTTCTTTCGGGCTCTGATCCTCTTCGAGTTCGGGCACCTGAACATAGTCGGTGAAACTCTGGCATAGATTCTGCCATCTTCTTGGGGGCGGCGAGGTTAGGCCTTCTCGTCGTACATGTACGATGATGAGATTTAGTATCAATTGCTTCGGATCTATTCAAGGTTTCAACATTGACGACTGCAACTTCAGGACGTTGGTCCTTAGGGGCACATGCACAAAGACTTCTTTGTTGTCACCGATAAGGTCAAGCCGGTTCGGCGGTTCCGGTAGAGAAATGGCGACAACGACACAACGGCGGCTCGGTGGTCTAGAGACATTGATGTATTTTTTTTTATCATGTTTGATGTGCCTTATACTTCTAAAAACTTTTTATAATAGATCTGATTTTTTTTGGAAAAAAAGAGAGTGAAAGTCGTTTGAATATTTCCAACTTTTTATACTCCAAAACAGGCGCACTATTGGCACTCGACAGTTAACCGAACCCCTCCACACAGCAGCTGACAGAAGAGCAATCGCTCCATTGCGCCGTCCACGTCCAGAGTCGAGACGCCGGAGCATGAACCCGCGCTACAAAACCCTCCCAAAATCCCACAAAGCCGGAAGCTTCCTCCGCAGATCCAACCAAACCCTCGCCAAATCCTTCGCCTCCTCGGCCCCGGCCCCGTCGAGCGCGCTGCCACGCACCGACTCGTTCGCGGAGCTCGCGCACGCCACCCGTTCGGCGAAATGCCTCCGCAGGCTCCACGCGCTGCTGGCCGTCACGGGCGCGATCAACCGGGACACCTCCGCCGTCACGGCCGCCGTCGAGGGCTACCTCTCCCTCGGCATGCCGGGCGCCGCGGCGTCGGTGTTCGCCGGGTCCCACCGCCGCCGCCCCACGGTGTACTCGCTCAACCTCGCCGTCCGCTGCTTCTCGGCCCACGGGTTCCACCAGGAGCTCCTTGAAATGTACAGGAGGGCGTGCGCCTACGGCGGCGGCTCAGACAACTTCACGTTCCCACCAGTCATCAAGGCATGCACGGCCGTCGGCTGCCTTCGGCTGGGGAGGGAGGCGCACGGCAGGGTCCTGCGGGACGGGCACGGGGACAATGTCGGCGTGCAGACCGCGCTTCTTGACATGTACGCCAAGGCTGGCTGGGTTGGC
This sequence comes from Triticum urartu, assembly GCF_056163025.1. Classification (NCBI taxonomy): domain Eukaryota; kingdom Viridiplantae; phylum Streptophyta; class Magnoliopsida; order Poales; family Poaceae; genus Triticum; species Triticum urartu. Next base: position 569,309,741 of record NC_141876.1, read on the forward strand.
GCGTCCAGGGCGGTGTTTGACTGCATGGCGCAGAGGGACCTGATTTCCTGGAACGCGCTGATCTCGGGGTATTCTCTGAATGGGTGCTTCAGAGAAGCTGTCGAGGCTATGCGGGAGATGCAGGAGGGCGGCATGAGGCCGAACGCTAGCACTTTTGTTGCTGCTGTCGGTGTGTGCAGTGCGGTCGGAGATTCAGATGCGGGTGATTCGCTGCATGCGTTTGCACTGAAATGTGGGGTGCTTGCTGATGAATCCGTTACACCTGCATTCCTCTCAATGTACGCTGGGTTTGATGATCTTTCCTCGTCGCGGTTGCTCTTTGATCTGCAGCCTGTTAAGGATTTGGTGTCTTACAATTCCATGATCTCAGCGTACATGCAGCATGATAAATGGAAGGAATCATTCGAGGTCTTCAGGTTGATGCGTTGCGCAGGACTAGGGCCTAATCTGGTAACAGTGGTATCTGTCCTTCCAACCTGCAGTGACTTTTTTGGTGTACACATCGGCGAATCTGTGCATGGTATGGTTATCAAGTTTGGCCTAGCAGAGCAGATTTCTGTTGTCAGCGCTCTTGTTTCTATGTATTCTAAACTTGGGGAGTTGGATTCAGCTGTGCAGCTTTTCTGTAGTTGTACCGGAAAGAACCATCTTCTGTGGAACTCCATCATTTCTGGGTACATTTTGAACAACAAATGGCACACTGCTCTCGATACATTCCGCAGGATGCAAACCGAAGGTGTTGCACCCGATGCAACAACTGTCATTAAGGTGATCTCTGGATGCAGGCACATGAAAGATTTACGCATGGCAAAGTCCATCCACGGATATGCTGTGAGAAACAGTTTTGAATTGAACCAAAGCGTGATGAATGCACTCCTGGCTATGTACGGTGACTGTGGAGAACTCTCAGATTCCTACAAGTTATTTCAGAAAATGGAAGTACCTATGTTGATATCTTGGAACACGATAATATCTGGCTATGCTGAAGCTGGAGATGCAGAGGCTTCTGTAAGACTCTTCCGCCAGATGCGCCAAGCAGACTTGCAGTTTGATGTAGTAACCCTGATTGGCCTTACCAGCAGTATTTCGGTGGCTGAGGACGCCACAATTGGAGAATCACTTCATTCTTTGGCAGTTAAAAGTGGATGCAGTACGGATGTTTCTCTTACACACACCCTCATTACCATGTACAGCAACTGTGGTTCTGTTGAGGCATGCCAGCGACTCTTTGACAGCTTGCCTTCTGTGAACACAGTCTCTTACAATGTTCTGATGACTGGATACCGTAAAAACAACCTATCTGAAGAGATCTTACCTCTGTTTTATGAAATGGTGAAGAATGAAAAGGAGCCAAATCATATTACGTTACTGAATGTATTGCCTGTTTGTCAGAACCAATTGCAAGGAAAGTCTGTCCACTGTTATGCAGTTCGAAATTTCTTCAGGCTAGAAACATCTATGCTCACATCAGCCATTTGTATGTACAGTAGGTTCAACAATTTTGATTACAGTTGCAAACTCTTTAATTCGGTTGGTGAGAAAAACATCATAGTATGGAATTGCATCTTATCTGCCTGTGTTCAGTGCAAGCTGGCTGATATTGCATTTGATTTCTTCAGGCAGATGTGCTTCCTTAATGTGAATCCTGATGCAGTAACCATGTTGGCACTCATCTCAGCATGTTCGCAGATTGGAAAAGCAGATTTGGCAGAATGTGTTACAGCTCTCCTACTAAAGAATGGCTTTGGTGGAAGCCTTTTTGTTGTCAATGCTCTCATTGACATGCATTCAAGGTGTGGAAGCATTTCATTTGCAAGAGAGCTCTTTGATAGCTCAGGGGCAAAAGATTCTGTTACTTGGAGTGCAATGATCAACTCATATGGTTTACATGGGGATAGCAAGTCTGCCCTTGACCTTTTCTCCATGATGATAGCCTCAGAAGTGGAGCCAGATGACGTAACTTTTGTTAGTATCTTGTCAGCTTGCAGTCATAGTGGCCTTGTAGAGCAAGCAAGATCCTTGTTTAAATCACTACAGATAGACTATGGCATCACACCGAGGATGGAGCATTATGCATGCATGGTGGATCTGCTAGGTCGAACTGGCCACTTGGATGAAGCCTATGATGTTGTCGGGTCAATGCCATTCAGACCATCAGAAAGTTTGCTTGAGTCATTGCTTGGAGCCTGTAGATTCCATGGAAATTCCAAAATTGGTGAGGCTGTGGGGAAATTGCTCATTGAGTCTGACCACAGTAATCCACGGTCTTATGTCATGCTTTCTAACATCTATGCTTCAGTTGGTAAATGGAATGACTATGAGTGGCTGCGGTTAGATATGGAAGCAAAAGGGTTGAGGAAAGATGTGGGAATCAGTTTGATTGAGTAGCCCTGATCCTACAACAAGCTCCATTAGCTAGAGAACTTTTTTTGTCAGAATGTGTTGAAACCCTGCTCAAGCCTAAGTTGATGTTTGTTTACTGACAGCTGGTAGAGCATTTGTTAACACAAGAAAACATGCAAAATCATTCTTCTGCGAGATTGACAATTGTTAGAGCATTTTTTTAACGCAAGAAAATAGTCTAAATCATTCATCCATGGATTAATTTCTTGGAGTAGCTAGTTGTTACACAAAGTTTGAAATATCTCCATCTCAGTGCAACCAGGATTGTTTGCTTTTAAAATGCTAAATGCATTGTTATCCTTAAAGGAAGATTGTGGTCATTTAAATGGTAAGCGCTTCACAGCTGTTGCATTGCTGTTATGGTGATACCTTAAAGAATTGCTTGGTCTGATTTGGAGAAGATTGTGGACAAGCTAGGTCAACAGAATCTCAATGAGATATCCATTCTATCATATTCGAGTATCAGGTACATGAACACAACAAGATCTCCTGACGATTGGGCAGTCAGTTATAGATGTTATACTGTTGACACCTCGTAATGTTGGTATAAGGGTATGTGGCCTTGCCATTTTCTTGTTATATATCGTCTTAGCAGTTGTTTTTGTGGTGCAGATGCCCATTCTGTTGGGAAGACTTCAGTTCTACCAAACAGGCAACACAAATCTTTCTACCTGCAAAGGTGTCTCGTTTTAATTATGAAAGAAACTACACGCGAAATATTTTGTAGCACTGGTGTATTAAGAAAGGGCCAATGTTTCTCGAATCAATTATAGTATCCATTTTTTCTTCAGAAAAGAAAGGAAGAACGTCCAGGGTGGGCTTCCAGACAATCCTCCACATTTACCACTGTAAAGATTATTAGTATCCTGTCCCAGCAATGCTTGACTTACTACTTTCACATATGGTAACTTCCATGTTATCATTGATTAGGTACACACACAGTAAATTGTTACGGTAGAAATCAAGACACAATGATTGACATCATCTGTTCTGCTAGAAAAATACAGGGATACTTTTAGGTAATTGTTTCCGTATGTGCTTCCTTTTTTTTGTTCCTTCTTTTTAATTTTTAACCAATCTGCGCACACAATGATTTACTCTAAAGAAAAAAAAAACAGATCAAACCAGTTTCTTAAAAAATGCTGTGTTACAAAGAAGAAGATCGCGAGATGCTTTCTTATTCTGTTCCTTTTTTTTTAACTTTTAACCAATCTGCGCACTGAATGACATATGAAGAATGATTCAATCAATGAAATGCCAACTAAACTACAGAAAGAGGAACTTGAAGCACTAGCTTTTCTGTTGTTTCCAACTATCATGAGGTTCTAAATGAATATTTCCAATACAGTTGTTCCTGCTTCCTGCTTCATGCTGGCACACAATTTCCTTAACCATCCAGCTTGTGCCAGTAGCTTTGATAAAAGTAAAATAGTGTACAAAAACTACAGGAAGAAATCAAACCAAATATTGCATTAGGGGAATAAGTCCAAGTCTTCCCCACATATGAATATTTTTAAATTGATCCTATTCTCTACTCCCAGGTGGCTCTCCACTGTCCCAATTCTTTCAACCCTTCCTCCAGTGCTGTCTCCCCAATACCTGCAAAAACTTCCCAAACCTTTTTCCCCATCTCCAGTCTCCTCCCCTCGTTTTGAAGATCCTTCATCCTTCAATTACGAAATATACAGGCACGAGGTCTCGACTCTTCAGTAAGTTTCAGCTTTTGCTTACTTTCTGATCACGCACATGGCTTTCAGATACTGTCATCTGTTTGGCTCAGTTGAAATCATGTTTTCCTTTTATTTTTTCATTTCATGAGTTCTTGAGTTTTATTTTTGGATATTTCTAGGATATTTGCTTAGCTTGAAGTTGGATTATTTTGTTTAACCATGTATTTTGCTTACATATGAAGACCTCAGTTCTTGACATAGATAAAGCAATATTGGTTTTACATGGATCAGAAATTAAACCAAAATCTAGAGGTGTCCTGCAACTTGTTTGCATGTCCAGATCGTACTTTTGTTATGTCCAAGAACATTTAGCCAAAATAGTTATGCTAGATGAACCTTTGCCATGACAAATCATCAAGTCAATATTTTGTGGCTTCTCAGATAGTTATGGTTGAGAAAAAGTACTACTTGGTTTGCTCTTATACCATGTATTTATCATCTATAAAATCTTATCAAGTTCAAACTTTTCCTGAATGTTCTTGGATGAGAACATCACATATGAAGATCCCTCCTTCATTAAACAATCTGTATCTCAGGACTTCCCTTTGCTGAGTTTATTGTAGTTGTGTATGTGTTTGCATGTTTTACTTTATTTGGCAAGTAAACTGGTACTCATACTTAGGTTTTGGCTGTTCCAGTCTAATTCCCATCTTCAATGTTTTCTTCCACAGTTAATATAAAATTAAACTGTGACTGGAAGAATGGTAGAGGACAATCTTGAGGTGGGCGACTCTTGTTTGTCTTCACCAAAATCTGTGCAAAATTCTGTAGAGCCTAGCCCAACTGAAGGCACCAATGAAGATGAAAGCAGTAACCTTGAGAAAACAGCATGTGCCAATTTTGAGACACCAATGCACCAAGAACTTCCTGCAAGCTTGATATTGATTGACGAAGAAAGCAATCTGCAAGAGACTTCGGTTGAACAAAAGGCTTCCATTGGTGATTCCATATCATCAGAAGTAGACCACAGTGGGTTGCCATCAATCAAAGAAGATTCTCACAGATTTCCATCTGCCTCTAACGAAGTTGATGAATCAAAGGATGCCATCAGTGACTTGATGACAACGCATTCTTCAGAAGAAAACACACATGCAACACCACAGACTTCAGTTAGCTCAAGAGAAGAGGTCCAATGTGCACCTTTGCATAACGTTCAAGATGGTGCTTCCTGTCCCGATTCTGAGAAAACTGCTTATGAGGCGCCACCTGCTATCTTACAAAAGGTGAAAGAAGATAAACCACGGTTCATGCATAGATTGCCTGATCGCCAAATGAGCCTACGAGACACTAGACAGAAAATGCCTGCGCCCGTGAGGAGATTGAACAGTGGCAATTATTCGAGGACTGATAATTTTTTTGTCGATACAACGAAGCCCATTGAGTCAGTGAAGGTGGCTGCCTCAAGATTTGGTGGGAGCATCAACTGGAAAACGCGCAAAACAGAACCAGTGCAGGTAACTCACAGCATACCTTCTCTTGTTTGTTACATTAATTCTCTCAGCTACAACTTAATAAATTATCTTTCATTTGCATCAGCTACAACTTAATAATTCTCTCTGCTACAACTTAATAAATTATCTTACATTAATTCTCTCAGCTACAACTTAATCCTATCTTTTGTAGTTTTATTGAGACTTACTTGAGCACTCACAGACATTTTTTTTTACTTTCTCTATGTATGATTAACAATCTTGGTATATCCAGGTGGGTGATCATGTCAAACTCGAGGTCAGTCTGCTGAAGAACGAAATTTCAGATTGCAAACAGCAAGCAGAAGCTGCAGAGGCTGCAAAGCTGTCTGTATTCAATGAGATTAAGAGAACAAATAAGCTTATTGAAGACCTGAAACATGACCTGGAGAGGGCAGAACATGAAGAGGCAGATGCCAAGGAGGATTTGGATTTCTTCCAATTTATTGTACCAGAGATGGAGGAAGGAGGAGCTAGCGATGATAGTGTTGCAGGCGAGGAGATTTTGAAAAATATCCAAGAACGGCACAAAGTACTGGTGTCCAAACTGAAGTTGGTCAATGATGAGTTAAAAGGGGTTCAGGAGAATTATGATTCTTTATTGATTGAACAGGACATTTCCATTGGAAAATCTCAGGCAGCCATCATAGTATCCAAAGAGTCTGAGAAGCAAGCAGAGGAGCTCACTGTAGAGCTCAACAAACTGAAGGAAGTGTTGGATTTGGCTCGTGCCACGCGCCATGATGCTGAAAAACACAAGGCGTGTGCATCCTTAGCTCGAGATGAGGACCGTCTTAAATGGGAGAAGGATCTAGGGCAAGCAGAAGAGGAGCTGAGTCAACTCAACAAGAAGCTTTCCTCTGTCGAAGATCTGAAATCAGAGCTCGAAATATCATCCAGCTTGCTGGTGAAGCACAACGAAGAGCTAAATGCATATGTGGAGGAAAAGCTAATTAAAGAAGCACAAGAACAAGGAAACAAAACTGATGAGACCATGCAAGAAGAAACCATTCTATCAAGAGATGAGCTTGAGGAGCAGAAGAAGAGCATTGATAAGGCGAGAGATGAAGTCTGTGCCCTGAAAGTTGCTGCTGCATCACTTCAGTCAGAGTTGAGCAAAGAGAAAGAAACACTTGCCACCATGCAGCAGCTGGAAGCAATGGCATCGATCACCATTACTTCTCTCAAGGCAGAGATTAAGCTGGCAAAACAGGAACTGGAAACAGTTCAGTCCAAGGAGAAGAAATCCTGCGATAGAATGAGCGAGTTGCCTGGGCTTCTGCAAGCTGCAGCCCAGGAAGCTGATGAGGCAAAGTCTCTCGCTGTGAAGGCACAGGAGATGCTAAGAACGAGCAAGGAAGAAATGGAGCAAGCGAAGGCTGATCTGAGTACTATGGAATTCAGGCTCCAAGCAGTCCTGAAGGAGACGGAAGCAGCGAAAGAGTCTGAGAGGCTGTCGCTTGATGCTCTCAGAGCTCTGGAGGAGAGCGAGCTTGCAGCAAGCATTGCAGAACAAGGCTCTCCTGGAATGATCACACTGGACTTTCATGAACATGCGTCTCTCATCGAGAAGTCCCATCAGGCAGAAGAGCTTGTGCACGAGAAGATATCTTTTGCAGTTGCGCAGGTTGAGATGGCCAAGGACTCCGAGTCTCTCGTCTTAGCAAAGCTCAGCGAAATTTACAAGGTTCTGGAAGAACGAAAGCAAGCGCTGCTTGCTGCCCAAAAGCAGGCCGACAGTGCCACGGAAGGCAAGCTGGCCATGGAACAGGAACTGAGGACATGGAGGGAGGAGCATGGGGAGCGTCGTAAGGCTACCGCTGAGGCTTTGAAATCTGAAACTAAACATTCAAACCCGGTGGTGATCGTCGTTGAGCGCGATCGGGACATCAAGGGCACATGCAAAGAAGACAGCTGCGCCTTGGTTCATCCGCTGTCCTCGGATATGTCAGCCAGGAGCAGCCCTGCCGGCCCAGGTTTGCGCGAGAAGGCGAAGAAGGCAAAGAAGCCGCCGTTCCTCCGGCGCATGATGATGTTCCTGGCCAGGAGGAGGCTCACAGCAGCGGCGTAACACGGTGTGCTCTCTTTCTGGCAGACGTGTTAGAACTATTTCCCCACAACAACAACAACAACAACAACAAAAAAGAAGCAAGTGTTAGAAGTGCCTTCTGTTTGCTCAACTGCGATGCTGCAGAACTCTTGGATCACGGGCTGTGAAGTCTTCATGGAATTTTTATATCTACGGAGAAGACACGAACTTGTAAATTTGCGAAGGTGTACAAGAAAAGCTTGTAAATTTGTAATGTTTTGAATACTACTACCGTGTGTTTGTGCCTGTAACTTTGACCGACTCCATTGCTTGATGAACTGGATCTTGAGTTCGATAAGTACTAGTACTTTGGACGAATTTCGTGTGCTGGATAAGATGGGTGGGAGCTGCATGCATCCGGCTCTTGTTCTCGGATCTGATGCTGTTAACATTGTGGATGCTGGGAGTTTCAGTTTACGGTGGTGGGTCTTGCAACGCCCTTTCTTCTGATGCTGAAATTTTCTTCTGAATTTTAGACTGAAGATTCAGCTTGTTCTTACTAGTACATTGGGAGGTACCTGGAGAAGGCACGGGGAAATCATGGTCCCGGCGCCGGCGCTCAACATCTCAATGTTCAGGTTGCGCTCGCCGGCGACGGGCGGATTGTCGGCGGCGTCAGCCGTGTCCGTGGGACGCACGCGCGCGCCAATCGACATGCTCTCCACACACGACGCCTGGCATAGTGGCATACCATGTTCCTTCCGCGGTGGCAGCTGCCATTGTCGGCGCGACATTCCGTGCTCGTTGCTGCTGGCCACCTCAAGCTGGCATAACGGCATAGCATGAAGCTGTCGCGCACGTCGCTGGGCATTTTTTAAAAAGAATTTCCTTTTAAATTTCCATGCCCTCATGAGTGAGAATTGTCATAAGCCATTTCTTTATTCACACTCCGCTGTTTATTTAGTTAAAACCCGCTGTAAGCTAATGTAAGGCATTTTTGAACTGCAAAAGCATCTTATATTGACGTACAGAGGTAGTATTTCCTCAAGAACTGTAGCCACGGCAAAAAAAAGGACGAGCTAGCTCAACAGTGGCTGTCTTTGAAAACTATTGTGACATTTGAGTCGCCATGCACGGAGAAGAATGAAAAAAAGTGACCACCGTGTGTTGCCGTCATAAAACGTCACGCGCGGTGTACCATCACATGTTTAGATTTTTATGTGTGCATTAACTAGTCACAATGGAGAGTAACATACACTAGTAATATACACATATTCCTAGACTATGTTACTACCTTCATAGTGGGTAGTAACATAAATGTGGTGTCATGCAAAGGTTCATTCATTAGGTTATAGACTCATATTGCATTGGGACATGTGATGTTACAGTAACTAGCTAAGTTACTGTAACTATCTCTCTCCTCATTAACTCAATGCCACATAAGCAACTTTGCTGAGTTGGACTCGATGTTACTGCTGAAATTACTCCCAATGTGGCTAGTCTAAATCACTTCATGCAAGGATCAAAAGAAAACTCATCAATGCATGTACAATACAAGTTCTTGGTCATTTAGGCTGCTCGTAACGGGAGTATCATAGTTAGTATCATGCATACCAACCAGACTATCTTGCTAAGGGCATCTTCAATAGATTGTATGTTAGTCTTGTTGGTAAAATGCCCATGTCATCAACCAACAAGCTATCATACAACTACTCCAATGGGTTGTATCTAAGGTATCCAATAGATGATGAGAAAATAAATGTGATTGCTCTCTATTTCATCTTGGAGCTTGTGCAAAGGTTGTTGGTTATTCTACATACAACTTTGCTCTCTCTCCACATTTATTACATGCCACATCATCACTATGTCCTAGGTGGCAAATTTACCAACACCTATCTTACAGCTGTTGGAGATGCCCTAAGGTGGTATGAAATTAAATGAGGAAAGAGAGATTTGAGTATCATATCATGATACTGTATCATAATAAATGCTATACTACTATGTGTCATGCATGACAATAAATAAGGCCACCTAAGATAGTACTAGTACTCCATTCGGTCTTTTTTAGTCTGCATATAAGTTTTGTTTGAAGTCAAAGTATCTCTACTTTGACCAAACTTATGAAAAAATATATCAACAATATTATTAGATTCATCATGAGATGTAGTTTCATAGTATATATATTTGGTGTTGTAGATCTCGATAGTTTTCAATATAAATTTGGTCAAACCTCACAAAGTTTGACTTGGCACAAATCTAATATGCAGAGTAAAAAGGACAGGAGGAAGTATATAATACTATGCATTACGAAGGTATTATCATACCCTAGTGGTCATGCATGCATGCGTTGTAATTAATGCATCGATAACAACAACAAAACGAGTGTACTAATTAAATAATTGTACAAACTACGAAATTTATTTCACCACTCACCATCTACCTTGGTCCAAGAGATTTTCAAATGCGAGCCCTACAGACCGAAAAGGAGTGAGTAAGACTAGCCACAGTGGCAGTAACTTCAGCAGTGAAGGAAATATGCCCTAGAGGCAATAATAAAGTTATTATTTATTTCCTTATATCATGATAAATGTTTATTATTCATGCTAGAATTGTATTAACCGGAAACATAATACATGTGTGAATACATAGACAAACAGAGTGTCACTAGTATGCCTCTACTTGACTAGCTTGTTGATCAAAGATGGTTATGTTTCCTAACCATAGACATGAGTTGTCATTTGATTAACGGGATCACATCATTAGGAGAATGATGTGATTGACTTGACCCATTCCGTTAGCTTAGCACTTGATCGTTTAGTTTGTTGCTATTGCTTTCTTCATGACTTATACATGTTCCTATGACTATGCGATTATGCAACTCCCGTATACCGGAGGAACACTTTGTGTGCCACCAAACGTCACAACGTAACTGGGTGATTATAAAGGTGCTCTACAGGTGTCTCCAAAGGTACTTGTTGGGTTGGCGTATTTTGAGATTAGGATTTGTCACTCCGATTGTCGGAGAGGTATCTCTGGGCCCACTCGGTAATGCACATCACTATAAGCCTTGCAAGCATTGCAACTAATGAGTTAGTTGTGGGATGATGTATTACGGAACGAGTAAAGAGACTTGCCGGTAACGAGATTGAACTAGGTATTGAGATACCGACGATCGAATCTCGGGCAAGTAGCATACCGATGACAAAGGGAACAACGTATGTTGTTATGCGGTCTGACCGATAAAGATCTTCGTAGAATATGTAGGAGCCAATATGGGCATCCAGGTCCCGCTATTGGTTATTGACAAGAGAGGTGTCTCGGTCATGTCTACATAGTTCTTGAACCCGTAGGGTCCGCACGCTTAACGTTCGTTGACGATATAGTACTATGAGTTATGTATGTTGGTGACCGAATGTTGTTCGGAGTTTTGGATGAGATCACAGATATGACGAGGAACTCCGGAATGGTCCGGAAGTAAAGATTGATATGTGGATAGTAGTGTTTGATCTCCGGAAGGGTTCCGGAATTCACCGGAAGGGGTTCCGGATGTTTTCCGAAATGTTTGGGCACGAGAACACTTTATCTGGGCCAAAGGGGAAAGCCCACGAGGCATTTGGAAAGTGCAAAAGGAAGTTTTGCGGAGACTAGAGGCTAGACGCCAGGAACCCTGGCATCTAGGGGGTAGACGCCGGGAACCCTGGCGTCTAGCCCTGGAGTCCGAGAAGGACTCTTGCCTTTCGGGTGAAACCGACTTTGAGGAGGCTTTTACTCCAAGTTTCGACCCCATGGCTCAACATATAAATAGAGGGGTAGGTCTAGCACCAAAGACACATCAAGAAACACCAAGCCGTGTGCCGGCAACCCCGTCCCCTCTAGTTTATCTTCCGTCATAGTTTTCGTAGTGCTTAGGCGAAGCCCTACGGAGATTGTTCTTCATCAACACCGTCACCACGCCGTCGTGCTGCCGGAACTCATCTACTACTTCGCCCCTCTTGCTGGATCGAGAAGGCGAGGACGTCACCTAGCCGAACGTGTGCAGAACTCGGAGGTGCCGTGCTTTTGGTACTTGGATCGGTCGGACGTGAAGACGTATGACTACATCAACCGCATTGATATAACGCTTCCGCGAACGGTCTATGAGGGTACGTAGACAACACTCTCCCCTCTTGTTGCTATGCACCACCATGATCTTGCGTGTGCGTAGGAATTTTTTTGAAATTACTATGTTCCCCAACAGTGGCATCCGAGCCTAGGTTTTATGCGTTGATGTTATATGCACGAGTAGAACACAAGTGAGTTGTGGGCGATATAAGTCATACTGCTTACCAGCATGTCATACTTTGGTTCGGCGGTATTGTTGGATGAAGCGGCCCGGACCGACATTACGCGTACGCTTACGCGAGACTGGTTCTACCGACGTGCTTTGCACATAGGTGGCTTGCGGGTGACAGTTTCTCCAACTTTAGTTGAACCAAGTGTGGCTACGCCCGGTCCTTGCGAAGGTTAAAACAGCACCAACTTGACAAACTATCGTTGTGGTTTTGATGCGTAGGTAAGAACGGTTCTTGCTTAAGCCCGTAGCAGCCACGTAAAACTTGCAACAACAAAGTAGAGGACGTCTAACTTGTTTTTGCAGGGCATGTTGTGATGTGATATGGTCAAGACATGATGCTAAATTTTATTGTATGAGATAATCATGTTTTGTAACCGAGTTATCGGCAACTGGCAGGAGCCATATGGTTGTCGCTTTATTGTATGCAATGCAATTGCGCTGTAATGCTTTACTTTATCACTAAGCGGTAGCGATAGTCGTGGAAGCATAAGATTGGCGAGACGACAACGATGCTACGATGGTGATCAAGGTGTCGCGCCGGTGACGATGGTGATCATGACAGTGCTTCGGAGATGGAAATCACAAGCACAAGATGATGATGGCCATATCATATCACTTATATTGATTGCATGCGATGTTTATCTTCTATGCATCTTATCTTGCTTTGATTGACAGTAGCATTATAAGATGATCTCTCACTAAATTTCAAGATAAAAGTGTTCTCCCTGAGTATGCACCGTTGCCAAAGTTTGTCGTGCCCAGACACCACGTGATGATCGGGTGTGATAAGCTCTACGTCCATCTACAATGGGTGCAAGCCAGTTTTGCACACGCAGAATACTCAGGTTATACTTGACGAGCCTAGCATATGCAGATATGGCCTCGGAACACTGAGACCGAAAGGTCGAGCGTGAATCATATAGTAGATATGATCAACATATTGATGTTCACCATTGAAAGCTACTCCATTTCACGTGATGATCGGTTATGGTTTAGTTGATTTGGATCACGTAATCACTTAGAAGATTAGAGGGATGTCTTTCTAAGTGGGAGTTCTTAAGTAATATGATTAATTGAACTTAAATTTATCATGAACTTAGTCTTGGTAGTATTAGCATATCTATGTTGTAGATCAATAGCTCGCGTTTAGCTCCCCTGTTTTATTTTTGATATGTTCCTAGAGAAAACTAAGTTGAAAGATGTTAGTAGCAATGATGCGGATTGGATCCGTGATCTGAGGTTTATCCTCATTGCTGCACAGAAGAATTATGTCCTTAATGCACCGCTAGATGACAGACCTATTGCAGGAACAGATGCAGACGTTATGAACGTTTGGCTAGCTCAATATGATGACTACTTGATAGTTTAGTGTACCATGCTTAAACGGCTTAGAATCGAGACTTCAAAGACGTTTTGAATGTCATGGATCATATGGATGTTCCAGGAGTTGAAGTTAATATTTCAAGCAAATACCCGAGTTGAGAGATATGAAGTCTCCAACAAGTTCTATAGCTAAAAGATGGAGGAGAATAGCTCAAGCAGTGAGCATGTGCTCAGATTGTCTGGGTACTACAATCGCTTGAATCAAGTGGGAGTTAATCTTTTAGATAAAATAGTGATTGACAGAATTCTCTAGTCACCATCACCAAGTTAGTAGAACTTCGTGATGAACTATAGTATGCAAGGGATGATGAAAACGATTCCCGAGCTTTTCATGATGATGAAATCGATGAAGGTAGAAATCAAGAAAAAGCATCAAGTGTTGATGATTAACAAGACCACTAGTTTCAAGAAAAGGGCAAAGGGAAAGAAAGGGAATTTCAAGAAGAACGGCAAGCAAGTTGCTACTCAAGTGAAGAAGCCCAAGTCTGGTCCTAAGCCTGAGACTAAGTGCTTCTACTACAAAGGGACTGGTCACTGGAAGCGGAACTGCCCCAAGTATTTGGCGGATAAGAAGGATGGCAAAGTAAACATAGGTATATTTGATATACAGATTATTGATGTGTATTTTACTAGTGTTCGTAGCAACCCCTCGGTATTTGATACTGGTTCAGTTGCTAAGAGTAGTAACTCGAAACAGGAGTTGCAGAATGAACAGAGATTAGTTAAGGGTGAAGTGACGATGTGTGTTGGAAGTGGTTCCAAAATTGATATGATCATCATCGCACACTCCCTATACTTTCGGGATTAGTGTTGAACCTAAATAAGTGTTATTTGGTGTTTGCGTTGAGCATGAATATGATTTGATCATGTTTATTGCAATACGGTTATTCATTTAAGTAAGAGAATAAATTATTGTTCTGTTTACATGAATAAAACCTTATATGGTCATACACCCAATGAAAATGGTTTGTTGGATCTCGATTGTGGTGATACACATTCTCATAATATTAAAGCCAAAAGATGCAAAGTTAATAATGATAGTGCAACTTATTTGTGGCACTGCCGTTTAGGTCATATTGGTGTAAAGCGCATGAAGAAAATTCATGCTGATGGGCTTTTGGAATCACTTGATTATGAATCATTTTGATGCCTGCGAACCATGCCTCATGGGCAAGATGACTAAGACTCCGTTCTCCGGAACAATGGAGCGAGCAACTGACATATTGGAAATAATACATACTGATGTATGCAGTCCGATGAGTGTTGAGGCTCGCGGTGGGTATCGTTATTTTCTGACCTTCACAGATGATTTGAGCAGATATGGGTATATCTACTTGATGAAACATAAGTCTGAAACAATTGAAAAGTTCAAAGAATTTCAGAGTAAAGTGGAGAATCATCGTAACAAAAATAAAAGTTTCTACGATATGATCGCAGAAGTAAAATATTTGAGTTACGAGTTTGGCCTTCAGTTAAAACAATGTGAAATAGTTTCACTACTCGCGCCACCTGGAACACCACAGTGTAATGGTGTGTCCAAACGTCGTAACCGTACTTTATTAGATATGGTGCGATCTATGATGTCTCTTACCGATTTACCACTATCGTTTCGGGGTTATGCATTAGAGACAGCTACATTCACGTTAAATAGGGCACCATCTAAATCCGTTGAGACGACACCGTATGAACTATGGTTTGACAAGAAACCTAAGCTGTCGTTTCTTAAAGTTTGAGGTTGCAATGCTTATGTGAAAAAGTTTCAACCTGATAAGCTCAAACCCAAATCGGAGAAGTGCGTCCTCATAGGATACCCAAAAAGAAAATGTTGGGTACACCTTCTGTCACAGATCCGAAGGCAAGATATTCGTTGCTGAGAATGGATCCTTTCTAGATAAGGAGTTTCTCTCGAAAGAAGTGAGTGGGAGGAAAGTAGAACTTGATGAGGTAACTGTACCTGCTCCCTTATTGGAAAGTAGTTTATCACATAAATATGTTCCTGTGACTACTACACCAATTAGTGAGGAAGCTAATGATGATGATCATGTAACTTCAGATCAAGTTGCTACCGAACCTCGTAGGTAAACCAGAGTGAGATCCGCACCAGAGTGGTACGGTAATCCAGTTCTGGAGGTCATGTTACTTGACCATGACGAGCCTACGAACTATGAGGAAGCGATGATGAGCCCAGATTCCGTGAAATGGCTTGAGGCCATGAAATCTGAGATGAGATCCATATATGAGAACAAAGTATGGACTTTGATTGACTTTCCCATTGATCGGCGAGCCATTGAGATTAAATGGATCTTCAAGAGGAAGACGAACGCTGATAGTAGTGTTACTATCTACAAAGCTAGAATTGTCGCAAAAAGGTTTTCGACAAGTTCAAGGTGTTGACTACGATGAGAGTTTCTCACTCGTATCTATGCTTAAGTCTGTCCGAATCATGTTAGCAATTGCCGCATTTTATGAAATCTGGCAAGTGGATAAACAAAACTGCATTCCTTAATGGATTTATTAAAGAAGATTTGTATATGATGCAACCAAAAGGTTTTGTCAATCCTAAAGGTACTAACAAAATATGCAAGCTCCAGGGATCCATCTATGGACTGGTGCAAGCATCTCAGAGTTGGAATATACGCTTTGATAAGTTGATCAAAGCATATAGTTTTATACAGACTTGCGGTGAAGCCTGTATTTACAAGAAAGTGAGTGGGAGCACTACAACATTTCTGATAAGTATATGTGAATGACATATTGTTGATCGGAGATAATGTAGAATTATTCTGCAAAGCATAAAGGAATGTTTGAAAGGAGTTTTTTTAAAGAAAGACCTCGGTGAAGCTGTTTACATATTGAGCATCAAGATCTATAGAGATAGATCAAGATGCTTGATAAGTTTTTTCAATGAGTACATACCTTGACAAGATTTTGAAGTAGTTCAAAATAGAACAGTCAAAGAAGGAGTTCTTGCCTGTGTTACAAGGTGTGAAGTTGAGTAAGACTCAAAACCCGACCACGACAGAAGATAGAGAGAGAATGAAAGTCATTCCCTATGCCTCAGCCATAGGTTCTATAAAGTATGCCATACTGTGTACCAGACCTATTGTATACCCTGCCCTGAGTTTGGCAAGGGAGTACAGTAGTGATCTAGGAGTAGATCACTGGACATTGGTCAAAATTATCCTTAGTGGAATAAAGATATGTTTCTCGATTATGGAGGTGACAAAAGGTTCGTCGTAAAGGGTTACGTCGATGCAAGTTTTGACACTGATCCAGATGACTCAAAATCTCAATCTAGATACATATTTAAAGTGGGAGCAATTAGCTAGAGTAGCTCCGTGTAGAGCATTGTTGACATAGAAATTTGCAAAATACGTACGGATATGATTATGGCAGACCCGTTGACTAAACTTCTCTCACAAGCAAAACATGATCACACCTTAGTACTCTTTGGGTGTTAATCACATAGCGATGTGAACTACATTATTGACTCTAGTAAACCCTTTGGGTGTTGGTCACATGTCGATGTGAACTATGGGTGTTAATCACATGGTGATGTGAACTATTGGTATTAAATCACATGGTGATGTGAACTAGATTATTGACTCTAGTGCAAGTGGGAGACTGAAGGAAATATGCCCTAGAGGCAATAATAAAGTTATTATTTATTTCCTTATATCATGATAAATGTTTATTATTCATGCTAGAATTGTATTAACCGGAAACATAATACATGTGTGAATACATAGACAAACAGAGTGTCACTAGTATGCCTCTACTTGACTAGCTTGTTGATCAAAGATGGTTATGTTTCCTAACCATAGACATGAGTTGTCATTTGATTAACGGGATCACATCATTAGGAGAATGATGTGATTGACTTGACCCATTCCGTTAGCTTAGCACTTGATCGTTTAGTTTGTTGCTATTGCTTTCTTCATGACTTATACACGTTCCTATGACTATGCGATTATGCAACTCCCGTATACCGGAGGAACACTTTGTGTGCCACCAAACATCACAACGTAACTGGGTGATTATAAAGGTGCTCTACAGGTGTCTCCAAAGGTACTTGTTGGGTTGGCGTATTTTGAGATTAGGATTTGTCACTCCGATTGTCGGAGAGGTATCTCTGGGCCCACTCGGTAATGCACATCACTATAAGCCTTGCAAGCATTGCAACTAATGAGTTAGTTGTGGGATGATGTATTACGGAACGAGTAAAGAGACTTGCCGGTAACGAGATTGAACTAGGTATTGAGATACCGACGATTGAATCTCGGGCAAGTAGCATACCGATGACAAAGGGAACAACGTATGTTGTTATGCGGTCTGACCGATAAAGATCTTCGTAGAATATGTAGGAGCCAATATGGGCATTCAGGTCCCGCTATTGGTTATTGACAAGAGAGGTGTCTCGGTCATGTCTACATAGTTCTCGAACCCGTAGGGTCCGCACGCTTAACGTTCATTGATGATATAGTACTATGAGTTATGTATGTTGGTGACCGAATGTTGTTCGGAGTTTTGGATGAGATCACAGATATGACGAGGAACTCCGGAATGGTCCTAAAGTAAAGATTGATATGTGGATAGTAGTGTTTGATCTCCGGAAGGGTTCCGGAATTCACCAGAAGGGGTTCCGGATGTTTCCCGAAATGTTTGGGCACGAGAACACTTTATCTGGGCCAAAGGGGAAAGCCCACGAGGCATTTGGAAAGTGCAAAAGGAAGTTTTGCGGAGACCAGAGGCTAGACGCCAGGAACCCTGGCATCTAGGGGGTAGACGCCGGGAACCCTGGTGTGTAGCCCTGGAGTCCGAGAAGGACTCTTGCCTTTCGGGTGAAACCGACTTTGAGGAGGCTTTTACTCCAAGTTTCGACCCCAGGGCTCAACATATAAATAGAGGGGTAGGGCTAGCACCAAAGACACGTCAAGAAACACCAAGCCGTGTGCCGGCAACCCCATCCCCTCTAGTTTATCCTCCGTCATAGTTTTCGTAGTGCTTAGGCGAAGCCCTGCAGAGATTGTTCTTCACCAACACCGTCACCACTGTGACGCCCCCGATTCAATCGTACACTAATCATACACGCAAACGTGTACGATCAAGATCAGGGACTCACGGGAAGATATCACAACACAACTCTACAAATAAAATAGGTCATACAAGCATCATATTACAAGCCAGGGGCCTCGAGGGCTCGAATACAAGAGCTCGATCATAGACGAGTCAGCGGAAGCAACAATATCTGAGTACAGACATAAGTTAAACAAGTTTGCCTTAAGAAGGCTAGCACAAACTGGGATACAGATCGAAAGAGGCGCATGCCTCCTGCCTGGGATCCTCCTAAACTACTCCCGGTCGTCGTCAGCGGGCTGCACGTAGTAGCAGGCACCTGCCGAGTAGTAGTAGTCGTCATCGACAGTGGCATCTGGCTCCTGGACTCCATCGACTGGTCGCAGCAATCGGGTATAGCAAAGGGGAAAAGGGGGGAGAAAAGCAACCGTGAGTACTCATCCAAAGTACTCGCAAGCAAGGAGCTACACTACATATGTATGCATTGGTATCAAATGGAATAATGGTATCATATGTGGACTGAACTGCAGAATGCCGGAATAAGGGGGGGATAGCTAATCCTTTCGAAGACTACGCTTCTGGTAACCTCCATCTTGCAGCAGGAGAAGAGAGTAGATGGTAAGTTCACCAAGTAGCATCGCATAGCATAATCCTAACCAATGATCCTCCCCTCGTCGCCCTGTGACAGAGCGGCCACCGGTTGTATCTGGCACTTGGAAGGGTGTATTTTATTAAGTATCCGATTCTAGTTGTCATAAGGTCAAGGTACAACTCCAAGTCGTCCTGTTACCGAAGATCACAGCTATTCGAATAGATTAACTTCCCTGCAGGGGTGCACCACATAACCCAACACGCTCGATCCCATTTGGCCGGACACACTTTCCTGGGTCATGCCCGGCCTCGGAAGATCAACACGTCGCAGCCCTACCTAGGCACAACAGAGAGGTCAGCACGCCGGTCTAAATCCTATGGCGCAGGGGTCTGGGCCCATCACCCATTGCACACCTGCACGTTGCGAGGGCGGCCGGAAGCAGACCTAGCCTAGCAGGCGTTCCAGTCCAATCCGGCGCGCGCCGCTCAGTCGCTGACGTCACGAAGGCTTCGGCTGATACCACGACGTTGAGTGCCCATAACTGTCCCCGCGTAGATGGTTAGTGTGTATAGGCCAGTGGCCAGACTCAGATCAAATACCAAGATCTCGTTAAACGTGTTAAGTATCCACGAACGCCGACCAGGGCCAGTCCCACCTCTATCCTAGGTGGTCTCAACCTGCCCTGTCGCTCCGCCACAAAGTAACAGTCGAGGGCCGTCGGGAACCCAGGCCCACCTCTACTGGGATGGAGCCACCTGCCCCTTCAGCCCCCAACTCCGAACTGTACCACAGGTAATGTAACAGTGCAAAGTATATAGCATATGCCCGTGATCACCTCCCGAAGTGATCACGGCCCAGTAGTATAGCATGGCAAACGGACAAGAGTGTAGGGCCACTGATGATAATCTAGCATCCTATACTAAGCATTAGGATTGCAGGTAAAGGTAACAACAGTAGTAGCAAGGACAGGCTATGCATCATGATAGGATTAATGGAAAGCAGTAACATGCTACACTACTCTAATGCAAGCAGTATAGAGAAGAGTAGGCGATATCTGGTGATCAAGGGGGGGGGGCTTGCCTGGTTGCTCTGGCAAGAGAGAGGGGTCGTCAACACCGTAGTCGTACTGGGTAGCAGCGGCGTCGGTCTCGGTGTCTAGTGAGAGAAGAGGGGGGAAGAAACTATAAATATTAAGCAAACAGATGCATAGTGATGCATGACATGACAAAGCGTGATGCTGGGTGTGCCCTAACGCGGTATGAGGTGGTACCGGTGAAGGGGGGAAACATCCGGCAAAATATCCCACGTGTTTCGCGTTTTTGGGCAGAGGAGCCGGAGGTGGAAAGTTGCGTGTTTGCTATGCTAGGGATGCGTGGCGGACGAACGGGCTGCGTATCCGGGTTTGTCTCGTCGTTCTGAGCAACTTTCATGTAGAAAATAATTTAATCCGAGTTACATATTAAAATATATGATTTTCTAAAGATTTTTATTAATTTCTGGAATTATTTTAATTCGAAATTAAATTTGTATTTAGATGCTATGGGTACACATGAAGTGTACCCAGAGTGTGTCTAAGGGGCTGACAGGTGGGGCCCTGGTCAAATGTCCAGTCAGCGTTTGACTGGACCGTTGACTGGTCAAAAGGGCCGATGGGACCCGCATGTCATTGATACATGTTTTACTAAACAACATTTGATTAACTAATCTGGTTGATTAGGTTATTAAGCAGGTTATTTAAGTTAACTAATTAACTTACTAATTAATTAATTAATTAATTAACAATTATTATTTAATTAATCCTTTTTTGTTTTATTTTTGGGCGTGGGCCCCATCTGTCATAGGCACAGCGGGCCTATCGGGCGACGGGTTACGGGCGCGGGCGACGAGCGCTGGGGCGCTGCGGGGCGCCCGAACTGGACGCGGTCGCGGTGAGGCGCCGGCGGTCACCGCCGCGAGTGGTCGCAGCCGCCAGGGAAGGGGAGCAGCGGCAGAAGGCGGGGAGAGGCCACCGCAGGCCGACGCGGCAGCGGGGGTGCGGTGGCCGGAGCAGCGCCAAAGCGAGAGGGGGGCTGCGGGCGCGTGGTCCGGCAAAGCCACCGCAACGCCGGAGAGACGGGGCCACGTGCGCGGCAAGCGGCGAGCAAAAACTGGAGCGCGGAGTCAGGTGAGGCCAAGGCGAGGGACGCGGCGGAAGGGATGGCCCTGGCTCGCGGTCTGGCGCAGGGGAGACGGGTGCGGAGCACGACTGCAGCTGTGAGGTGGGGCGCGGGCACACGCACGAAGGGCAGAGAGTGCGGCCTGCTGGCGCGTTCGACGCGAGCGTAGCGCGAGCAACGCGCGGGGCTTGGCCTGTGCACCGGCGCGGTCGGGCGTGGCGTATGGCGTCCGACAGGGGGAGAGGGGAGTACGAGGAAAGGGGAGGTGCTCACGGCGGGGGCCATAGGGGAATGGCATCGGGCTCGACGGAGGCCTTCGGGGAGGAGGTCGATGATGCGAGCAGTCCGGCGAGGAGGAGGTTGACGGGGAGGGCGCATGTCCGGCGAGGGGTTGAGGCAGAAGAGCTCCGGTGGGGTTGCGCCGGCGAACGATGACGGTGGGGTGGTTCTCCTTGCGACGGCGGTTGGCGATGGTGACGGCGAAGGGTCGCGGCAACGGGGGTCGGGGAGCCGTTTCCCTCGATCCAGATCGGGGGGGGGGCAGAGGAGGAGTGGGACGAGGGAGAGGGAGTGGGGACGAGTGGGAGTAGTAGGGGGTTAGGGTTTCGGGCGAGAGGGGATAAGGGAGTGGGGGTGGCCGGCCTGGCCGGGACTTGGCCCAGTTGGGCCGGGGGCTGCTGGGCCGGAGCCCGGGGGGGGGGGGGTTCTTTCCTTTTTTTTGTTAGTTGAGTTTTTGTTTTGATTATTTTTCTTATTTTCTTTTCTGTTTTATTTCTAGTTTCTTTTAAATTTTTAGTTTTTACAAAAATCACCACTAGTACCTAAAGTAGTATTTATAACAAACTGCTATCACATCAATTCTTAACCCATAATAAAATATTTTAATATTTTATAAAATCCAATAGGTATTTGTTTAATTGTTTTCACTACTGTTTTAATTAGTTTAGAGCCCTTAAACATTTTATCAAGGTTTGGTTTCTCCATCATATTTACAGTTGATTTATCTGACCCACCTTGAACATTTTGGTTTCATTGTTTGAAAACTTTTGTTGTTTGCCTATATTTTAAATTTGAATTTGAATCGTTTTGAACTAACATGATTTTATCAACAGCAACTGAGGTGACGTGGCATCATTAGCAAAGGTTTACTGTGCTTTAATTATCCGGGCATCACAATTCTCCTCCACTACAAGAAATCTCGTCCCGAGATTTAAGCGGTGGAGTAAAGGGGGAAGGTGTTGGTAGCGAAAAACCTAATGAGTCTTCTCGGTCTTGCTTGCTCTTCTGGAAATGGTCGATCCATTACGTTGATGTTTTCATTTCTCCACTTCAGGTCATCATGGCGAAGTCGTCCTTTTCTTCGGGAACTCCAACGTACTTACGAATAGGTAAGGGGCAGCTTGGCTACGACAGAATGCTTATGAGGGAAACAATCTGGGGATAACCCATGAATGAACATAAGATTATCTCTCGAGTTGAACATATAAAATACATCAAGAGTAAGGTATGAAGGTACCATGAGAAGTTTCAAACGGATAGGCAATCGTTCGATGTCTGAAACAACACGCGAAAGGGGTCCAAAGCAACGAGATTGAGTATTGCGTCTGCTACCAGAATAGATCACTAGGACGGTGGTCCGTGAATTACATACAAGGCCACGCACGAGGAATAACTTTAGGAACAGGGGGTGTACAGGAGAGTCAGGTTTCGATCCTGTGGAACTGTGGGTTATGGGCCCACCATGTGGGTTAAAGTAGGAAGGGCAGTGACGTCTTGCAAGATCATGTAAGCAAGGCATGTCAGAGGATAGCTTGTCAGCTATGTCGGCAACAACATCGATACCAAGGGCGAGGGACGAAGAGAACCATTTTCCTGCTCGTTGAACGAGGTGGGCCAATAGGCAAGGTTCTCGTCTATCGGTGGCTACCGAAATGTCATCAACAATAGTAACAGGGTCTTGCTGACAGAATTGTACACCGAGGTGTTTACATAAGCAGGAGAATATTACCGCTTATATCATATAGATCACAAGACGCGTTAAACCAACCAATGGAAAGGCAATTATGATTATCAGATTAAACAGAACAATGGAAAGGAAAATGGGTTTAAACACATATTTCAAAGATATACCCTTCCCAAGGACAAGTAGAGCATGATATCCATGACAGGATATAATGTAGAAAACTCTTTAGGTACGGGAGAGAATTTTCATGACATTACCCATACAGCGGTGTTTGGATAATTGAGCAGGAAACATTTAACATTGGGCTTCAAATATTCCTGTTGAAAATTGGAGTACCATAGACATGCTTTGAGATAGCATTGACATGGTCAACATGTGAAGATCAGACTTTGGAGACAAAAAGGATCCATCAGGAACAACTTATAGAATAAGTCTTACAATTTCCTCATGGAAGAATGACTAACCTTGCCAAAAGGAAACTATAACAATAGGTCCTCCGGTCAGGTGTGCTAGGCATGACATCACCTTACCGGGTCATATAAAGACCAATGTTATAACTCTTGGAAATATGTTCCAACCATCATATCTGGCCGAGATTCAGATCTGATTGGTGTCAGTATACCTCAGACATTTGGATGCCTGAGAAGAAAAGGTGCAACACAATTTGACGAGAAGACATTGTAAGATTCTCGGGAAATGTACTATGGAAGGGAGTTCCAGAACAAGAGCTCATCATTAAACCAATGAAGGAATAAGGAGGTAGTTGATGAACTCAGTGACAATTCATCGAGATTTCGAAAGGATGGGTTTCCACAATTATGTGAGCAAGGAGATAACATTTGTCAGATCAAATGATATAATATAATGATGTATGCTCGAGAAAAGCATACACAATTGAACATTGATTGAAAGGTGCACCCGAAAGATGGGCTTAGGTAGCATGATTAATGTTAGAATGTTGGTTCAACAACCAATAGTCTAAGAACAATCTATCGACCATCAACTTCAAAGCAATAGGGTTGTTAGAAGTACAAAATCCACGCCGTACCGTTCACTTGTTGGAATCCCGGTTAGAACCAACACGGGGACCAAGAAAGAAAGGTGATGGTGAGAAGTATTACCTATATCAAGAATCCTTAAGAGGTGATGAAATCCTCATGACTTTCTTGACATTAAAGATGGTAATACTCCAAGGTAAAGAAGAACAAATTCGGGATAGCAAGGAACTCAAGGTATAACACAAAACACGAACAAGTTTGTGTTGGAGGGAAGTCAATAAAGTGGTCGATGGTAACACAAATCATCGAGGGCAAGGATGGTATTTATCATCATGAACTCAATTGATATCTTGGAAGAGCTCGGAATGCTGATGATGATCACGACACATTTGTCGAGAGATTTCATGAAGATGTAATCAATCGGTGATGACATCTAGTCAAACGAATGATAAACGGAAGGTTATTGGAACCATGGTTACGACACAAACTCGAAATCAAGCTTGCGGTTCAAGGCGAAATGATATGATGAGGAAAATCGACGTAAGCTTAGCTCATCGTCGAGAATTGTGCTCCGTGAAGAAGGACCAAGTAGCACGGTTAAAATTTAGCACCATGATGATATAGCCGATCAGGCTAGGAATGACTTAAGTGATTATTAACTCGTAAGCAACAACAATTATTTAAGAGTTATTGAACCAGAGTGCGGAATCGATTCACTTATTGGTGTCCTCGGTTGACGACAACCCAGAATCTGGGAAAACTGGAATCAGTGAGAAATAATAGTTGATGAAGAACCCATAAGAAGTTATGCAGTTCTATGATATTCTTGAGATACCAGAGTGTAATACACGACGGTAGATCAAAGTAAAGGTTGGTCGGGTGCAATGATCTGTAGAAGACAATTACTTCAACTTGTCCGAGAAATGGTATTTAAAGGAGAACATGGTCGGAAACACTATTGCAAAAGGCCAGATCCCGGATATAAGATGAACTTATACCAAAGGAATAATTTAATTTAAGAGAAGCTTTAATGATAAGATCTACATCGTGTCCATGGGCATGAACACAAAGTTCAAGGTCGACTCCCACTTCTCCAATGCATAACCTTTCATTCACTTCTCACTTTCGAAGAAGTTGTAGTGTTGAAATTTTATTTGGCAAAATACCAGAAGTGTATGACTCGTGAAAACTTTCAAGTTCACACAGTTTAGAGAAGGCATAAGTTCAACCCATAGGGGCTTCTTAGAAACATATACCACAAGTTTCAAGAGTAAATATCACAAGCTCAAAAGTAGAGCAAGGTTGAGAAAGTAGATGATACCATTTACCAAAGGCATTATGTATCCGAGGGAAGGCTCACAAGGTAATTGAATATGAAGGACGTTGTCGGATAAAGTCCATTAAAGGATCTGCCTGTCCATAACAGTGCTGACGTGAGCATCGACACACAACCAGAGGAAGTAACAATGCAAAGGCATTGGATTATGGAAACAACTAACTAATCCAGAGCTCAAGTGCAAAGGAATTATGATTTTCAAATCAAGGGATCAGAAGCAATGTTCTGATTAGGGATGGATAAGTTGAATAGCCTTGGGGGTACAATCGACGGCAATTGGATTTGTTGAGAACCATCTCATGTTTAAATGACGTCTGAGCCGGAAAGATAATTTAGAAGGATCAACTGATGATTGCGTGCATTCGCACTCATGTTGAATCAAAGGGATCAAAATGACGGTGTCTAAGGATACTAACGAATATTGCCAGACATATGGAAAGCATCCATCATGCAAGCAGACAAGTATTGCAGAGCAATAAGCTACTAAGGATTTTTGGAGGATCGAATAGTATTTCGATGACCATTGTGAAACACATGAACAACTGGGGGATGAGCGGATACTCGATAAGTGCGAGAATTATCCGTAGGGGTATTCAGGTGACAAAGAACAGCAAGGCAGTAAGCTCAAAGGATTATTGAAACAACGGCGAGTATTTCGGGGTATCTTGTAATAACAAGACCAACTGGGAATAAAAGTAAGAACGACTGGTGTAAGTATTTATCCATAGGGATTTTTCGATGGCAGGGAATTGAAAAAGCAATGGCACAAAGTTTCAGGAGAACATCGGAGAGTATTATCAGAATCTTCTGTTGAAGCAGTCGATCATCTGTAATGAAGGGCTCTCTGGGAGAAAGTGATAACGAGATCCTAATGTTAGATTTTAGTAAAATTCATTTAACCCGAATAGAAGAGAGTTCAGAGTCCTAGAGTAAGAATCAAGGAGTAAAAGATCCTAATACCACCCAGAGGGCGACGTGGGCCCGTAAGCCGCACAGCCATGTTAGTAAAAGTTTTTCAATGACTAGACTCGACTTTGGCCAAGGAGTTGGAAAGGGGGATTCCTACAGGCAGTCGGCTCTGATACAAACTTGTGACGCCCTTGATTCAATCATACACTAATCATACATGCAAACGTGTACGATCAAGATCAGGGACTCACGGGAAGATATCACAACACAACTCTACAAATAAAATAGGTCATACAAGCATCATATTACAAGCCAGGGACCTCGAGGGCTCGAATACAAGAGCTCGATCATAGACGAGTCAGCGGAAGCAACAATATCTGAGTACAGACATAAGTTAAACAAGTTTGCCTTAAGAAGGCTAGCACAAACTGGGATACATATCGAAAGAGGCGCATGCCTCCTGCCTGGGATCCTCCTAAACTACTCCCGGTCGTCGTCAGCGGGCTGCACGTAGTAGCAGGCACCTCCCGAGTAGTAGTAGTCGTCATCGACAGTGGTGTCTGCCTCCTGAACTCCATCGACTGGTCACAGCAATTGGGTATAGCAAAGGGGAAAGGGGGGAGAAAAGCAACCATGAGTACTCATCCAAAGTACTCGCAAGCAAGGAGCTACACTACATATGTATGCATTGGTATCAAATGGAATAATGGTATCATATGTGGACTGAACTGCAGAATGCCGGAATAAGGGGGGACAGCTAATCCTTTCGAAGACTACGCTTCTGGTAACCTCCATATTGCAGCAGGAGAAGAGATTAGATGGTAAGTTCACCAAGTAGCATCGCATAGCATAATCCTAACCAATGATCCTCCCCTCGTCGCCCTGTGACAGAGCGGCCACCGGTTGTATCTGGCACTTGGAAGGGTGTATTTTATTAAGTATCCGATTCTAGTTGTCATAAGGTCAAGGTACAACTCCAAGTCGTCTTGTTACCAAAGATCACGGCTATTCGAATAGATTAACTTCCCTGTAGGGGTGCACCACATAACCCAACACGCTCGATCCCATTTGGCCGGGCACACTTTCCTGGGTCATGCCCGGCCTCGGAAAATCAACACGTCGCAGCCCTACCTAGGCACAACAGAGAGGTCAGCACGCCGGTCTAAATCCTATGGCACAGGGGTCTGGGCCCATCTCCCATTGCACACCTGCACGTTGCGAGGGCGGCCGGAAGCAGACCTAGCCTAGCAGGCGCTCCAGTCCAATCTGGCGCGCACCGCTCAGTCACTGACGTCACGAAGGCTTCGGCTGATACCACGACGTCGAGTGCCCATAACTGTCCCCGCGTAGATGGTTAGTGCGTATAGGCCAGTGGCCAGACTCAGATCAAATACCAAGATCTCGTTAAACATGTTAAGTATCCGCGAACACCGACCAGGGCCAGGCCCACCTCTCTCCTAGGTGGTCTCAACCTGCACTGTCGCTCCGCCACAAAGTAACAGTCGAGGGCCGTCGGGAACCCAGGCCCACCTCTACCGGGATGGAGCCACCTGCCCCTTCAGCCCCCAACTCCGAACAGTACCACAGGTAATGTAACAGTGCAAAGTATATAGCATATGCCCGTGATCACCTCCCGAAGTGATCACGGCCCAGTAGTATAGCATGGCAGACGGACAAGAGTGTAGGGCCACTGATGATAATCTAGCATCCTATACTAAGCATTAGGATTGCAGGTAAAGGTAACAATAGTAGTAGCAAGGACAGGCTATGCATCATGATAGGATTAATGGAAAGCAGTAACATGCTACACTACTCTAATGCAAGCAGTATAGAGAAGAGTAGGCGATATCTGGTGATCAAGGGGGGGGGGCTTGCCTGGTTGCTCTGGCAAGAGAGAGGGGTCGTCAACACCGTAGTCGTACTGGGTAGCAGCGGCGTCGGTCTCGGTGTCTAGTGAGAGAAGAGGGGGGAAGAAACTATAAATATTAAGCAAACAGATGCATAGTGATGCATGACATGACAAAGCGTGATGCTGGGTGTGCCCTAACGCGGTATGAGGTGGTACCGGTGAAGGGGGAAACATCCGGGAAAATATCCCAGGTGTTTCGCGTTTTTGGGCAGAGGAGCCGGAGGTGGAAAGTTGCGTGTTTGCTATGCTAGGGATGCGTGGCGAACGAACGGGCTGCGTATCCGGGTTCGTCTCGTCGTTCTGAGCAACTTTCATGTAGAAAATAATTTAATCCGAGTTACGGATTAAAAGATATGATTTTCTAAAGATTTTATTAATTTCTGGAATTATTTTAATTCGAAATTAAATTTGTATTTAGATGCTATGGGTACACAGGAAGTGTACCCAGAGTGTGTCTAAGGGGCTGACAGGTGGGGCCCTGGTCAAATGTCCAGTCAGCGTTTGACTGGACCGTTGACTGGTCAAAAGGGCCCATGGGACCCGCATGTCATTGATACATGTTTTACTAAACAACATTTGATTAACTAATCTGGTCGATTAGGTTATTAAGAAGGTTATTTAAGTTAACTAATTAACTTACTAACTAATTAATTAATTAATTAACAATTATTATTTAATTAATCCTTTTTTTGTTTTATTTTTGGGCGTGGGCCCCATCTGTCATAGGCACATCGGGCCTATCGGGCGACGGGTTACGGGCGTGGGCGACGAGCGCTGGGGCGTTGCGGGGCGCCCGAACTGGACGCGATCGCGGCGAGGCGCCGGCGGCTACCGCCGCGAGTGGTCGCAGCCGCCGGGGAAGGGGAGCAGCGGCAGAAGGCGGGGAGAGGCCACTGCAGGCCGACGCGGCAGCGGGGGTGCGGTGGCCGGTGCAGCGCCAGAGCGAGAGGGGGGCTGCGGGCGCGTGGTCCGGCAAAGCCACCGCAGCGCCGGAGAGACGGGGCCACGCGCGCGGCCATCGGCGAGCAAACACCAGAGCGCGGAGTCAGGTGAGGCCAAGGCGAGGGGCACGGCGAAGGGGATGGCCCTGGGTTGTGGTCCGGCGCAGGGGAGACGGGTGCGGAGCACGGCTGCAGCTGTGAGGTGGGGCGCAGGCACGCACATGAAGGGCAGAGAGTGCGGCCTGCTGGCGCGTTCGACGCGAGCGTAGCGCGAGCAACGCGCGGGGCTTGTTCCGTGCACCGGCACGGTCGGGCGCGGCGTATGGCGTCCAACAGGGGGAGAGGGGAGTACGAGAAAAGGGGAGGTGCTCACGGCGGGGGCCGTAGGGGAATGGCAGCGGGATCGACGGAGGCCTTCAGGGAGGAGGTCGATGATGCGAGCAGTCCGGCGAGGAGGAGGTTGACGGGGATGGCGCAGGTCCGGCGAGGGGTTGAGGCAGAAGAGCTCCGGTGGGGTTGCCCCGGCGAACGACGACGGCGGGGTGGTTCTCCTTACGACGGCGGTTGGCGATGGTGACGGCGAAGGGTCGCGACAACGGGGGTCGGGGAGCCGTTTCCCTCGATCTAGATCGGGGGGGCAGAGGAGGAGTGGGACGAGGGAGAAGGAGTGGGGACGAGTGGGAGTAGTGGGGGGTTAGGGTTTCGGGCGAGAAGGGATAAGGGAGTGGGGGTGGCCAGCCTGGCCGGGACTTGGCCCAGTTGGGCTAGGGGCTGCTAGGCCGGAGCCCCCCCCCCCCGGGGGGGGGGGGGTTCTTTCCTTTTTTTGTGTTAGTTCAGTTTTTGTTTTGATTATTTTTCTTATTTTCTTTTCTGTTTTATTTCTAGTTTTTTTTAATTTTTAGTTTTTACGAAAATCACCTAGTACCTAAAGTAGTATTTATAACAAACTGCTGTCACATCAATTCTTAACCCATAATAAAATATTTTAATATTTTATAAAACCCAATAGGTATTTATTTAATTGTTTTCACTACTGTTTTAATTAGTTTAGAGCCCTTAAACATTTTATCAAGATTTGGTTTCTTCATCGTATTTACACTTGATTTATCTAACCCACCTTGAATATTTTGGTTTCATTGTTTGAAAACTTTTGTTGTTTGCCTATATTTTAAATTTGAATTTAAATCGTTTTGAACTAATGTGATTTTATCAACAGCAACCGAGGTGACGTGACATCATTAGCAAAGGTTTACTGTGTTTTAATTATCCGGGCGTCACAACCACGCCGTCGTGCTGCCGGAACTCATCTACTACTTCACCCCTCTTGCTGGATCGAGAAGGCGAGGACGTCACCGAGCCGAACGTGTGCAGAACTCGGAGGTGTCGTGCTTTCGGTACTTGGATCGGTCGGACGTGAAGACGTACAACTACATCAACCGCGTTGATATAACGCTTCCGTGAACGGTCTACGAGGGTACGTAGACAACACTCTCTCCTCTCGTTGCTATGCATCACCATGATCTTGCGTGTGCGTAGGATTTTTTTTGAAATTACTACGTTCCCCAACAAGCAGTAGCATCGAGTCCAACAGCAAATTTTCTTATGTGACAATGAGTTAATGAGGAGAGAGGTAGTTTGAGTAACTTAGCTAGTTACTGTAACATCACATGTCCCAATGCAATATGTGTCTATAACCTAATAAATGAAGCTTTGTATGTTACCACACTTTATGTTACTACCCACTATGAAAGTAATAACATAGCCTAGGGATATGTATATGTTATTAGTGTATGCATTATCCACACTTAATGCTACTATTCACTATAAATGTAGTAAAATAGTATAGAGATATGTATATGTTACTAGTATATGTTACTCTTCATTATAGTCAGTACTCCCTTCATTTTTATATACAAGGCCACTATAGAATATACATTTTGCATCTATACAAGGCCACGAACAATCGAGGCAAAGTTTAATACTTGCATGCATGCAGTCATAATGACAGTCAGCTACTTCCTTCACTCAGTTTCTTTGCATGCATGCGGAGTATTAATGATCACAGTAAACAAGAAAAAAAATTGACTTGTAAAGTAGGTATTAAATTTTACATTGGTACCTGTAATCTGAGTTTGTGGCGTTGTATACAAAAATGAAGGGAGTATAATTTATAAGGCCGGACTAACCATAGCTCCAGAATTCCTGTCAATCATCAGGAAAATACGACATTAGTTAACCTTGGGGATAGGCGAATTAACAGGCTGACCCGACCCGACCAGACCCGCCCTCCCGACGCAACACCTTCCGCCTCCTTGAGTCGCCGTCCCCTTTAGCTCGACCCGCTCCGGCGAGACGGTTCCGACCGACGGCGAGGTATGTGATGTGCTACCCCCATCCATCCCTTTATCGTCCCACACTTTGGTTCTCTCATTTAACCTGTTGACCGACGGCGCACAGGTGTACAGGGAGGCGGATTCCGGCGGCCGGAAACGGCCCGCTCCAGAAAGGGCAGCACCCGGAGTCGCGGTAAAGCCCTAGATTTCGTTGTCTCAGTTTGCTGGAACCCTAGTTCTTTGCGGGATTCGCGAATTTCTCCGTGTGAGATGGATTTGTGGCTGAGATCGATGGGATCTTCATGCCTGTTAGGCTCGTTGCGGCCCATTTGGATATGCAAGAATGTGCCTAATCTAGTGTGACAAAACGCAGGCACCATGGCGCTGTGTTCGGCTAGCAACTAACTGGTAGTTCTAACGCATCGTGTGGGTAACCTTTGCCTCGTTTGATTGGTGAAGTCTTGTCAATTTGTCATCGAACAAGATATTGAGAGTCTCATTTTTCCGGTGAAGGAGGATGCGATGTATACACTGGTTAGCTTGAGGGAGGAGGATGGTAGAATAGAACAGTGGAGGCTTTGTTATTGAATGGTCACATTCTTCTTTAGCCCCCGCTATCCAATAACATCTCCTCCCCGCCTAAAGCCACTCCCTGGCTCACACCACTTGGAGGAGATCCTCCTCTCGGAGTCGTCGTCCTTGTCCTCCGCTTACTGGACTGGGCGGAGTGGAGATCCATTCTGATCTGGATCTGTTAACTTGGTTGACGATGCTAATTTGCTTGGGTTGTTCTGTGAGTTTGGTTACAGCATTTCTTTTTCTTTGAGCAAGCAATCTGTCCTGGTCTTTGTGGGATAGGCAATCCAATTCACCCTGCTTGCTTCCGATCTGTTGTGGATCGGTGTGATGCGTGCTGGAGTAATCAGATCAGTTAATTCCAAAAGAAATTTGTTGTAAAAAGCAACAAATTAGAAGGTAAATTTGTAGACTGACAAGTGAGAACAACATCTTGTCGTTCACAGAAAAACATACCGTATGCTGAAATTTTCCATGACAATTTTGATTAGATTTCATCCATATCTGGTGTTTTTAATTATGCATATAGTGCTGAACATTTGACCAAACTTGCTCAAGCTAACTGATTGATCTGTACTCTGTTGCTAGAGGACACTGACGATTTCTTATCATTTTTTTTAAATGTCACTGGACGCACATTATTATAGCAAATTTATGGCTCTTTTTTGGGTTTTGATCCACTATGTTTGTTGCAGCTTTGGACCATCCGAGCTTGCATTCTGAATATGCGAAAGACCTGTGGTTTTGAATGCTGGAAATCAGACCACTTCCGTTTTTAAATGCACAAATATGTTAGGGAATTCTTTGCTAGCTGAGGAAGAACTGGTGCTTGCAAGTAGATGTGGTTTGTTCTCATCAAGCATGCAACAGTCTCACACATCGACCTGTCCTACTATCACATATGAAGAAGCTCTTAGAAGGGAACTGGAATATCGGCGAAGGTTGGAACGTACTCATCCACATCTGTTGATTGCTCTTAATGAAGCTCCTGCGCTATCCAGAGTAAGCTTCTTGTCTGTTAACTTGGCAGCAGGTTTTGTTGGTAATGAACATTTGTGGTCCTATGGTTGATAACTTACGTGCATGGGAAGTATTGAGTTAGTCTGGGTAACCAATCATAAACAGAAAATTACCATTTCATCTTAGTTTACTTTATATGTCAGCACAGTTTTATCATTTGCACTATCTGTGTATTGCAGAAAGCTATTTTGTACCTTTTATTCAATAGTTATCTTCTACTCCCTCTTTTCACAAATACTATAAGATATTTTGGATATTTCAGTATGGACTACATACGGACTGAAATGTGTGAACAAACACACTAAAACGTGTCTATATACCGCTGTTTCAGAAAAAAAGTTAGAACATCTTATATTTGTGAACGGAGGGAGTGTTTTCTTGTGCAAGGCATTGAATCGAGTCTCAACTTCATATGTTGAAAGCTCAAACAGGAGTCAGTTTTCTCAAGTTCTATTGTCACATTCATGCTGTTGAGAAAATATCCATAAGCCACACATTGAGTTTAATATTGCTTTACAAGATGTGATGAAACATACCCGAGTTTGATCCAACCACCCATGTGAGAAGCTGCAACAAAGGTGGTGTTGTTTCAATGCCACTCCAAATTACCTCTAGCCCTTTATTCTTGTTCTTACCATTTTCTGGACAGGATGAAGAGTTCAGCTTGCAGAGTTGTAGTAGTTCTTTGATCAGTGGGGAAAGTTTGCTAAAGTTTTAAGTAAACTGCATCCCTATTTAGAGAAACAATTATTCTGGACGATTTCTGGTTATTGAGTATTCATTTGAAATGCAGTTTACTATTGACTCATTGAGTTCTGGCACCACTCTCTTTTACTTCTGATGTTAAACAATTCCGTGTTCTCATTCTTCTGCATAGGTTCGATGTTACTTTCCCTAATTGTATCAAACTATAGTTAGATATTGGAAGATGTTATCAGAAAGCATGATAAGGCTATGCACTATTTGTTACTATGTTTTTGTTTGAAACCTAGAAAAATTTGTCGGAGAAATTAGATGCACTTTACTTATCTATTATTGGAATAAAAATATACTTTCAGGAGACCTGTACAGATTCAACACCTGATGTGTTGAAGAGAAAGTTAACTCCTGAGAGTAATATGCCTTCACCGCAGTCAAGCTTTAATTTCACCGCCGCAAGAAGCCAGCCAGCAAATTGGTACCCCCCAAAGAAAAAAGTAATTGTTCGACAGCCTGCATCACAGGCTATGCAGGCTGTTCAAATACCCAGAACAAATTCTGTACCTTCCTTTTGGTGCAAAATATGCAAGGTGGATTGTGTCACTGAATTCAATTTCGGCGCCCATATTGGAGGGAAAAAGCACAAACTTAAGAAGCAACTGATTCTTGGTAATATGAACACTGGAAGACCTGGCACTGGCAGTCAGTTTGCGGGTAACACAAACCGTGGACCAAGTGAGAATGCAGTTTCTGGAAGTAGAAATGATGAACCAAATGCAGGTAGCAGCAGTATTGCTGGACCAAGCAGCAGCGTGTCCTCTGGAAGCAGACCCAGCGAAGCAAACCCCTGAAGCATTAAACTAGGTAATCAGCCTTGTTAGGTACTGTGGAAGGCGGGTTCCAAGCACAAGCAGTTCTCAAGGTCATGGAAGCTGTGCAAGAGTTTGCAGTTAACATCAAAGAACTAGGCTGTGTAGGCTGTCCTCGAATGAGCACAGTTGACTTTGACGAGCACGCATCTCTCATTGAACTTGTGCATGAGAACACATATTGGGCAATTGCACAGGTTGAGATGGCCAAGGAGTCTGTGTCTCTCATCAAGACTTGGCGACGTTTACAAGGTTCTGCAAGAATTAAAGCATCATGATACAGATCTTTCTTCATAAATACCATGTTTTATGCTTGTAACTGTCACATACTCAAATGGTTGATTGATTAGATCTTGAGTTTGATATTGTCGATGAATTTCATGTGCTGGAAAAGATGGATCTTGTTCTCATATGTGAAGGCAATCTTCTGTTATCCATTCCTGTGCAATTGTTATTCCTGTACATCTGAATGAAGGGGATTTCAGTGGTCCTATATGGCTTTTTATTCTGAAATAAAAACCCAGGGGTTGAGTCTTGCAACTCTTTGGGAATACTGAAATTTACTGGCTTCAGCCACATCATGCTCACATTCATCTACAGACGGTCATAGTTGTTTATGCCAATGTTCACAAGGGCATGTCAAACTCATTGATTCATATTTCATACATTTTTTTATTACAAACTCATCGGTTCATATTTCATACAATTTGTAGATGCGTCTTTTAATAGGGTGAAAGAAAAAAAAATCTTATGTGTTGAAATCATTCAAACATATCCCTGGGTTTATGTAAAAAGAAAGGGTTGGAAAGCAAGATCTGAGTCGCCTACGATGACCTCGATGAGTCTGGCAAGGCATGGACTTGCCTGGTTTTGAGATGTATATAATGATCAAAGTTGTGAGTTCAGTGAACTAAGGATCCTACATGTAGCTTTCCATGGTTGTTATGGAGTTGGGAATTCGCTATCTACCTGATAAACAATGGCTGTAATAAAAAAATCACATGACATGTTGAAGTAAATCGATAATTATATATAGAGTAAAAATATACTATCAATCGTCAGCAAACTTGAAGTGTATATCCGCTTTGGTCACCAGACTGAATTATACCCGAAATATGTTTCTTTCTAACATACAGAAAGCTAAGAGAAGTCCCAATTTATTCTGACATCCAGTTTTCTTTTATTAAACTTATGACATGTGGATGAATCATCAAAGTGCATAGAGCTATTTTAAGTGGTATACTCAGCTTACTTCTTTTAGTAAAGCAATACATTGTAAGCAAGTGAATGATCTGTCAAGGAATTCCTAAAGTTTTTGGTGGCTGTCTATCAAAAACAAGAAAAGTGGAGGAAGGAGCTGAATTTATCAACCGTCTCTGACGACAACTTATTCTCTTTCCTTTTTTATATTTCCTTGTTTCTTGAGTCAAATGTAATGAAAATTGCACAAATCAGTCGATACGCATATAAGATGTTATCTCTCCGATCGAAAATATGTCGGAATTAATGGGCATGTTGAGTTTAATGGGCCTTGAGCCAACTGTAGTTCACAATTTTGTGAGAAGTCAAAGAAGTCACGATTAATTTAGACATCCAATATTTTTTTGTTGAACTTATGGCATGTGGATAAATCATCAAAGTGCATAGAGCTATTTAAGTGGTACTCCGTTTACTTCTTTTAATCGTGAACCATACTCCTACTTCTTTTAATCAAGCAGTACATTGCAAGCAAGTGGACGGACGAGCTATTTTTTATCGAGAATAAAAGAAGTGTAGGATGAGTTGCACTCATCAACGGCCTTTGACAACAACTGATTTTCTTTTTTATTATTTGCTTGTTTTCTAGAGTCAACTCCTATGACAAGTTGCACACATCAATCAATATGAATATAAGACGCCGTCTGTCCTATTAAAACAATTGCTAGAATTAATGGCCCTGTTGGGATTAATGGGCCTTGACCTAACTGAATTTGAGAAGTTAGAAGAAGTTACAATTACTTTCGACATATGTATCTTTTATTGAACTTATGACATATGGATGAATCATCAGATCACATGGAGGTAATTAACTGGCACTCAACTTATTTCTTTCAATCGAGCAATACATTGCAAGGAAGTGGAAAATCGAGTTGTTTACCAACAAAGGAAGTGGATAATCGACCTATATTCATCAGCTGCCCCTGACGATGGTGGTGGTTTCATCACTCTGGCCAACGGGGCTACCCTACCCAGCCATAGGGCGCCGACTATAAGACACGTAGATAACCGACGCCGTGCTAGTGAGTGTCAAGTTCCCTTGCATAACTATAAATACGAGTTCCAAACGGATCATGACAAGTCGGATGAGCAACGAAAATTCTAAAACCCTCACTTGATGTGTCATACTCGTGGCCACGATGTGCGTTGCCGCCGCGGATGGGAAAAGTGGAGGAGGCAAAGCCGCTTGGAAGACATGGCTGTCCATAGTGTGTGTCGTCGGCAATGTCTTGTTCCTTTGGATCTTATCAGCGTCTACCGGTGGGGTTGCCCAAGGGAAAATAAAAAAACAAAACTTGAGAGGGGGAAAGAGTGTACGACCATATTCATGAATCAATAAGTCAAGCATCCCTACAAACTAAAATATGTATAATCACTTCGTACGTTTAGACCACCAGGAGCCAGAGCCCCCCTCCTACCCCAGTTTCATTATCCATGGATGGACCGAGGGAAAGACTTAAGAGGGCGAGAATGTATGACCATATTCATGAACCAACAAGCCAAGCATCCATATAAACTAAAATATGGGCATAATCACTTCAGGGAGCAGAGTTCTCCTCCCTTCCACGGTTCGATTATCAACTGAAACCAAGGTTCAAAACCCAATTACAGTACAAAGTAAATTACAGCAAAGTATAAGGCCAAAGCTTTGGCAATACACAACACAGCTTGTTGAAAACATATTACAAGATAAGTGCAAAATGCGCTCAAGGATACTACAATCCGGACCCCCTCTTTGAAAATTACCTACAGCCCACCTATAACCAGCCTTGACAGATTTACTAACCCACTTTACACCTTGCCAAAACATGGAAGGTTTTATAGAAAAATATATTGGGAACATTACTAATATTTTTATTATCAAGTATTTGCTTCCATATTTTGTCATCGTCTTCGATGTACCTCTTGATCGAGTTACCAAAGGAGGCAGACGTTGAGATCTTTAATCACTTCAATCTTCACATGGTAACTAAATTCATAGAAAAAATGAAAGAAAACTAGTCATTTGAGACAAGTTGACTTACATAATATGACAATATATTGTTTCGAAGTTGCAAAAGAGAATATTTACACATTGCCCTAACAATCTAACCTGCAACCTCAAAGAAAAAAGCACTATGAAATGACTCAGCTAAGGATGTTACCGGCACTGGGGCTGTCGGTCAACCGACGTGCGTGAATGTTGACACCCGTCAAGAGCCATGAAAATTTTGAGTGAACTTGTGTGTCTCTCTAAGACACACCGACCCAATGTTATATTTCTTTCTAAAACTACACAAAATTAAGAGCATGTTAAGAGTTTGCGCTACTGGTTGGGTATGGAAAATGTTTTTTCCATTACCGTTCAAGGCAAAGGGTATAGGTCTGGCTGTGTTTTGGGATGAACATTTCTCTCGAACTAAATAAGTTTGGTGACCATTTATTGACATGTATGTTTGGAATGCAGATGGCACAAAATGGAGGAGCACTTTCATCTACGGGGAACCAAAGGCGACCTAAAGGTATGTTAGTGGGATCTTTTGAGACGAGTTAAATCACT
The DNA here is from genome assembly GCF_056163025.1 of Triticum urartu. NCBI lineage: Eukaryota > Viridiplantae > Streptophyta > Magnoliopsida > Poales > Poaceae > Triticum > Triticum urartu. The sequence goes on from NC_141876.1 coordinate 569,348,261, forward strand.
TGGTGCTAGTCCTTGGTTTCAAATGGGTGATTTTAACGAAGCAATGTGGTACAATGAGTATTTTTCTCGTCATAACAGACCAACAAGATTAAGGGCCAATTTTTGAGAAGTTTTGTTTGAATGCAGTATATTCGACTTGGGCTACCATGGTGTTCCGTAGACTTCTAATAATAAGCAAGATGGCAACATAAATGTGAAGTTGCTCCTTGATCGTGCAGTGGCGTACCCTCAATGGTCTTATTTATTTTTTAAATGCAAGGTTTCTCACATCATCAACTCTAGGTTAGAGTAGACCATTGTCCTTTGTTAGTTCAAATTGATGGGTTCCCCTTGCTTTGGAAAAATTACTAAGCATATTAGATATGCGTCATTTTGGGAAAGGGAGGGGGTGGCTCTGGACGATTAGGTTAAGGCTTGTTGAAATAATGGTACACATATAGACGACCCGAAGAATGTGGCAAATAATGTGGATAGATTAATGAATTATCTTCATTGGATGGACTCGGGCTCATATTTTCTATCTTCCAAAGAAACTTGACTCGGCTCGTAAAAGATTAAATGTGCTATTTAAAAGAGATGACCATACCACGCCTCTGGAAAGGAAGAAAATACTGAGGGAGATGGATGAGCTCCTTCTCAAGGAAGAAATTATGTGGAAGCAGAGATCACATTGGACAATATGAAATGGGGGAACACAAATTTCTTTCACAGGAAGGCTTCTTGGAGGGCCAAAAGAATAATATTTCTGGCCGCGAGAAGAACCATGGGTCTTTTACAGAGAATTTGGATGACATTCAGGGGCCGTGAATGCAAAGCCAGTGTGAGCGGGGTAAAAATTCGTTGGCTGGCCCAAAGGGAGTGGCGCTCCGTTGTTGCTGCTTGCTATAAGCAGAGTTATAAGGGCGCGGCTATGTGCTGGCCGCAGCGGTTCCTATCGCACTGTCGCCTGTAGAGAGCCAGTGCTGGGGCGGCATAGCGATCGCGTCTGCTGTGACGTCATTCACTTTTTTTCCACATTTTTGCTTCATTTTTTACTATTGTTTATATTACAAAAAATACTCTACATGTGTATGGAAAATGTTTAGAAAATGTTAAACATGCATTTGAAAAATGTTATTCATGCGTATGGAAAATGTTTATAATATTCAAAAAATGTCACGTGTTTAAAGCAAATATACGTGTCATTTTATGAAATATATATACAACGTACAAAAAGTGTTCGCGTAATTCAAAATATTTTTCCACATAATGTAAAAAATGTTTCATAGCATCCAAAAGATGTACGTGACATTTTAAATAAAATTATGGCAGTCCAAACAAATGTTCCTGACATTTTAAAATATGTTTATACAATGTAAAAAAATGTTCATGTAGGATAATAAAAATTTTATTTTTAGAAAATATTTGTATAATGTAACAAATATTCTTGTAGTTTAAAAAATATTTATTGCCATTTAAAAAATGGACAATGTATTTGAAAAATGTTAATTTGTATCTATATCTATATCTACACCAATATAAAAAAGACCCAAAGGGACAGATCAAAGCATGTCAATCCTACGACCTATATTGTTACAATGGTGAGCGCTCAACATGTTTAATGTGTAATTAAAATCATACCAAACATCAACGTCTGTGCTAATCACATAATTAATATGTAACTGATATCCTGCCCAATATCAGCGCGCATTGCACTTACACATTACTAGTTCTTAAAATTTTTAAAAAATGTATTTGTAAAAAAATGTACACAATGCGTTTGAAAAATGTTCAAAGTGTATCAGAAAAATGTTTTTACGTGTGCTCTTAAAATGTACATTGCATATCTAGAAAAAAGTAGACAAGAGTCCAAAGAAATAAACCAATAAAAACCGAAAAGAAAGAAAAAAGGAAAGCAAAAAAACATAGGAAACAAAGAAAATCAAAATATAATGAAGAAAGAAAGAAAAACTAAGAAAAACCAGAGTAAAAATGAAAAAAAAACAAAGAAAAACGGTGAAAAACAAATAAAACCAACAAAATACAACAAGCAAAAAAACAAAAAAACAAAGAAAACTGGACCGATCAAACCTACAGGGATCGCTACTAGAGGCATCGACCGCGACAGCTAAATGAGCCAGTACGTAGGACGTCGCTCATAAGCGATTTCTATCAGAAATCAGTACGGGCGATATAGCTGTCGCGAAGTTATAGACTCTCAGCTCCGACCTCTTTTCCCGAGTCACACTCGCACGTAGACAGCCAGGAATGCGAAGTGAGCAAAGCGGCAAGCGGCAAGCGGCAAGGGGGACACGGGGATCAGCACGACAACGCCGCCATGCACAACTACACCAGCAGCCGGCGGCTCATTGCATCACCGGCCTGTCTATCAGGTGCATGCGCCCAACTGTCCAAGCCAAAGCCCCATTTAATAAAAAAGGACACAATTCCTAGTCGCTCGTGCCGTCCCCCACGGGCGGCCCGGGCGAAACCCTAGCCGCCAGAGAACTCCCCCTCCCCGATCTCCCACTCCCCTCGCCGCCGCCAGCAAGCGCCGCCGGGCAAAGCCCGTGTGGCTTCGGCGGCGGGGGGGCCTTTCATTTTTTCCTCTCGCGAGGCCTGGGCGCTGCGGGGGCCGCTCGGCTGAGGAGAGGCGTGGGGGCGCGGCGTGCTGGCATCGATGGACGCGGCGAGCTTGCGCCGGTGGTGGCGGCAGGCGCGTGGCCAGGTGCGCGCAGTGGACGGGGCGGGCGTGGCGCGGTCAGCCCAGTGCGTCCAGTCGCGGCTGGGTGGAGGCTTGCGCAGTGCGGCCAGGCTTGGCCCGGCACGAGCTAGCGCGGCGCGGGGGCGGCAGGCACGGGCGACGCGTGCGCGCGCGCATGTGGCGCTGGCGGTCGTTCCCGGCGCGGATCTGCTGGATGCCTGGGCGTGCTTGCGCGGCTGCCCAGATCTGGTGGTGCCCTTCGGCGCTGTGCTCGGTGGGGAGGAGGCTCGATCTGGGCCAGTATGGCTGCCTCTTGGTGGCTGGTCGCGGCGTCGGCTGGCCGGTGGTGGCGGTAGCGGGGGGTCGGCGGAAGATGGGTGGGCTCTTCCTCCAAGCATGGTACACGCTCGGCTCCTTGGAGTTGTGGCGCCGTCCTACGTGGATGGAGCTAGAGGAGACTCGGGCAGATCATTCCAGTACAGTTAGTCCTGTTCTTGCGTGCGGCTGTGCGAGCCACTCAGCTTTGGCTCGATTCTGCCAAGTTCCAGCGCGCGGCGGTGCGGGCCGGCAAGTTCTTGTTTTCCCTCGGCCTTTCCATTGCGCTGCGGTGCGGGGTCTCGCCCAGTTCTGCGCACGAAGGTTGGAGGATGGCCAGATCTGGCTGGGTTCGCCCAGGTCCTGCGTGCGGCGGTGCAGCCCGGTCAAGTTGGTGTGTGCGCGCCTTGTTCCTGCGAGCGGCGGCGACCAATCTGTGTTTGGTAGTGTGTGCCCGGTTTCGTTCTAACCTGAGGCGTTGGGTGGCCTCGGAACCCAAGATTGAGGATGGAAGGCCTGGCTTCGGATGAAAATCCTGCATCGATTTTTTCGGTTGCCGACGGTAATGGCGTCCGCGGACGTCGTCTTCCTCCCTGAAGGTGCTGTTGTGGAGCCTGTTTTGCTCTTCGTACCTCAAGGCGTGAGATCTCTGGATGAAAATCTAAGATGTGGCAGATCGGGTGATGACGGTGTCCTCAACATCGTTTTCCTCCTTGGAGGCATCACCTTGGAGATCCGTTGATGGTTTCCGATGGTGTACTAAATTGTTGGCGGAGCTCGGATTTGTGGTGGTGCCGACAGTGTCTTTTTCTTTCGTTTCTTTTTGTGTTGCCTTTTGCGGTACTTTCCTCCTTTAGGGGTGTCTTTGTAATATCTCTTTCTATCAATGAATTTGGCAGTTCTTCTGTCAACGTTCAAAAAAAAGCCCCATTTAATTAGGCCATTTTTATTGACTAATTATATTAAGGGTTTGTCTAAGACACGTCTAAATGTGTAAGTTACTACAGATCTAAGTGACTCAATTAAACTAGAAAAGAATAAAAAAAACAAAAGAAAATGTATGCACGAATTTCCGCGTAAAATCGATGACATAGGACTAGATGTGCAATGCTTTGGCATGTGCTTTACCAAAACTTTTATACTAATGACTAATGACTAATTATATTAATTTTCTACGGAGAGCATAATGTACATATTCATATGTGCACCAATACATCTTGCGAAACACTATTAAATAATTATATTTTTCCTCATTAGATTTTAAAAAACAAGGCAAAAGATTTGTTATATTCATAAATTAAGAAGAGAGTTGTCCGGTTAATTAGCGGAAACCCAGAGGAAAATCCGTTATAATATGCCGTGGCACACAAAAGATGTCCCTTAACTCTTGGTGAAGTCTAGATTTGGTCTCTCAACTCCAAAACCAGACAACTTGCACCCCCAACTATCGAAACCGGACAAGGTTCGTCCCTGGTCTCGGTTTTGACCAGTTTTGGTGCTGGCTCACCCCAGTTTTGACCTGTGCATACTCAAATTCATGTACAAATTTGATGTCCATGAGCCTTTTGAAATTCGCATACACTTTTCAAATCAGCGTAGTTTTTCCAAGGTCACATACTTTTTTTCAAAAATAAACATACTTTTTTTAAATCAGTGAACAATATTGAAATTTGCGTACTTTTTTCAAATCCATGATTTTTAACATTTGCATGTTTTTTCAAATCTACTTATTTTTGCGTAAAAAATTCCAAATCTACGTACTTTTTCAAGTTCGCATAAATTTTTGAAATTCATGAACTCTTTCAAAAAAAGTACGCGAATATGAGAAAGTACATCAATTTTAAAAAGTACATGAATTTGAAAAAACTACATGAACTTTTAAAAAAAGTATGCAGATTGAATAAGTATGTGAACTTGGAAGAAGTACGCGGATTTGAAAAAAGTACACAAATTTTTAAAAAGTACCCGACTTTAAAAACATTACGCGAACTTGGAAACAATATTGAATTTGAGTTGGCACAGTCAAAACCGGGGTGAGACAACATCAAAACCGGTCAAAATGTGACCAGGGATGAATCTTATCACATTTCAGAAGTTAAGAGGGCAAATTGTTCGGTTTTGGAGTTGAGGGACCAAATCTAGACTCCGCCAAGAATTGAGGGACGAAAAGTAAACTTTTCTCTAAATCATACACACCGCTTAGTGCATAGTCGGAGTTGATCGTTGGCGTCATCGTCAACACTTCTCCCCGAGCAAATGGCTTTGACTTCACCGCAAGCGACCATCGACAAAGCCAATCGAAAGGTGTAGAGAAGCCGCAAGACGATCCAAGCCAACCAATCTACCACACGCCAGGAACAGGGCGGCACCGAATTAGAGAACAATCCACGACGAAGAACTATGCAAGGCCCACACCACGAAGAATCACCAAGCTGGTCTATCAGACGCTTGTCATCGTTGTCGCATGGACCTCATTGCCGCGCAACTCCGAATCCATCACACCAAGAAGATCATGACGACCCCGGGGACATGCCGAAGAGTCAACTACCGCATTCGTAGTCACGACCCCGTCGTCTATCAACCACATCCCAATTTTACTTCCTGAATCTTGAAAAAGCCATACATAGCTATCACTTCTCGTGCCAATGCGCTCCATGGAGGGAGACCCGTCCACTAATTAATACCCTCTTCGGAGGTCGAAGATGCCATGCCGTTCCCGAAGAAAGGAGACAATCTATGTAACTTTAGCCCACCTTTTGACTACAGTAGACTCTATCTTGCCACACAAACCACAGACGATCACCATCTCCAACCGTGGAGCTTGCCAGTTGACACCAACTCCAAAACACTTCTCCCAAGAGGGAAATATGACACAAATGCCACCATCGTCTGATCTGGTGATCCCGAATCTAGGGTTTCCCTCGGAGTAACAAGGACAAGGAGGTGAGAACCTGAAACAACACCTTCAACAAGGTGACGACGCTCGTAGACGCAACTATCATTGGTCTGGAAAACATTCGAGCTTCGCTTTCGCCGTCCATCTCGCCTCTTAAGTCTGTCGTCGGCTGGCCCACCAAATTTCCATCGATGGCACCCACGTCGTAGCAAGGACCCCAGCCAGGCCCATTGGCCCTGGAGCCCATGTCACAGATTTGGAGGCAGAGAGGGGAGGGGGGCAGACGAGATCGCGACCTTACCACAGGCCTCGCCATGGAGAACTGGCGGACCATCAAGAGGCCGCAGATGAGCCACATCGAGCAAATCCGTCAATGTTGGTCTGAATCACGCCGACAAGGGAAGTCGCCGCAGGCACCGGGCACACTCCTCCATTGGGCGCCACATAGCCATTGCAGCTGCAAACTAGCACGCCAGATCGCCGAAAAAAGTTTCTGCCATTCGACAGCTTCCTGGCCTGAAACAGAGGCGAAGCCGCCGCGGCGAACCCCGCCGCCCGTCGTGCGGGCTTAGCCTACCAGCATCCTTTGGCAACAACGGGGGGAGAGACGGGGTGGGTGGTGAGCTGATGACGTCAGCATGGAACTAGGTTTTCCTTGTGCCACCTGGAAGGTGACTTCTTTCCGATGCTTCACAAGTGATGCTTTTGTTAGAACACAAGGTCAATTTATTCTTTAGCACCACTCTTACTCTTTTAACATTAATATTCAATAAATTTCCAAACATTATACAATTCAATACATATTTAAATTATATGATTAAGTGAGGGTATAATTTTTTCACCGTTTGCGTCATCGTCATCACTTCTCCCTAAGAAATCGACTTCGACTTCATCGCAAGCGACCACCGACAAAGCCAACCACAAAGGTATAGAGAAGCCATAAGAAGATCCAAGCCAATCAATCAACCACACACCAGGAACAGGGCGACACTGAATTAGAGAACAATCAACAATGAAGAACTATGCAAGGCCCACGCCGAGAAGAATCACCGAGCTAGGCTACCATTGTCGTGGCACTGATCTCGCTGTCGCGCAACTCTGACTCCATCATACCAAGAAGTCCATGACAACCTCGAGGACATGCCAAAGAGTCGACTACCACAACCGTAATGGCGACCCTATTGTCTCTCATCCACATAGTTGTTTCCAGACAAGCCATCGACGACCACCATCACCAACCACGGGGCATTCCGGCCGACACCAACTCCAAAACACTTCCCCAAGAGGGAAACATGACACTAGTGCCTCCATCATCTGATCTGGTGATCCCGAATCTATTGTTTCCCATGGAGTAATAAGGACAATGAGGCGAGAACCTGAAACAACACCTTCAACAAGGTGACGACGCTTGTAGACGCATCTGTCATCAATCCGGACAACATCCGAGCTTTGCTTTCGCCGTCCATCTCACCTCTTGAGTCCGTCTTTGGCTGGCCTACAAACCCCCATTGACGATGCCCACCTCGTAGCAAGGAGCCCAGCTAGGCCCATCGGCCCTCAATCCCATTTCACAGATCTAAAGGCAGAGAGGGGGATAGACCAGATCGCAACCTTACCCCATGCTTTGCCTGGGAGAGCCGGTAGACAACCGAAACCACCACCGGGAGGCCATAGACAAGCCACATCAAGCGGATCCATCATTGTTGGTATGAATCATGCCGACAAGGGAAGCCACCACAATCACCGTGCCACACCTCTCCATTGGGTGTCGCGTAGCTGTTGCAGTTGCAAAGCTAGCACGACGGGTCGCCAGAAAAAATTTCTGTCGTTCGACAACTTCTCGACCTGAAACAGAGGCGAAGCTGCCCTGAGGAACCCTGCTGTCCGTCGTGCGGGCTTAGCCTACCGGCATCCTTTGGCGACAACGAGGGGAGAGACGGGGTGGGTGGTGAGCCGATGACGTCGGCGTGGATCTGGGTTTTCCTTGTGCCACCCGGGAGGCGACTTCTTTTCGGTGCCTCACAAGTGATGCTTTTGTTAGAACATGAGGTCAATTTATTCCTTTAGCATCACTTTTACTCTTTTAACATTAATATTCAATAAATTTCCAAACATTATACAATTTAATACATATTTAAATTTTATGATTAAGTGAGGGTATAACTTTTTGTCCATTTGCGTCATCGTCATCAGTTCACCCCGAGCAAACGACTTCGACTTCACCACAAGCGACCATCGATAAAGCCAACCGCAAAGGTGTAGAGAAGCCACAAGAAGATCCAAGCCAATCAATCAACCACACACCAGGAACAAAACGACACCTGATTAGAGAACAATCAACAACGAAGAACTATGCAAGGCCCACGCCGAGAAGAATCACCGAGCTAGGCTACCATTCTTGAGGCATTGATCGCGCTGTCGCGCAACTCCGACTCCATCATACCAAGAAGTCCATGACGACCCCGAGGACATGCCAAAGAGTCGACTACCGCATCCGTAGTCGTGACCCCATTGTCTCTCATCCACATAGTTGTTTCCAGGCAAGCCACCGACGACCACCATCACCAATCACGGGGCATTTCAGCTGACACCAACTCCAAAACACTTCCCCAAGAGGGAAACATGACACCAGTGCCTCCATCGTCTGATCTAGTGATCCTGAATCTATTGTTTCCCCTAGAGTAACAAGGACAAGGAGGCGAGAACCTGAAAAAACACCTTCAACAAGGTGACGATGCTCGTAGACGCATTTATCATCAGTCTGGACAACATCCGAGCTTTACTTTCTCCGTCCATCTCACCTCTTGAGTTCATCGCCGGCTGGCCTACCGAACCTCCATTGACGATGCCCACCTCGTAGCAAGGAGCCCAGCTAGGCCCATCGGCCCTCGATCCCGGCCCATTTCATAGATCTAAAGGCAGATAAGGGCCCATTGGGTGTCGCGTAGCTGTTGCAATTGCAAAGCTAGCACGCCAGGCCGCCGGAAAAAAATTCTGCCGTTCGACAACTTCTCGGCCAAAAACAGAGGGGGAGCCGCCGCGAAGAACCCCGCCGCCCGCTGCGCGGGCTTAGCCTACCGGCATCCTTTGGCGACAACGAGGGGAGAGACGGGGTGGGTGGTGAGTCGATGACGTCGGCGTGGATCTGCGTTTTCCTTGTGCCACCCGGAAGGCAACTTCTTTTTGGTGTCTCACAAGTGATGCTTTTGTTAGAACATGAGATCAATTTATTCCTTTAGCATCACTTTACTCATTGAGCATTAAAATTCAATAAATCTCCAAATATTATACAATTTAATACACATTTAAATTATATGATTAAGTGAGGGTATAATTTTTTTGTTATACGAATTCTTTACGCATACGATTTTTTTAAAGAAATCAGGGCCCCAAATTCCTAGAGGCGGCATTGCGCCCCCCCATAGGACAAGAGCCTGCACTTGCAACATTGATTTTTTTTTCCTTCTCAAACTGGCCCTCACCCCTCAGAAGTTAGAACCAGTCGTGCCGTTCAAATTATCCATGTATTTTGCGACGAGACGTCCTAATTAACAAACGGTTGCCCGTATAGTCCGCACCCGCTCCTACACGACACGCTACATTTCAGGAGCGACAGTAAAATACTACGTACCACTTACTATATTTTTACCTCTCAGTAAACAAAGAACCGCCCATCTCCGGGGTATATTCCAGCCAATTATTTGCTCCAGACAGTCCAATAGAAGAATAACATATCCCTCCAAAAAACAATAAGGCATCACCAATCTTGGCTTATCATCCAAGCAGCTCCCAGCAGACAAACACTAGATGCAGGCGCCATCCGGGGCTTGAGCGACCGCGACCCCCCACACACAAGCTCTAGCAGAAAATAGGAAGACGTGGTAAGACTCCGGCACCCCTCGTTTGATCCGTCGGGCTGCCGATGCGGGATGGCGCTATCAATTGTACGTTCACGCAAAGGGACACGCATCGTTGTTGGGTCTATTTAAGCTCCACCGGAGGGTGGCTACTGAGGTCACCACCTCACTGCCCCCATCTTCTCCAGAAACCTTGCCGGCCTAGCTAGTTCGGCGGCGGCAATGGAGATCGAGCGGGAGGCGCCGAGCAGCGAGAGGGGGAGGAGCTGGCGAGCCAACGCCGTGCAAGATGTGCAGGATGGCAAGAAGTTTGAAGACGGTGATGAGACGCTCGTCAAGGTACAGTGCTATGTCTTGCTCCTCTTGTGCATATGTAGAAGCTCGTTTGCTCATGTTCATGGTGAGTCTGGCTCTAGCTAGAGAGATCGGTTAAATTTAGTTACAATATCTGTGCTGTACAGGAGCCGGCATGGAAGCGATTCCTCTCCCATGTTGGGCCCGGGTTCATGGTGTCCCTGGCCTATCTAGATCCTGGCAACTGTAAGCGCCCTTAATTTCCTCTTTTGCAACCAGCTCTGGCTTTTATCATTGTTCATACCTCGGGTCACGGTTCTCATGGTGATGGAACTGTTGATGCAGTGGAGACGGACCTGCAAGCCGGCGCCAACCACAGATATGAGGTAGTGGTAGTGCACATTTTTCAGCTGATTCTACCTTTTCCCAGGCGATTCTACTTTTCCATGACATTGCACTTTTTTAACGATCTTTGTGGATCGAGTATGCATTCTCTTTCTAGTAAATCTCAAACTTTTCACCGTTTCCAGCTCATCCCAAAACCAAAAGGAGTTGAGAGACTAATTGGCACCTCTGTCTTTTGCTTTGTCCTGTCGATTGTGTGCTTGCAGCTCCTCTGGGTGATTCTGATTGGCCTTATCTTCGCGCTCATCATACAATCACTAGCAGCTAACCTTGGCGTGGTTACAGGTATATTAAAAGTCCACAAACGCCAATCTCAACATACAAAACAAAATGCAAGTTGTGCTAGCTAACTCGATAATCGCGTGCGTGCAGGAAAGCATCTCGCGGAGATATGCAAGACCGAGTATCCAAAGCCGGTGATGATCTGCCTGTGGCTTCTTGCGGAGGTGGCGGTGATCGCCGCCGATATCCCGGAAGGTTCGGATCATTATGCTGTCTATGTTTATTTACTTTTGTGCTTTGTGTGTGTGTGTGTGGGGGGGGGGGGGGGGGGGGGGGGGCATTGCCCCCCTGTGGACGGCATTCTTTTCTCCCTATCTTGTTGTCCTTAGTCAACCGTTGCTAACTATATGAATCTTAAATATTAACCACATCCCTTGATAAAAAACACTAATAGCAAGTATGCACATGGTGGAGTCAACATGCTGAACTGGTCTACATAATTGTATTACTTTGTTATTGACGTGCCCAATTGTCTTTTGTTGAAAACACTACGTAGCAATGGCGAAAACAGGTCTTTTGTGGTTGTTTTTCTGCGGTGGAGCGACGGCAGCAGTTGAAAATAGCAACAATCTAGTAGTAATCTATAATGACATGCATGTCTTCTAAGTTTCTTACGAAATCGATCGGTTAACTTGTTTGTTTACATAGTGATTGGGACAGCATTCGCTTTCTACCTCTTGTTCCGCATACCTGTGTGGATCGGGGTTCTCATCACCGGCTCCAGCACGCTCCTCCTCCTTGGCCTACAAAGATATGGAGTGCGCAAGCTCGAGTTTCTGATCTCCATGCTGGTTTTCGTCATGGCCGCATGCTTCTTCGGAGAGCTGAGCATAGTGAAGCCTCCGGCGAAGGAGGTCCTCAAGGGTCTGTTCATTCCCAAGCTCAAGGGGAATGGCGCCACCGGAGATGCCATTGCCCTCCTTGGAGCTCTAGTTATGCCGTAAGTGTGGATTGCTAAAAACTATCAACTGTGAAAATGTTATTAATTAGAGTGGCTAACTAATTAAACATGGTTTCTCATTTTGTTTGAGTACAGTCACAACTTGTTCTTGCATTCGGCGTTGGTGCTGTCCAGGAAGACGCCGTCATCAGTAAGAGGAATCAAGGTTGGTTCCTTCACAAATTATTCTATAGCTGGGGGGCGGTGCCCCCCCCCCCCCCCCCCCCCCCCCCCCCCCCAACATGTAATAGCTTTGCCTAGTAAGCATATGTGTGTGTCGATCAGGATGCTTGCAGGTTCTTCCTGTACGAGAGCGGCTTCGCGCTGTTCGTGGCGCTGCTCATCAACATAGCCGTCATTTCTGTCTCCGGGACCGTCTGCTTCGGGGAGAACCTCTCGGCGGAAGACATCGACAAATTGCAGTGACCTCAGTCTGGACAACTCCTCATTTCTGCTCAAGGTACGTAACAGCACGACTAGCTAGTGCAAATATTAACACAAGATAATACAACAATTTGATTGAAATGTTTTGTGTTGTTGGACGCATCAGAACGTGCTGGGCAGATCCAGCTCGATCGTGTACGGGGTGGCGCTGTTAGCCTCAGGGCAAAGCTCGACCATTACCGGCACATATGCCGGCCAGTACATCATGCAGGTACTTTCCAGCTATATATGTATGACATGTCTATTCTAGAAGTAAGTAGAGTTACTTGTCATCTTTCTCTGATACTCCACCACTAATTTGTCTCCTTTTAGTCCACGCGCGCATGCATGTATCTGTGGTTTTCTTAGTCTGCTAATTCGATCGCACTCTCAAATATTTAAGCACAAATGGCCCTTCCTTTTTTCTCCTTGTGAAAATTAGGGGTTCTTGGACATCAAGATGAAGACGTGGCTGAGGAACCTGATGACACGCTGCATTGCCATTGCGCCCAGCCTGGTGGTCTCCATCATCGGCGGGTCGAATGGCGCCGGCCGTCTCATCATCATCGCGTCGGTACGGCGACCTCGCCTTCCTCTCTTTACACGAGCCTCCCTCACTGTCAATATCAGGGAGAACGAAAACGACGGCGGCTGGAGTAGCACCGGCGAAAACGCCGGTCCCCGTCGCTGCTCGGTCAGAAAACACACACACACACATACATAGTGCCCCGTCCACTACTATATTTCGCACGACTTAACTACGACTTTACTAACAGCCAGCCAGCGAGTGCTTGACTGACAAATATGCACTAGCAAATCAAGCATCTGAAAACTTCTATGCCCTTCTTGTAACTACCGCGACGGAATGATTGGGTTCTGTCTTATGTATAATTGGTCTCATTCATTCATGTGATTGGATCTTCTTTGTGCAGATGATACTGTCGTTTGAGCTGCCGTTTGCACTCATCCCGCTTCTCAAGTTCAGCAGCAGCAGCAGCAAGATGGGCCCGCACAAGAACTCCATCTACGTAAGCAATCGCTATTTTCCCTCCCTCCATGTTGCTTGTTTTTGGACACGTACTCCTGCCTGCATGCATGATCATGCACCTCAATAATTGTGCATCGCCACACAACCGTACCGGCCAGTACCACCCTAGCTAGCCTGGTACTGATCGATCGATGGTCACCCTACATGCCATGTTCTTGATGAAAATGCAATGATCGATCCATGCACTTGACCACTTGTACACGCAGCAGCGCACGTACGTCCAAGCTGAACCAAACAAATATATGTACTATCAAGCATCTGGACGACCGGTTAAATCACATGCATGATTATAATGCTAGTACACATGTATCTCTATTTTTTACTTCAACCTTTTCAGTTTTTGTCATCAGACCACATTTTTTCTTTTGAAGTACCTGCCTCTTGAAAAGGATCCCGCTTTTCTATCCAAACCTACTTTACGTCATATCCGATCATACATGGCATGTGAAGCATTATCTTAAGGCTATGCATTGTACATGCCCTAAGAATGTGCACTACCTCATATCTGTGGTTGGCGCCGGCTTGTACCTACGCTAGTTATGTAGTTTTTGTCCCGTAGGGGGGCTGTGCCCCCCCCCCCCCCCCCCCCCTCCCCCCAACATTGAAGCAACTTGTGAAGAAAAATAAATTATGAAGGCTAAGATGAGATTCATATTTTACCTTTCGTCCCTCCAGCTGATTCTGTCTAGCCCCGCCACTCTGCTGCTCTGTTTATCGCAAATTAAATGCTCGTACTTGCGTGCAGATCATCGTGTTCTCGTGGACGCTTGGGCTGATGCTCATCGGCATCAACGTCTACTTCCTCAGCACCAGCTTCATGGGGTGGCTCATCAACAGCTCGCTGCCCACGTACGCCAAGGTGCTCGTCGGAGTCGTCGTCTGCCCTCTCATGCTCGTCTACCTCGTCGCCGTCGTCTACCTCACCTTCAGGAAGGACACCGTCGTCACCTTCGTCGCCGACTCGTGCAAGGCCGACGCGGAGAAGGCGGCGGGCGGCAGCGGGGAGGACGACGACGAGCCCGTGCCCTACCGGGAGGACTTGGCAGACATACCGCTCCCGGCCCACAGCACAGGCTAGCTATAGAGACTTTATGATAGCTACATGCATGGACATCTCGCCTCGTCTTGTGAACATGTATATGTACGATGAAGTAGTAGTTGCTCGTATATGTTTTGGGATCGCCTATACCATCAGGTACCTGTAAGCATGTTGTTTTCAGCGTTAGTCACTTTCTCTCTTGAGCGTACGATCAACATTCAACGACAATCATGCGCGCATCATTCTTCTTCCTCCTTTTCTTCTTGGTCTAGCCACGACGGGTACCCCCCCCCCCCCCCCCCCCCCCCCAAGCCTACCCAGCCCTAACCGCTTGCCCTCGCCCTCCGTGCCCCATGACTATTGCCGCCTTGCCGCCCGGCCCTCCCCTCACCGTTAATCCCACTAACCCCATCAACCATCCCACTAACCCCCCGATCTGCATGAACCCGGACACCCCTCGTACCTTCCGCCCCCCTGGTTAAGTTCTTCCTCACCTCCACTTGGACGCCACAGCTCGGTGCCACTCACTGCATCGTTGAAAGGATCAATATGGTCGACTAGAGGGGGAATAGGTGACTAACAATGTTTAGCTACTTTTAACAGTTTAGTCTTAACAATAAAATAGGTTGTCAAGATATGCAACTAGGTGGACAACCTATATGATGAGCTCAACAACAACAACACAAGCAAGCACAAGATACGAACACAATATAAGCTTGCACAAAATAAAGGTTAGGAGTAACCACAAGTGGAGTCAATGGAGATGAGGATGTGTTAACAAAGTTCCCTCCTTTTAGGGAGAGGTACGTCTCCGTTGGAGCGGCGTGGAGGTACATGCTCCCCAAGAAGCCGCTAGGGCCACCGTATTCTCCTCACGCCCTCGCACAATGCAAGATGCCGTGATTCCAATAGTGGTGCCCTTGAAGGCGGCGACCGAATCTTTACAAACAAGGTTGGAGCTTTCTCCACAACGTAATCGAAGGCTCCCAACACCACCACAACACTTCACCATAATGGAATGTGGCTCCGAAGCACCGCTTCCATCTAGGATGCCCAAACGCTCAAGAGTAACAAGATCCGCAAGGGATTAGTGGGGGAATCAAATTTCTCTTGATGGAAGTGTAGATCGATGCCATCTCCTTCAAATTCTAGAGCATCAACAAGTTTTGATGGCTAGGGAGGAAGATTGGGCGAGTTTGAGCTTTAGGACAACAATGAAGCAATGGGAGAAAAGAGGTAGGTCTTCTTAGGGAAGAAGACCTCCTTTATATAGTGGGGGCTTGAATCCAACTATTATGCACTCTGCCGTGTTCAAGTGGTACTACTGCTAGGGGAGCGGTAGTTTCAGTGCCAGCCAGTATGTACTTCAGAGTACAAGCACGGTAGTTCCACTGGAGCGGTACTATCGGTAAATGTCACTGGATACAGAGGGATGTATCGGAGCGACGCCAGAGCGGAAGTATCGCGTGAAGCGGTACTACAGTGTAACTAATATGTAGCGGGAGGTTGGCGGGCAAGCCAACAAGCCACCCATGCCTCGGAGAAGGCTCGGCTAGTGCTCATGAAGAACATGCCTGGCGGCATCTCCGCCGCCCACGGCACACCGCTCACTGCTGCTGTCGAGCGCTACAGGACAATCTACATGAAGAAACCAATCACCCTTCTTTATCAAGGCGATCACCAACCTGGTCAAGGCCACTAGCCTCAAAGAGGAAATTAAGTCGACGCCGTCAGTCCGACAACCATGGCCTGAGGCACATGGACCTCCATCAACCCGAGCATCAATGTTTTTCCATGTTACGTCTTCCTATGTTGTCATCCTGGGCTTATTGTGCAAGTGTTGTGTTGTCCCCTGTTCCCATCTGCTCCGTTATCCTTCTGCTGTTGCCTGTTGGTGCATTGTACCTTTATGGATGTTGCAATCGTAAGTTGGAATGATAGTGTCCTGAACAAGCCGGCTAGAAGAAGAGCTATTACTAGTTTTACCAACGGTTTGCACTGCGACATCATCTATTTAAAGGAGACCAAATTGGTTCGTTTTAACCAGTGTTTTATTGTTGAAACCCTTGGGTTTTGTTTCGCTGATAATTTTATTTTCAAACAGGCTGATGGAACAAGAGGAGGGATCATCATTTCTTGCTCCCAGGATTTCTCGATGGTGCTTGATGGGTTGGTTCCCAATAGCTTCTGGATGGATCACCGGATAGGTGAGTAGTCCGTTGCCGACATCACCCCCTTGTGCTCGGTCTAATTCCCAAGTGGCGGCGCGCCGGTGCCCATACCGTGTGGTGCAGGAGGGGCTCCCCTTGAGGGCCTGGTGCGGGACATTCTCGGCGGGCTCGGAGCCGCTGCCTTGGTCCAATATGTTACTCCCTTCATTTCATAATGTAGTGCGTCTGCACTTTTCAAGATCCAAGTTTGATCGTAAATTTAACCAACGAGACCGACTGCGGCGGGAGCAAAAAATATATCACTAAATTCATATCCAAAATACAAATTCAATTGTATAATTGTTGCTCCCGCCGCAGTCTGTCCCGGTAATTAAATTTATGGTCAAACATGAATCTTAAGAAGCGCAGTGCACTACAATATGAAATGGAGGGAATAATCTTTAGAGCCCTCTCGGAGGGACCGGATGAGCAGCGCTGGTGTTGGACAGACTTCGGACGTTACTCCGCGAAATCTTGCAATGTGGCCTTATTCCACAGCTCCAATGGCAACCCCTCTTGGAAGCTCACCTGACGCACTTGGCCTCGTCTACTGACAAGGTATTCGCCTGCCTTGCCCTATACAAGATCGATCTTGGATTGTCGATCGACTGGCGCAGCGCAATTTCCCCCGCTACGACATCAACATCCTTTACGATCAGGTGCCCGAGGGCCTGCAACACCTTCTTGTTGGATGCCTCTTCTTGCGCTCCATCTGGCATGAGATCCTCTCCGGGTGCAAATCCACGGTACCGTTTGCGGATTGGTGGACGACCTCCATCAAGACGGCACCTACTGCTCTTCGTCGAGGTCTATCATCCCTCGTGCTCCTCACAACCTGGTGGATTTGGAAGCATCACAATGGATGTGTATTCGACGGCTGCGACCCTCGGCTTCAAATTCAGGAGCACCCCAGTTCCTTCTTCTCATGCTCTACAGACGTGCCAATGTGTGTACACGATTCGTGATGCTTCCTCCCTCCCTAACATGTCAATGACGCGTTTGGGTATTCACGAAAAAAAATCTTCAATACATTTTTTTCTCAAATTGCCAAAAATTTGTACTTGCTTATTCATCTGCAAATAATCTCTGAATTTAATACAGTAAATTTTGCTTTCTGAATTTAATGGATTCAGCTGCATTGCCCACATTTATGTAAACTTTTGTCCCAGAAGTTCCCAAACAGAGTAAGATCCAGCTTTTAACATTCAAGGATACAAAATACAAAGTACACACCAAAGTGTAATTTTGTAATTGGACGGTAAGTTTTTCTTGCTATGGAAACAGTAGGGCCATGGCTTGCACTCATCAAGACAAAAGTGCAGCAGAAGAGTTACAAGAGAGGGGGGGGGGGGGGGGGGGGGGGGACATTTACAACAGCATGGCATATAGGTTCGGCCACAATACTTCTTTTTTACAGTTAAGGGCCAATTCTCAGTTATCGCTTGTGCTACGACTCTTGCCTGCTGCCAGGAACAAAGTTCTTGAGTGATCTCGTCGCAGACATCCGGAACGCTCCACGCCACGCACCTTGTGAGTTGTGACCCGTGCCTCTGTAAATTTCAGTCCCACACATTTATGCATTACATATCAAACAATCAGTTGAATCTTTTGACAAAAGAAGTAGGTTAGCAAACTGAGAAACACCAAACACTTGATAAACCGAAGAAGAGACTGCATGCAGCCTTGGCCTCAGAAAGTGCGGTGCAGTTTTCATTGCCGTAATGGAGAGACCCATTGTCTCAAAACTCATAACCTTTCTTTTCACTGTCACATCATCGGCTCTGCAAGTTTGTCAACAGTAACCCTCTCCATTATCACCACGGCTACAAGATGCAACTGGAACCGAAGAAACAAGGACCAAAAGTAAGCAAATACTGAAAGAGCAAAGAACAATTGACGGCCAGTCACAGCTTTCTGCGATGGTAGTATATAGGTGCCTCAGATAACTTTACAGAAATTCCACATTTGATGGGAAGGTCCATTTCAGAGCACAAATCAGGATTTAATCATCACCGGCACAGGCATCAACCAACACGCGCTCATACATCAAGAAACACCAAACAAATCCAAGAGCAAACTCGTTTCCCTTGCCTCAGCAAGATAATGCAGTTTCCATAGACTCTCTTTTCCACTTTCACATCATCAGCTCTGCAATTGAACTTAGTTGTTATCTGAAAAGCAAGCAGTGTGGTCATCGGCGAACGTCACCAAAATCAGAAAAGCAGCTAGCCTTCTGTACACGGCTAGAGTACCATCCTCCAAAAGCCAAAGATTCTTGGCCAAAATGGGCTGGGAAACCAATGCCGCGTACGTCAAGGTGGCGAGAAATTCATCGAAACCGAAGTAAATCAACCATGCATGCATGGCAGATCAGTCGAAAGTTATATTACTAGCTTTTTTTTTGTTGGCTGGCATCAGATACTTTGAAGAAATTCATCGAAACCAAAGTAAATCAAGCATTCCGTTTCAAAAAAAGAAGTAAATAAATCAGGCATGCATGATGCATGCATGGCAGATCAGTCAGATCCAAAAGCCCAACTACTTTGAAGAAATAAATTGTATTACTAGGTAGCTGGCATCAGATACTTTGAAGAAATAAATTAGCTCTTGTCACCTGTGCATAGCACATCTCACAAGCCGTATATGTGTCATCATCTGCCCAAATAAATAGTGGAGAAATACTCTCAGATTGAGGTGAAAAAAATTGTCACAAAACAAAATAAAGGTGCTAGCTAGCTAGCTGGCTCCTGGCGTCTCAGAATCGGGTTAATTTGCTCGTCATTGATAAGATCAGAAAAGCAAGCGATGTCGTCATCGGCGCCGGCCATGACCCAAAATCAAGTTACAGAGACCAGCAAGTAAAAGTAGACGTGCGGGGTGGGTAAAACAGAGAGGATCAGCAGCGTTCCAGAAACGCATGCACTGCACGTAGGGTCTGGACGCAAGCAAACCAACCAAAGCCAAAGTAAATCAAACCGTGCAGGGCATATCAAAGCCATATCCAAGAACCGAATTACCTCTCTCAAAAAATAAAATAGTTAGCCGGCCTGCTCAAAAATCAGAGTAAAAACCCTTGCATGAATGATTCGATCGGGGACACAATGCAAGCACGCAACGCAAATCATGTGGGTTGTACCAGATCCAAGAACTACGTCTCTTCCCAGATTAAGGAGATTAATTAGCCGGCAAGCCTCGGATACTTTGAATAAATTGATTCGCTATTGTCATGTGTGCATATATAAAGCACATCTCAAAAGCCATCGATGTTTCGTCATCGGAAACCGGCCTTGTGAGAATCAAAAAAGGACCCATGAATGAATGGAAGTTTACAAAGGTCGGACGAACTGCGTACACAAGAACGGACGCACGCAGTAAAAACAAGTAGTGCGTGCCTCTGGCTGGTAACTAATCTGGTAGGAGTAGAACCATCTCTCACATGGAAGATGGAACCATGCATGCATGCATATGAAAGAAACCATCGCCATCACCGGCACGCACCATGAAAATTGAACGCAAGAAGACCAAAAATCAGTGAGAAACCAAACCAAAACGTGTGCTCATGCAGAGATCCATGCCTGCGTGCCTACCCAGCGTGCGTAGCGTACGGCACGCCTACTGGATCATCGGCTCGGACAGAACACAATGAAAATATGTTGCTCGTCATCTCTGCGTGACCCTCCAAATCAAAGGGCATGCAAACCGCAAGAAAATCGGCTCAAATGAGTGCCTCGACTCTGGGCATGCGAGATGCGACCAACACAACACATGGAGTTGGTCTGTACAGATACTACATCCATGTCCATGCCAAGGAGGGATCCATCTCATCGGCACGTCAAAAAGAGGGTGCAGAGAAGAGAGGAAACCAAGAACAGGGAGAGAAGCTCATCGCAGAAAAAGCAAAACGAAAGCCAAGAACGAGAGGAGTCATGGCCATGGGAGAGGGCGGCCAGATCCAAGAAACGGCAGCTCTGCCACACACACACAAACAAACGCACACACACTGCTTGGCTTGGGTGGATCGGAGCAGAGAGCAGGGGAAAAGAATGGGGGAGGTGGAGGAATGGGAGGAGCCGAGCGCGAGGCGCCCCCGTATAAATAGCCGGGGTGGCAGGGCCGCGGACGGCTGGCCTCCGTGCTCATCCCCAACCGACGGCCCGGATGCCTCCCCATGCACAGTCCGAGGCCGGGAAGGTTCCTTCCTTTCCACGCAAGGCAAGATGGAGAGAAAGCGCCTCGGCCTCGGGATCCGCTCTCTCTTTGCAGTCTCTGATTCCTCTTCTGTCAGGGGAGCGGTTACGCTACCCGACGAGCTGCCACAGAGCTGGCCTGCGTGCGCCTTGATGGAGTAATTACGGGGCTGTTTGGTTTTAGGACTAGCATTGCCATACTTTGTCATACATTTTTGCCAAACTTGACTAAGCTTAGTTCATCAAAATGACAGCCACAAGTTGGCAAGTCTAAGGAAATCTTGTCACATTTTTTGTGTGTATGTCATGTGGGGTTCAAGTGTGGCTTGCCTAAGATGTGGCTTGAACCAAACACTCACCTAAGTTGATCAAACTTACCTAACTTTAGGTATGGCAATCTTTGGCAAAGTTAGTCATAAACCAAACAACCCCTACATTAAATTAACCATATGGTTTACTGCTGCTTTTCTCGTGCTTTGTTTTGAAACCGGATCATATGGGCATGTGGGTATGCAGCTAATTTTTTTTGAAAGCTACCCGCAAAAAATAAATCAATTAGAAAGCAAGGAGAGGGTAGGCTAGTACAATAGTTAATTTATAATGTGAAAAACATTCTTATATTATAGGGCGACGCTAGGCGCCGGCGCACCGGCCCAAACGGTTCGGCCGGTCCAACCCTAACCACCCGATCCAGCGAGCAGCCGTACGATCTGTGCGTTGACTTCTCCCTCTCCTTCTTCCTCTCCGCGCGCAGCGCTAGCGCGGCTCCCTGTCGCTGGCTGTCCCCCTGGCCCGTCGGCCGCTACCCCCTCACCTGCAACCCCTCTCTCCGCCGCTCCCGTGCCGCTGGATGCTGCACTCGCCGCCAGTTGCCGCCGTCCAGATCCACGCATGCAGCAAAACTTCGCCCGTGGGTTGCAACTCCCCCTCATTGGCGATGGCTGCGGCTCCGACAACACCAGACACCGGTTGAAGCTCTGCTGGATGCAGTTCTTGTTGCCGCCGGTTGCAGCTCGATGTTTGTCGTTGCCGCTGGGATGTGGCTCCCATGGCCGCCCGTTGCAGCTTTCTATTGCACGGTCGTAGCAAATGGAGAAAATTGTTGCAGCAAAAAAGTTTGTCACCGTCGTCGCCGTTTGTAGCTCGTCGTTGCATGTAGCAGCCATTGCGTTCTAGAAAAAGAACGGATGAAGCAAAAAGCTCCAACGATAGTAGCAAAATCCTACTACGGTTGCAGCAAATCGTCGTTGTCATCGTCGCGAGGTCGCAGCTCCACCTGATGGATGTAGCAAAAAACTTCGCCGGTAGTAGCAAAATCCAACTACGGTTGCAACTTCCCCTTGTTGTGCAGTGCCATTGAAGCTTTCTGTGTCTATGGTTGAAGCTTTTTTCAACAACTGTTGAAGCTTTCCTAGGTGACGGTTGCAACACTTTACGCGGGTTGGATCCAAGCATGGCAACAGGCAATCATGGCGGCCGGCGATGGAGCTTGTGGTGGCCCATCGCAACCCGGGAGGAGGGGGGAGGAGATGCGCGCTTGTGAAGGATGTATCTAGGGGATGGACATGGCCATGGCAGCAGGCAGCCATGGCGGCCGGCGAGGGAACGCCTGTCCGTCGATGATGGAGATCGTGGTGGCCCAGTCGCAGCCTGAAGGAGGGAAGAGGGGGAGGGATGCGCGCGTGTAAGGCTGGATGTAGGGGATGGAGACGCATAGGAAGGAGGCGGGGTGCGCGGGGCCACTGCGTATGCGCGTTTGCCAGCGCGCGTGTGAACCGGCTGAAAGTTCGGCCGGCGCACCGCGCCCAATCGTTTCCCTATATTATAGTGTGAAAAACGTTCTTATATTTTGGGACGGAGGGACTAAATGGCAAAGCTAATTTGTAAGGACAAGGCATTGCAGTCTGGGGTACGATTTGCAGCCTGCGTGTAAAAAAGAGAGGGGGCAGGGGAAAAGATGGGCTGCTTTTCTGCCAGGAACTGAACAAGTTGAAGACCAAAGTTTAATTTCTCTTTTTCGTTTCGAAAGCTCAAGACCAAATTTTAACGTTGTGGACCATGGTAACCAGTAGTTCCTCAACTTGGATGCATCCAATCTCCGAAATTTAAGATCAGCAAGCCCCGTCAAGCATGCTGCAAAACCTGCGCTTCAATTTGAACATCATTTCCTCTCTCGCTTTTTTTGTTTACCGAAAATCCCATTCCTATGTACAGCTTGTATAAAATCTGTGCGGACTTGTGTATTTTGAAACACTAACAGCTCCCATGATTTAACGTAACCACCGCTAGAATAAACTGGTAGAACTTTTTGTAGAACTTGTACGCTAGGAATATCATTGCCCACACATGTTTGTTATGCGACAGTACAGGGGCCACTGGCGGAGGGAGGGGGGACAAGCAGAGCGCAACTAGTTAACGAGCGCTCCTTCGGGAGCCTCGCAACGATCAGCGCCACTTGGCGCGCTCTCAGCCATTCGCCACATGTCGCGCTCTGAACGTTTCCTTTGAATTTTGTTTTTTTATTTTTCCGCACACGTTTTCGGCTTTTTAAACGGTTTTTTTTGGGGTTTTTTCGACGTTTTGGTTTTTCCCCGGTCTTTCTTAGCTTTTCGAACAAAAAAATTTGAAAAAAAAAATTTGCGCGAAAAAAACGCATTTTCTTTTACTCCCTCCGTCCCAGAATTTGTCTTAAATTTGTCTAAATACGGATGTATCAAGTCACGTTTTAGTATATCTGTATCTAGACAAATCTAAGACAAAAAATTTGGGACGGAGGGAGTATTTTCCTTTTGCGAAAGTCACGGTTTTTCTTCCGCGAGAGGCACGGTTGTGCTTTAGCGAGAGTCACGGTCGTGCCTTTCAGAAACGAAAAAAAACGCGTTTTCTGTTTTTTTTCTTTCGCGAGAGTCACGGTTTTGCTTCCGCGAGAAACACGGTTGTGTTTTTGCGAGAGTCACGGCCGTGCCTCTCGGAAAAGGGAAAAACAAAACGCGTTTTCTGTTTTTTTTTCTTCCATGAGAGTCATGATTTTGCTTCCGCGAGAGGCACGGTTGTGCTTTCGCGAAAGTCACGACCGTGCCTCAAGGAAAGGGAAAAACAAAACGTGTTTTCTGTTTTTTTCGTGAAAGTCACGGTTTTGCTTCCGCGAGAGGCACGGTTGTGCTTTCGTGAAAGTCACGGCCATGCCTCTCGGAAAGGGAAAAAAAACGCGTTTTCTGTTTTTTTTCTTTCGCGAGAGTCACGGTTTTGCTTTCGCGAGAGGCACGGTTGTGCCTTCGCGAGAGTCACGGCCGTGCCTCTCGGAAACGAAAAAAACGCGTTTTCTGTTTTTTTCCTTTCATGAGAGTCACGGTTTTGCTTTCACGAGAGGCACGGTTGTGATTTCGCGAGAGGCACGGGCGTGCCTCTTTGGAAAAGGGAAAAAAACCGTGCTCCCGGTTCGGTTTTTTCATCCGGTTTTTTTCGTGAAAAAAAGGTTCGTCAAAACCTATCAACATGGGATCTAGTTTCAAAAATCTCGACGCGAGAAATCCAATGGTGAAAACGGTTCGAGATTTGGACGCACGGTTAAAGAGATAAAACGTTTTGAATAAACGGATCTACGAAAAAGGGAAATCTCCCAGGTTGCGACAAGTGACGCGTTGCATGTGCGCTACTTATCGCGACCTGGGAAAGTGAAGTGTTCTTGGCAACGAGTACTTCTTAATTAGTGATTTGGGATACATTCACACGTACAGACATACTAGCCCCCCCCCCTCAACGTGTATACTTAATAAAAGCCCATAGTAAAAGCCCATTAGCGGCCAGATTAGCAAGGTAGCCTCCAATCTAGGGATGGCAATTTTATTCATGGATCTGGATACCCGTGGATACCCGATCCGGTTGGGTAAGGGTATAGAGCTGACTTCTGCCCATGGATCCATGGATCTGGATACTCGTGAACGGCTGGGTTGAGCACGATTATAATTTATGCTCCATGGATATCCAATGGATATCCATATGACACGTGGGCTCATTTATTAGGATGAAAAAGAATCCATCATTACTGAAGACTAATTTGGAGCCAAATGTGCTCATGTGGACATTCGTCTGGGTCTCCAATTACTAGTGCACATACTGTTGGAAGTGCATTTGAATCTTAAAAACTTTATTAATGTAGCTTCGGTTGTGATGTACCAAGACTTTGCAACTTCGGTTGTGATGTTATAAGATTTTAAGACAAGTGTTGTGTTATGAGACTAATTGAGTTGTCATTGTGTGGTCTACTTTAGTTTTTTTGATGTAATAAGATGCAAGACAAGTTTTTTACTATCATACTATTTGAGTTGCCATTGTGTGCATGGACAATGTCTGAACACTGTACTTGCTGCCTACTTAGAGCATCTCCAGCCGTTGGCCCCTCAGGGGGCGCCTAAAATCGCCGCCTGGGGATGAGCCGGCGCAAAAAATCGGTCTGGGGATGAGTTGGACCCCAGCCGCCCGCCCCAGGCGCGTTCAAAAAGGCAAAAATATAGCAAAGTTCGGCGAAGTTCGGCATATATTACATAATAGTCGCGGACTTCTATTACATAATATGTCTAACTAAAAAAGAAGCTGGCTGAACGCGGAGTAGTCGCCGCCATCGTCGTCGCCGTCGTCGTCGGGCTTCTCCTCCTTGACACGTCCGTCAGATACGTCTCCGTCGTATCTACTTTTCCAAACACTTTTGCCCTTGTTTTGGACTCTAACTTGTATGATTTGAATGGAACTAACCCGGACTGACGCTGTTTTCAGCAGAATTGTCATGATGTTGTTTTATGTGCAGAAAACAAATATTCTCGGAATGACCTGAAACTCCACGGAACATCTTAAAAAAAATCCTCGCCAAAGATGAAGACCAGGGGGCCCACACCCTTCTCACGAGGGTGGGGGGCGCGCCCCCTACCTCGTGGGCCCCCTGGATGCCCTCCGACGCCAACTCCAACTCTATATATTTGCTTTCGGAGAGAAAAAAATCAGGGAGAGAAATCATCGCGTTTTACGATACGGAGCCGCCGCCAAGCCCTAAAACCTCTAGGGAGAGCTGATCTGGAGTCCGTTCGGGGCTCCGGAGAGGGGGATTCGTCACCGTCGTCATCATTAACCATCCTCCATCACCAATTTCATGATGCTCACCACCGTGCGTGAGTAATTGCATCGTAGGCTTGCTGGACGGTGATGGATTGGATGAGATTTATCATGTAATTGAGTTAGCTTTGTTCGGGTTTGATCCCTAGTATCCATTATGTTCTGAGATTGATGTTGCTATGACTTTACTATGCTTAATGCTTGTCACTAGGGCCCGAGTGCCATGATTTCAGATCTGAACCTATTATGTTTTCATGAATATATGTGAGTTCTTGATCCTATCTTGCAAGTCTATAGTCACCTACTATGTGTTATGATCCGGCAACCCCGAAGTGACAATAATCGGGACCACTCCCGGTGATGACCGTAGTTTGAGGAGTTCATGTATTCACTATGTGCTAATGCTTTGTTCCGGTTCTCTATTAAAAGGAGGTCTTAATATCCCTTAGTTTCCAATAGGACCCCGCTGCCACGGGAGGGTAGGACAAAAGATGTCATGCAAGTTCTTTTCCATAAGCACGTATGACTATATACGGAATACATGCCTACATTACATTGATGAATTGGAGCTAGTTCTGTGTCACCCTATGTTATGACTGTTACATGATGAACCGCATCCGGCATAATTATCCATCACTGATCCGGTGCCTATGAGTTTTCCATATACTGGTTCTCGCTTATTTACTTTCCCGCTGCTACTGTTACAATCACTACAAAATATCCAAAAATATTACTTTTGCTGTCTTTACTTTTGTTGCCGCTACCACCACTATCATATTACTTTGCTACTAAACACTTTGCTGCAGATACTAATTTTCCAGGTGTGGTTGAATTGACAACTCAGCTGCTAATACTTGAGAATATATTCTTTGGCTTCCCTTGTGTCGAATCAATAAATTTGGGTTGAATACTCTACCCTCGAAAGCTATTGCGATCCCCTATACTTGTGGGTTATCAAGACTAATTTCTGGCGCCGTTGTCGAGGAGCATAGCTCCATTCTTTGAGTCACTTGGGATTTATATCTGCTGGACACTATGAAGAACTTGAGAGATCCAAAAACCAAGATCTATCCCTCAACTACGAGGGGAGGTAAGGAACTGCCATCGCTCTGCACTTGATTCACCTTCTGTTATGAGTAAGTTAGCGACACCTACACCTGCTTCTGCTATTCGTTCTGATATGTCGCATGTTATTGATGATGCCACTTCTGCTATGCATGATACTTATGATGAAACTGCTTCTATGCCTGATACTACTGTGCCCCTTGGTGAATTTCTTGATGAACAAATTGCTAGGGCTAGAGAAAAAGAAATTATTGAATCTGAATACGATGATGATAGTGATGATGAAAATATGCCTGTTATTCCTGAGGGTTATCTTTTTGATATGGAATCTTCTGCCACTATTTTAGCTTGCAAAGATAAATATGAGCTTAAGAGGTTATTAATTAAATGGAACAAAGAATCACTTAGAGATAAAATGAGACCTGACCCTGCTTTTGCTACTTCACATATTTGTGTTCCTGATAAGGACTATGAATTCTCTGTTGATCCTGATATAATTACTTTGGTTGAATCTGATCCGTTTTATGGTTATGAATCTGAAACTGTTGTGGCACATCTTACTAAGTTAAATGATATAGCTGCCCTATTCACTAATGATGAGAGATCGCGTTACTTCTATATACTCAAAATATTTCCGTTCTCATTAAAGGATGATGCTAAGATATGGTTCAATTCTCTTGATCCTGGTTGTGTGCGTAGTCCCCGGGATATGATTTATTACTTCTTTGCTAAATATTTCCCTGCTCATAAGAAACAAGCTGCTTTGAGGGAAATATACAACTTCGTGCAAATTAAAGAAGAGAGTCTCCCATAAGCTTGGGGGAGGCTTCTCAAGTTACTTAATGCTTTGCATGATCATCCTCTTAAGAAACCTGAAATACTTGGTATCTTTTATAATGGACTAACCGATGCTTCCAGAGATTACCTGGATAGTTGTGCTGGTTCTCTTTTCAGGGAAAGAACACCGGATGAAGCTGAAATTCTATTGAACAATATGTTGACAAATGAAAATAATTGGGCACCTCCTGAGCCAACTCCTGCTCCAATTACTGAACCTGTTCCTAAACCAACTCTGAAGAAGAGAGGTGTTTTATTTCTCAGTCCCGAAGATATGCAAGAGGCAAAGAAATCTATGAAAGAAAAAGGTATTAAAGCTGAAGACGTTAAGAATTTACCTCCTATTGAAAAAATACATGGTCTTAATTCACCGCCTGTTGAAGAAACATATGATCTCAATTCTTTATTTACTGAAGAACCTCCTGATCCCGATATCCCGACACAGGTAGTAAAGGTAAATTCTCTCTATAGATATGATAAAGCTGAAGTCCCTCCTATTTAAATTGCTAGTCAGTGCGATGAGTTTGATAACTTTATGTTTAAGCAAGACGACTTCAATGCTTATTTTGGTAGACAATTAAAAGAAAATGCTTA
Source organism: Triticum urartu (assembly GCF_056163025.1). Lineage (NCBI taxonomy): Eukaryota > Viridiplantae > Streptophyta > Magnoliopsida > Poales > Poaceae > Triticum > Triticum urartu. The sequence goes on from NC_141876.1 coordinate 569,376,442, forward strand.
TATGGTTAGACGCTTGGGTGATTATATGGCTAATATTAAAGGTGAACTTAAACTTGTTAGCAAACATGCTTCTATGGTTACCACTCAAGTAGAACAAGTACTTAAGTCTCAAAAAGAAGTGCTTAATGAAATGAATAGTAAGAAAAATGATTATGCTGTTAGAGTGGCTACTAGAACTGGTAGAATGACTCAGGAACCTTTGTATCCTGAAGGCCACCCTAAGAGAATCGAGCAAGATTCTCAAAGAAATAATATTGATGTTCCTAGTTCTTCTGAAAAGAAGAAGAAAAATGATAGAACTGTGCAAACTTCTAGTGAACCTATTGCTGAACCACCTGATAATCCAAATGATATTTCTATGTCTGATGCTGAAACACAATCTGGTAATGAACATGAACCTAGTGAAAATATTAATGATAATGTTCATGATGATGCTCAACCTAGTAATGACAATGATGTAGAAATTGAACATGTTGTTGATCTTGATAACCCACAATCAAAGAATCAACGTTATGATAAAAGAGACTTTGTTGCTAGGAAACATGGTAAAGAAAGGGAACCTTGGGTTCAGAAACCCATGCCTTTTCCTCCGAAACCATCCAAGAAAAAGGATTGATACGTCTCCAACGTATCTATAATTTTTGATTGCTCCATGCTATATTATCTACTGTTTTGGGCAATATTGGGCTTTATTATCCACTTTCATATTATTTTTGGGACTAACCTATTAACCGGAGGCCCAGCCCAGATTTGCTGTTTTATGCCTATTTCAGTGTTTTGAAGAAAAGGAATATCAAACGGAGTTGAAACGGAACGAAATCAACTGTAGAAGTTATTTTTGGAAGGAAACACACCTGATGGACTTGGACCCCACATCAGAAGATACGGGAGCTGCCCACGAGGGTGGGGGGCGCGCCCACCCCCCTAGGGCGCGCCCCCTGCCTTGTGGGCCCCCCGTGGCTCCCCTGACGTGCTTTTTTGCCTATATAACTCCATATACCCTAAAACTTCCAGAACACACCATAGATCGGGAGTTCCGCTGCCAGAAGCCTCCGTAGCCACCGAAAACCAATCTAGACCCGTTCCGGCACCCTGCCGGAGGGGGCAATCCCTTTTCGGTGGCCATCTTCATCATCCCGGTGCTCTCCATGAAGAGGAGGGAGTAGTTCTCCCTCGGGGCTGAGGGTATGTACCACTAGCTATGTGTTTGATCGCTCTCTCTCATGTTCTTGAGATGATACGATCTTGATGTATCGCGAGCTTTGCTATTATAGTTGGATCCTATGTTTCTCCTCCTCCTCTTCTCTCTTGTAATGAATTGAGTTTCCCCTTTGAAGTAATCTTATCGGATTGAGTCTTTAAAGACTTGAGAACACTTGATGTATGTCTTGCCGTGGATATCTGTGGTGACAATGGGATACCACGTGCCACTTGATGTATGTTAAGGTGACCAACTTGCAGGTTTCGTGACATTGGGAACCTATGCATAGGGGTTGGCACACGTTTTCGTCATGATTCTCCAGTAGAACTTTGGGGCACTCTTTGAGGTCCTTTGTGTTGGTTGAATAGATGAATCTGAGATTGTGTGATGCATATCATATAATCATACCCACGGATACTTGAGGTGACATTGGAGTATCTAGGTGACATTAGGGTTTTGGTTGATTTGTGTCTTAAGGTGTTATTCTAGTACGAACTCTAGGGCTGTTTGTGACACTTATAGGAATAGCCCAACGGATTGATTGGAAAGAATAACTTTGAGGTGGTTTCGTACCCTACCATAATCTCTTCGTTCGTTCTCCGCTATTAGTGACTTTGGAGTGACTCTTTGTTGTATGTTAAGGTGATCAACTTGCGGGTTTCGTGACATTGGGAACTGAAAGTGCAACTATCCCTAGATGGTTTTGGTAATTCATAACAACATATAGCTCATTGAGCTAATGCTATTCCAAGATGATTATTTCAGGAAAGCTCAATGATTGGCATGGCATGGATGTGAAAGTGGAATCCTCAAAATGCTAAGGACAAAGGATTGGCTCAAGCTCAAAAGCTCAAGACCCTTCATTTTATATTTTAGTGATCCAAGATCACATTGAGTCTTTAGGAAAAGCCAATACTATTAAGGAGGGATGAGGTGTTGCTTAATGAGCCTCTTGCTTCATGTGCTTAGTGATATGCTCCAAAACCCTCAACTACTTTCCCATATCCACATTTGACCTAAACCCTAAGCCAAACTCGGTCCTACTGATTCTTCCTATCCGGCGCCACTGAGTTTCACTTGTCATTAGCCACTGCCAAACCCTAGCATTTCGGTTCTACCGATAAGGATCTCGGTCTCACCGAGATGGGGTTGCAAACTCTCTGTTTCCCTTTCGTAACTTTTCGGTCCCACCGAAAGAGCGAATCGGTCCCACCGAGATTGCAATGTAAACTCAGTGTTTCCCCTTTGTAACTTTTCGGTCTCACCGAGTTCCACTCGGTCTCACCGAAAGAGCAAATCGGTCCCACCGAGTTTGCCTGACCAACTCTCTGGTTAGCTAATTACCAAATTCGGTCTCACCGAGTTTGTGTAATCGGTCTCACCGAGATTACGTTATGCCCAAAACCCTAACCATATCGGTCCTACCGAGTTGCATGTCAGTCCCACCGAAAATCTCTAACGGTCACTAGGTTTACATTTTCGGTCCGACCGAGTTTATTGATTCGGTCCCACCGAGATTGGAAAACTGTGTAACGGTTGGATTTTGTGTGGAGGCTATATATACCCCTCCACCTTCTTCTCATTCAGTGAGAGAGCCATCAGAACACACACATCATTCCAACTCATATGTTCTGAGACAGAACCACCTACTCATGTGTTGAGACCAAGACATGCCATTCCTACCATATGAATCTTGATCTCTAGCCTTCCCAAGTTGCTTTCCACTCAAATCTTCTTTCCACCAAATCCAAATCGTATGAGAGAGAGTTGAGTGTTGGGAAGACTATCATTTGAAGCACAAGAGCAAGGAGTTCATTACCTACACACCATTTGTTACTTCTTGGAGAGTGGTGTCTCCTAGATTGGCTAGGTGTCACTTGGGAGCCTCCGACAAGATTGTGGAGTTGAACCAAGGAGTTTGTAAGGGCAAGGAGATCGCCTACTTCGTGAAGATCTACCGCTAGTGAGGCAAGTCCTGTGTGGGCGTTGGCCATGGTGGGATAGACAAGGTTGCTTCTTCGTGGACCCTTTGTGGGTGGTTGCTTCTTCGTGGACCCTTCGTGGGTGGAGCCCTGTGTGGACTCGCGCAACCGTTGCCCTTGGGTGGAGCCCTGTGTGGACTCGCGCAACCGTTACCCTTCGTGAGTTGAAGTCTCCATCAACGTGGATGTAGGATAGCACCACCTATCCGAACCACGGGAAAAACATCCGTGTCTCCAATAGCGTTTGAATTCTCCAAACCCTTCCCTTTACATTCTTGCAAGTTGCATGCTTTACTTTCCGCTGCCTATATACTCTTTGCATGCTTGCTTGAATCATGTGATGATTGCTTGACTTGTCCTAAATTAGCTAAAATCTGCCAAGAACTAAAATTGGGAAAAGTTTAATTTTTTAATTGGTCAAGTAGTCTAATTACCCCCCCTCTAGACATACTTTCGATCCTACAAGTGGTATCAGAGCTTTGGTCTCCATTTGCTTGATCTCCATAGCTTTTGGTGGTCATAGCCTTGGTTTCACAACCTAGGAGAGTATGGCGTCTAGCGAGGGAAATTATCACCGTAGAGGTCCTTACTTTGATGGTACTAATTTTGCTAGTTGGAAGCATAAAATGAAAATGCATATTCTTGGACATAACCCCGCCGTTTGGGCTATTGTGTGTGTTGGTTTGCAAGGTGACTTCTTTGATGGGAGAGAACCAAACCATGAAGCTACCGCGGATGAGTCGAAGATGTTGCAATACAATGCTCAAGCTTGTGATATTCTCTTCAACGGATTGTGCCCCGAAGAATTCAACAAAATCAGCCGCCTTGAGAATGCAAAGGAAATTTGGGACACTTTGATTGATATGCACGAAGGTACCGACTCCGTCAAGGAATCCAAGTTGGATGTACTTCAAAGCCAACTTGACAAGTTCAAGATGAAGGATGGTGAAGGTGTCGCTGAGATGTACTCTAGGCTTGCTCTCATCACAAATGAGATTGCCGGCTTAGGAAGTGAAGAGATGACCGACATATTCATCATCAAGAAGATTCTAAGAGCCTTGGATGGAAAATATGATACCGTGTGCACATTGATCCAAATGATGCCCAATTACAAAGATCTCAAGCCAACGGAGGTGATTGGAAGAATTGTTGCTCATGAGATGTCACTTAAGGATAAAGAGGAACTTCACAACAAATCAAGTGGTGCCTATAAAGCCTCATGTGAAGCCCCTACATCATCAAGTGAGAAACAAGGCTTCAATGAAGAATTGAGCTTAATGGTGAAGAACTTCAACAAGTTCTACAAGAGTAGAAGCAAAGATAGAAGCTCCAAGTCAAGGTCCTACAATGACAAAAGATCTTCTAGTCGAGAGCGAAACTGTTACAATTGTGAAGACCCGGACACTATTCCAATGAGTGTACGGCTCCCTACAAGAGAAGAGAAGATTCTCCAAAAAGAAGAAGCAAAGGATCACCACCAAGAGAGAGAAGGAGTAGAGATGATCGTTATGAACGAAGATACTCATGGAGAAGCAAGGATTCGGAAAGGAAGGAAAAATCATCAAGGAGCTACACAAGACGAAGACATCAAGCTCATGTTGGTGAATGGGTATCCGGCTCCGACTCCGACAGCCACTCCGAGAGAAGTTATCACTCCGACTCCGAAGATACTCAAGATGAAGGTGTTGCCGGTCTAGCACTTGTGTCAACCAACTCCTACGACATATTTGATTCACCAAATGAAGGAATTGGAAGATGCTTCATGGCCAAAGGTCCTAAGGTAACACACCCCGAGTATGTTGATTTCAATAGTGATGAAGATGACTTGTTAGGTGATGATTTGCTTGGTGAAAACTCTAGTGATGAATACTATGATGAAATGTTAATTAAACATGCTAATCAAGATAAAACGAATGACAATGATAAGGAGAAGATTGAGGCTCTAACTAAAGAACTAATAACTCTTAAGTTAGCTCATGACACTATCTTCGAATATCATCGAGAACTTTTAAGAGCTCATGAAAAATTACGCTTTGAAAAGCTCAATCTTGAGCAAGAGCATGAGTTCTTAAAGGCAATCAATGATGATCTCCGCAAGAAAAGTTCTTCTTACATTGCCAAGCGTTTACTCTTATCCACTTACATGCCTCAAGTCAAGTCTAACAAGAAAGATTCTTCCTCTAGTTGTAACAATGATCATGCTAAATCCAATATTGTTGCTTCTAGTAGCTCTCTTGATTCCACTAATGATTCTCTTAGCCAAGTTACACTTGAGCAAGAAAATAGTTTATTGAAGGGAATTATAGAGAAAGGAGTGTACAAAAGCCTTGCCGGGAGTAAGCAATTCGAGGAAATTGTGCGCAAGCAAGGAATGCACCGGAAGAATCAAGGTGTTGGTTTTGAACGAAAGTTCAATGCCAATGGAGTTGAGTGGGAAGAAGATCAATACCCCAAGACAAAGTTTGTCCCTCAACAAGAGAAGTATACTTCTTTCAAGGGGACACAAGCTCAAGATGATCTTCCACCACAAGACTACAAGCAAAAAGGCAAGGACAAGCTTCAAGAGGAAATTGATGCATTTGAAGAAGCTCCTAAGACCTTAGTCAAGTGGATTCCCAAGACTACTTCAAGTTCCACTTCATCAAGTACGACTACAACTCCAAGGATTCCCATCAAGATGATGTGGATCCAAAAGAAGAAGAACTAGAGAGTTCTTGAGGGTGACTCCGCCAACATACTTCACTCTTATCATTTTTGCAAGAACAAGTGCAATCAACTTCCACATCTTGCACTAGTTCAAGGAGTCACAAACCCTCTTGTTAGTAAGACAAGGGACAAGGTAACCTAAAAGTTTTCATGGACATCATCTTTTGTGTGCATCACTCTATGTCTATGGATATCCTTGTTTGTTCCTTGTGGGACTAACCCATGTAGGTATTGAAAGTGCAATTCACTCAAATGGACAGCTCCAAGAGATCTACATCAATATTGAGCATCCACATCTTCAATATCTACATGAAGTCATCATCGACAAAACCCAAGGTTAGTTCATCCCTCTTAGGGGGGATATCACATCTAGGGGGAGCTTTACACTAAGACTTGAGCTAAAGCAACTCTAAAGATGTGAACACAACAATGCTTTATGTAAAAGTGGTAACCCCACTTGAGCTTAAACGATGAGTATGACCTATGATCAAGTGATCTTACTTGACTCCTAAGTCAATATACTCATATATAGATGACCTAGTCATCGCAAATTGCTTGATAGATGCTAGAATTGGTTGTGCATGCCTTGTCACATATTTCATTTGCCATCTTATTGTGTGAGGATGCTGATTGCATATTTTACTCATTCGAGGACATCCACTTGTTGTTTTGATTGTTCAGCTTTATTTCTTTTTGCCAAGTGGATGGACAAGAATGCCTAAGAACCTCCTCTAGCTATCTATGCTTTTCTCGTCTCAAACTCTATTCATGCTGCATCACAAAATTTGATCAAGTCAGATTCGAACCACTCTGTGTGAGGAGCGCTCGGAGTCCCCGATTCGTCATAGACTTAAACTTCCAAAACCTCTTTATGATTCTCGGTCTGACCGATACTCCACTTTTGGTCCTACCGAGATCATTAAGTTGATCTAGGTTTTCGATCTCGGTGCAACCGATTTGAACCTTTCGGTCACACCGAGTTTCAGTAACTGCACGCAGTTATCAATCTCGATGCCACCGAGTCGTTCCACTCGGTCACACCGATAGGGTCGGGCTATATATAGTCATGGGCAAAATTTGGAAATTTCTCCGAACCCCTTCGCCCGCGCGATAGCCTGCTCTGCCCTCGTGGTCTCCGGATCGTCTTCTCGCCGCCAGCCGCCTCCAGTCGCTGGTCTCCATCGCCGTCAACGGGAATTCTACCCCGCCGTTGCCGCCGTAGCAAGTCCCCGCCGAACTAGGGTATGGACTTGATCTTTGTGCTATTCCTCAATCTGATTCCTAGCACATTGTGATCATATTGATTCTTGCCACGTTTGATAAACTTCTATCCAGTCAAAACGCCCGTAGATTAGGTTTGATTCGAAAATTCTAGGTTTAGGTTTCCGCCGAAACCATCTCGGACCCACCGAGTTGAAAAACTCGGTCCCACCGATTTGGCTTATGCCATTGCACAAGTGAGACTCGGTCTGACCGAGAATTACTTATCGGTGTGACCGATTTTTGAACTCAGTGAAACCCTAGCAGTCTCGGTGCCACTGAACTGTGACTCGGTCCTACCGAGTTCACTAGTTTAAGTTCCAAAACTTCTTCGGTATCACCGAGTTTGAAAATCGGTAGATCCGAGATGATTTCAGTGGGAAACTAAAACTAATTTTTTGATCATTCTTTTTGCAAAAATCTCTGCATTTTGTGATGCTCATCCACTCTATCTCTTCTATAATCTATTCACAGGGTCAGCAGTCAGTTTGCAGCATGTCTGATCACAGTGATAGCCAAAATCTATCAGAGCAGCAAGTGGTGATGAGTGAGGGCACTAGTCCCTCCAGTTCATCTGATGAAGGCAGCAGGAGCACTCCTAGCAATTTGCCAAAGGCTGCCACGAGACAAAGGAAGAAGAGGACTTCAGATTCCGAAGATGAGGACTATGTGGCAGAGGAAGAGGCCACTTCCAAGAGAGTTGAGCCAGCTCAAGGCACTAAGCCAGGTCTGAAAATCGAAAGGCCAGCAGGCAGGCAGCCCATGTCAAAGGCAAGAGCCTCAACTGAGAAGCCCACTCCCCAAGAGCCAGTTGCAGCTGAGGGCAAGAAAAGAAAGGAGAGGGTGAAGAAGACTGTGGCTAGAGTGCTTGGCAAAGCTTCCATCATGGAAGAAGAAGAGGAAGAAGAGGTAGCTGCACCAGCGCCCAAGGCACCCAAGCTTATGGGAGATGCCATAAAATCAGGGGGAGCTGCTTCCAAGGCCAAGTCAGTGAAGGAAATATGCCCTAGAGGCAATAATAAAGTTATTATTTATTTCCTTAAAATCATGATAAATGTTTATTATTCATGCTAGAATTGTATTAACCGGAAACATAATACATGTGTGAATACATAGACAAACAAAGTGTCACTAGTATGCCTCTGCTTGACTAGCTCGTTAATCAAAGATGGTTATGTTTCCTAACCATGAACAATGAGTTGTTATTTGATTAACGAGGTCACATCATTAGTTGAATGATCTGATTGACATGATCCATTCCATTAGCTTAGCACCCGATCGTTTAGTATGTTGCTATTGCTTTCTTCATGACTTATACATGTTCCTATAACTATGAGATTATGCAACTCCCGTTTACCAGAGGAACACTTTGGGTACTACCAAATGTCACAACGTAACTGGGTGATTATAAAGGAGTACTACAGGTGTCTCCAATGGTACATGTTGGGTTGGCGTATTTCGAGATTAGGATTTGTCACTTCGATTGTCGGAGAGGTATCTCTGGGCCATCTCGGTAATGCACATCACATAAGACTTGCAAGCATTACAACTAATATGGTAGTTGTGAGATGATGTATTACGGAACGAGTAAAGAGACTTGTCGGTAACGAGATTGAACTAGGTATTGGATACCGACGATCGAATCTCGGGCAAGTAACATACCGATGACAAAGGGAACAACGTATGTTGTTATGCGGTCTGACCGATAAAGATCTTCGTAGAATATGTAGGAGCCAATATGGGCATCCAGGTCCCGCTATTGGTTATTGACCGGAAACGTGTCTCGGTCATGTCTACATTGTTCTCAAACCGTAGGGTCCGCACGCTTAACGTTACGATGACAGTTATTATGAGTTTATGCATTTTGATGTACCGAAGATTGTTCGGAGTCCCGGATGTGATCACGGACATGACGAGTCTCGAAATGGTCGAGACATAAATATTGATATATTGGAAGCCTATGTTTGGACATCGGAAGTGTTCCGGGTGAAATCGGGATTTTACCGGAGTACAGGGAGGTTACTGGAACCCCCCGGGAATAATATGGGCCTTAGTGGGCCTTAGTGGAAAGGTGAAAGGGCTGCCCATAAGGGCTGCGCGCCTCCCCCCTCCCCTAGTCCTATTAGGACTAGGAGAGGTGGCCGGCCACCCCTCTCCCTCTTTCCCCCTTGGGAATCCTAGTTGGAATAGGATTGGGGGGGGGAGTCCTACTCCCGGTAGGAGTAGGACTCCTCCTGCTCCTCCATAGGGCTGGCCGCACCCCTCCCCCTTGGCTCCTTTATATACGGAGGCAGGGGGCACCTCTAGACACACAAGTTGATTATTGAGATCGTTCCTTAGCCGTGTGCGGTGCCCCCTGCCACCATATTCCACCTCGATCATATCGTTGTAGTGCTTAAGCGAAGCCCTGCGTCGGTAATACATCAAGATGTCACCACGCCGTCGTGCTGACGGAACTCCTCCCCGAAGCTTTGCTGGATCGGAGCCCGGGGATCGTCATCAAGCTGTACGTGTGCTAAGAACTCGGAGGTGCCGGAGTAACGGTGCTTGGATTGGTCGGATCGGGAAGAAGACGTACGACTACTTCCTCTACGTTGTGTCAACGCTTCTGTTGCGATCTACAAGGGTACGTAGATCATACTCTCCCCTCGTTGCTATGCATCACCATGATCTTGCGTGTGCGTAGGAAATTTTTTGAAATTACTACGTTCCCCAACAGTGGCATCCGAGCCTAGGTTTTATGGTTTGATGTTATTTGCATGAGTAGAACACAAGTGAGTTGTGGACGATACAAGTCATACTGCCTACCAGCATGTCATACTTTGGTTCGGCGGTATTGTTGGACGAGACGACCCGACCAACCTTACGCGTACGCTTACGCGAGACCGGTTCCCTCGACGTGCTTCGCACATAGATGGCTTGCGGGCGACTGTCTCTCCAACTTTAGTTGAACCAAGTGTGGCTACGCCCGGTCCTTGCGAAGGTTAAAACGGAGTCTATTTGACAAACTATCATTGTGGTTTTGATGCGTAGGTGAGATTGGTTCTTGCTTAAGCCCGTAGCAGCCACGTAAAACTTGCAACAACAAAGTAGAGGACGTCTAACTTGTTTTTGCAGGGCATGTTGTGATGTGATATGGTCAAGGCATGATGCTGAATTTTATTGTATGAGATGATCATGTTTTGTAACCGAGTTATCGGCAACTGGCAGGAGCCATATGGTTGTCGCTTTATTGTATGCAATGCAATCGCGATGTAATGCTTTACTTTATTACTAAATGGTAGTGATAGTCATGGAAGCATAAGATTGGCGAGACGACAACGATGCTATGATGGAGATCAAGGTGTCGCGCCGGTGACGATGGTGATCATGACGGTGCTTCGGAGATGGAGATCACAAGCACAAGATGATGATGGCCATATCATATCACTTATATTGATTGCATGTGATGTTTATCTTTTTTATGCATCTTATCTTGCTTTAATTGACGGTAGCATTATAAGATGATCTCTCACTAAATTATCAAGAAGTGTTCTCCCTGAGTATGCACCGTTGACAAAGTTCGTCGTGCCCAGACACCACGTGATGATCGGGTGTGATAAGCTCTACGTCCTTCTACAACGGGTGCAAGCCAGTTTTGCACACGTAGAATACTCAGGTTAAACTTGACGAGCCTAGCATATGCAGATATGGCCTCGGAACACGGAGACCGAAAGGTCGAGCGTGAATCATATAGTAGATATGATCAACATAACGATGTTCACCATTGAAAACTACTCCATCTCACGTGATGATCGGTTATGGTTTAGTTGATTTGGATCACGTAATCACTTAGAAGATTAGAGGGATGTCTATCTAAGTGGGAGTTCTTAAGTAATTTGATTAATTGAACTTAAACTTATCATGAACTTAGTACCTGATAGTATCTTGCATGTTTATGTTGATTGTAGATAGATGGCTCGTGCTGTTGTTCCGTTGAATTTTAATGCGTTCCTTGAGAAAGCAAAGTTGAAAGATGATGGTAGCAATTATACAGACTGGGTCCGTAACTTGAGGATTATCCTCATTGCTGCTCAGAAGAATTACGTCCTGGAAGCACCGCTGGGTGCCAGGCCTGCTGCTGGAGCAACACCAGATGTTATGAACGTCTGGCAGAGCAAAGCTGATGACTACTCGATAGTTCAGTGTGCCATGCTTTACGGCTTAGAATCGGGACTTCAACGACGTTTTGAACGTCATGGAGCATATGAGATGTTCCAGGAGTTGAAGTTAATATTTCAAGCAAATGCCCGGATTGAGAGATATGAAGTCTCCAATAAGTTCTATAGCTACAAGATGGAGGAGAACAGTTCTGTCAGTGAGCATATACTCAAAATGTCTGGGTATAATAATCACTTGATTCAATTGGGAGTTAATCTTCCAGATGATTGCGTCATTGACAGAATTCTTCAATCACTGCCACCAAGCTACAAGAGCTTCGTGATGAACTATAATATGCAAGGGATGAACAAGACTATTCCCGAGCTCTTCGCAATGCTGAAAGCTGCGGAGGTAGAAATCAAGAAGGAGCATCAAGTGTTGATGGTCAACAAGACCACTAGTTTCAAGAAAAAGGGCAAAGGGAAGAAAAAGGGGAACTTCAAAAAGAACGTCAAGCAAGTTGCTACTCAAGAGAAGAAACCCAAACCTGGACCTAAGCCTGAAACTGAGTGCTTCTATTGCAAGCAGACTGGTCACTGGAAGCGGAACTGCCCCAAGTATTTGGCGGATAAGAAGGATGGCAAGGTGAACAAAGGTATATGTGATATACATGTTATTGATGTGTACCTTACTAGAGCTCGCAGTAGCACCTGGGTATTTGATACTGGTTCTGTTGCTAATATTTGCAACTCGAAATAGGGACCACGGAATAAGCGGGCACTGGCAAAGGACGAGGTGACGATGCGCGTGGGAAACGGTTCCAAAGTCGATGTGATCGCAGTCGGCACGCTACCTCTACATCTACCTTCGGGATTAATATTAGACCTAAATAATTGTTATTTGGTGCCAGCGTTGAGCATGAACATTATATTTGGATCTTGTTTAATGCGAGAAGGTTATTCATTTAAATCAGAGAATAATGGTTGTTCTATTTATATGAGTAATATCTTTTATGGTCATGCACCCTTGAAGAGTGGTCTATTCTTATTGAATCTCGATAGCAGTAATACACATATTCATAATGTTGAAACCAAAAGATGCAGAGTTAATAATGATGGTGCAACTTATTTGTGGCACTGCCGTTTAGGTCATATCGGTGTAAAGCGCATGAAGAAACTCCATACTGATGGACTTTTGGAACCACTTGATTATGAATCACTTGGTACTTGCGAACCGTGCCTCATGGGCAAGATGACTAAAACACCGTTCTCTGGTACTATGGAGAGATCAATAGATTTGTTGGAAATCATACATACAGATGTATGTGGTCCGATGAATATTGAGGCTCGTGGCGGATATCGTTATTTTCTCACCTTCACAGATGATTTAAGCAGATATGGTTATATCTACTTAATGAAACATAAGTCTGAAACATTTGAAAAGTTCAAAGAATTTCAGAGTGAAGTGGAAAATCATCGTAACAAGAAAATAAAGCTTCTACGATCTGATCGTGGAGGAGAATATTTGAGTTACGAGTTTGGTGTACATTTGAAAAATTGTGGAATAGTTTCGCAACTCACGCCACCCGGAACACCACAGCGTAATGGTGTGTCCGAACGTCGTAATCGTACTTTACTAGATATGGTACGATCTATGATGTCTCTTACAGATTTACTGCTATCGTTTTGGGGATACGCTCTAGAGACGGCCGCATTCATGTTAAATAGGGCACCATCAAAATCCATTGAGACGACGCCTTATGAACTGTGGTTTGGCAAGAAACCAAAGTTGTCGTTTCTGAAAGTTTGGGGCTGCGATGCTTATGTGAAAAAGCTTCAACCTGATAAGCTCGAACCCAAATCAGAGAAATGTGTCTTCATAGGATACCCAAAGGAGACTGTTGGGTACACCTTCTATCACATATCCGAAGGCAAGACATTCGTTGCTAAGAATGGATCCTTTCTAGAGAAGGAGTTCCTCTCGAAAGAAGTGAGTGGGAGGAAAGTAGAACTTGACGAGGTAACTATACCCGCTCCCTTACTGGAAAGTAGTACATCACAGAAAACTGTTTCAGTGACACCTACACCAGTTAGTGAGGAAGCTAATGATAATGATCATGAAACTTCAGATCAAGATACTACTGAGCCTCGTAGATCAACCAGAGTAAGATCCGCACCAGAGTGGTACGGTAATCCTGTTCTGGAAGTCATGCTACTAGATCATGATGAACTTATGAAGAAGCGATGGTGAGCCCAGATTCCGCAAAGTGGCTTGAAGCCATGAAATCTGAGATGGGATCCATGTATGAGAACAAAGTATGGACTTTGGTTGACTTGCCCGATGATCGGCAAGCAATTGAGAATAAATGGATCTTCAAGAAGAAGACTGACGCTGACGGTAATGTTACTGTCTACAAAGCTCGACTTGTCGCGAAAGGTTTTCGACAAGTTCAAGGGGTTGACTACGATGAGACTTTCTCACCTGTAGCGATGCTTAAGTCTGTCCGAATCATGTTAGCGATTGCCGCATTTTATGATTATGAAATTTGGCAGATGGATGTCAAAACTGCATTCCTGAATGGATTTCTGGAAGAAGAGTTGTATATGATGCAACCGGAAGGTTTTGTCGATCCAAAGGGAGCTAACAAAGTGTGCAAGCTCCAGCGATCCATTTATGGACTGGTGCAAGCCTCTCGGAGTTGGAATAAACGCTTTGATAGTGTGATCAAAGCATTTGGTTTTATACAGACTTTCGGAGAAGCCTGTATTTACAAGAAAGTGAGTGGGAGCTTTGTAGCATTTCTAATATTATATGTGGATGACATATTATTGATTGGAAATGATATAGAATTTCTGGACAGCATAAAGGGATACTTGAATAAGAGTTTTTCAATGAAAGACCTCGGTGAAGCTGCTTACATATTAGGCATAAAGATCTATAGAGATAGATCAAGACGCTTAATTGGACTTTCACAAAGCACATACCTTGACAAGATTTTGAAGAAGTTCAAAATGGATCAAGCAAAGAAAGGGTTCTTGCCTGTGTTACAAGGTGTGAAGTTGAGTAAGACTCAATGCCCGACCACTGCAGAAGATAGAGAGAAAATGAAAGATGTTCCCTATGCTTCAGCCATAGGCTCTATCATGTATGCAATGCTGTGTACCAGACCTGATGTGTGCCTTGCTATAAGTTTAGCAGGGAGGTACCAAAGTAATCCAGGAGTGGATCACTGGACAGCGGTCAAGAACATCCTGAAATACCTGAAAAGGACTAAGGATATGTTTCTCATATATGGAGGTGACAAAGAGCTCACCGTAAAAGGTTACGTTGATGCAAGCTTTGACACTGATCCGGACGATTCTAAATCGCAAATCGGATACGTGTTTACATTGAACGGTGGAGCTGTCAGTTGGTGCAGTTCTAAACAAAGCGTCGTAGCGGGATCTACATGTGAAGCAGAGTACATAGCTTCTTCGGAAGCAGCGAACGAAGGAGTCTGGATGAAGGAGTTCATATCCGATCTAGGTGTCATACCTAGTGCATTGGGACCAATGAAAATCTTTTGTGACAATACTGGTGCAATTGCCTTGGCAAAGGAATCCAGATTTCACAAAAGGACCAAGCACATCAAGAGACGCTTCAACTCCATCCGGGATCTAGTCCAGGTGGGAGACATAGAGATTTGCAAGATACATACGGATCTGAATGTTGCAGACCCGTTGACTAAGCCTCTTCCGCGAGCAAAACATGATCAGCACCAAGGCTCCATGGGTGTTAGAATCATTACAGTGTAATCTAGATTATTGACTCTAGTGCAAGTGGGAGACTGAAGGAAATATGCCCTAGAGGCAATAATAAAGTTATTATTTATTTCCTTATAATCATGATAAATGTTTATTATTCATGCTAGAATTGTATTAACCGGAAACAAATACATGTGTGAATACATAGACAAACAAAGTGTCACTAGTATGCCTCTGCTTGACTAGCTCGTTAATCAAAGATGGTTATGTTTCCTAACCATGAACAATGAGTTGTTATTTGATTAACGAGGTCACATCATTAGTTGAATGATCTGATTGACATGACCCATTCCATTAGCTTAGCACCCGATCGTTTAGTATGTTGCTATTGCTTTCTTCATGACTTATACATGTTCCTATAACTATGAGATTATGCAACTCCCGTTTACCGGAGGAACACTTTGGGTACTACCAAACGTCACAACGTAACTGGGTGATTATAAAGGAGTACTACAGGTGTCTCCAATGGTACATGTTGGGTTGGCGTATTTCGAGATTAGGTTTTGTCACTCCGATTGTCGGAGAGGTATCTCTGGGCCCTCTCGGTAATGCACATCACATAAGCCTTGCAAGCATTACAACTAATATGGTAGTTGTGAGATGATGTATTACGGAATGAGTAAAGAGACTTGTCGGTAACGAGATTGAACTAGGTATTGGATACCGACGATCGAATCTCGGGCAAGTAACATACCGATGACAAAGGGAACAACGTATGTTGTTATGCGGTCTGACCGATAAAGATCTTCGTAGAATATGTAGGAGCCAATATGGGCATCTAGGTCCCGCTATTGGTTATTGACCGGAAACGTGCCTCGGTCATGTCTACATTGTTCTCGAAACGTAGGGTCCGCACGCTTAACGTTACGATGACAGTTATTATGAGTTTATGCATTTTGATGTACCGAAGATTGTTCGGAGTCCCGGATGTGATCACAGACATGACGAGGAGTCTCGAAATGGTCGAGACATAAAGATTGATATATTGGAAGCCTATGTTTGGACATCGGAAGTGTTCCGGGTGAAATCGGGATTTTACCGGAGTACCGGGAGGTTACCGGAACCCCCCGGGAATCATATGGGCCTTAGTGGAAAGGTGAAAGGGCTGCCCATAAGGGCTGCGCGCCTCCCCCCCTCCCCTAGTCCTATTAGGACTAGGAGAGGTGGCCGGCCACCCCTCTCCCTCTTTCCCCCTTGGGAATCCTAGTTGGAATAGGATTGGGGGGGGAGTCCTACTCCCGGTAGGAGTAGGACTCCTCCTGCGCCTCCATAGGGCTGGCCGCACCCCTCCCCCTTGGCTCCTTTATATACGGAGGCAGGGGCACCTCTAGACACACAAGTTGATCATTGAGATCGTTCCTTAGCCGTGTGCGGTGCCCCCTGCCACCATATTCCACCTCGATCATATCGTTGTAGTGCTTAAGCGAAGCCCTGCGTCGGTAATACATCAAGATCGTCACCACGCCGTCGTGCTGACAGAACTCCTCCCCGAAGCTTTGCTGGATCGGAGCCCGGGGATCGTCATCGAGTTGTACGTGTGCTAAGAACTCGGAGGTGCCGGAGTAACGGTGCTTGGATCGGTCGGATCGGGAAGAAGACGTACGACTACTTCCTCTACGTTGTGTCAACGCTTCCGTTGCGATCTACAAGGGTACGTAGATCATACTCTCCCCTCGTTGCTATGCATCACCATGATCTTGCGTGTGTGTAGGAATTTTTTTGAAATTACTATGTTCCCAACAGTCAGCTCCAAAGCCAAAGCCTAAGAGGAATACAAGGAGCATTCCTGCAGCTGAGAAGAACAAGGCCCCAGTGCCTGAGACTGTTGCTGAAGAAGAGGAAGAAAATGTCCTAAGGAAGCTAAAGCCCAAGATCCCAGACCACAACGATGCTCATCCTGTGGCTGAGGACATGAAGCTCAGGAGAGATTCAGGGCTGGGGAAGTGGAGAGAAGCAGACCCATATGCTTCAAGAAGAAGGACTGCCGTGGACTACAGGTTTCACACCAAGGAGCAGTAGGATTTCTATGAGACTGTTTTGCTAGATAAGAAGCCAATTGTCTGTGACATGAGATGGGTTGACTGGACCTACATCAAGGAGAAGGAGGAGCACTACCCAGGAGTATATGACAGCTTTAATGCTTGTGGAGTAGCTGACTTTGTTGGGCAGAAGCTCACAAAGTGGAACGAGGAACTTATCATGCAGTTCTACTCCACGACACACTTTTATCCAGATGGGAGGATCACATGGATGTCTGAGGGTACAAGGTACCAATCTATAGTGGCTGAGTGGGCACAGATCATTAATGCCCCAGAGGAGCAAGATGAAGACTTGGATATCTATGCCAAGAAGAAGATGGACCACAACTCCATGTCCAATATGTACAAGGAATTTCCCAATGAAGCTCTTGACACCTTCAAGTTTGGCTCTGTGCATTACCTTCTGTCAGGACTGCCTACGATCAATTGGATACTATGGCACACCTTACTGCCCAAGTCTGGAGATCACAAGATGATCAGAGGCCATGCTATCAACTTGCTACACATGTTTGATGTGCCTCAGAAGTTCAAGGTGATGAGCCTCATAGTGGAAACAATCAAGAGGACTGCAGCAGATCAGAAGAGGAGCTGCGGATATGCCCCTCAAATTCAGGAGCTCATCAACTCCAAGATGGGCACGGGCATATATCTATTGGATAAGGAACATTTGCCTATCCATCCAGATTTTGAGGATAACCAAGTGGTCATGACTGAGAACGAGCCATCATCTGCCCAAGCATTTGCAAAGAAGGAGAAGGCGAGGAAGGAGAAAGCTGCCAAGATGCCTACTCAAGAGGAGGCATCTGAGTACTTCTTGAAGACCAAACAAGAGCATCTTGGTTACTTGATTGCATCCATGCTGAGGATTGAGCAAAGTCTGGCCACCCTCACTCAGAATCAGCAGAGCCTAGAGAGAATCATGGAACAGAAGTTCTATGACTTGGATGTCAAGGTAACGGAAGTTCAGTCTGCAGTGGAGCAGCTCCAGGAGGACATGCAGGAGAGGAGAGGCAGGACTACTACTCATGCCTTTTCCAGAGTGCCAAGAGGCCCGAGGTCATCTGCCGTGCCAGTTGTTGACACAAGAGCCACCACTTCAGCACCAGCTACAGCCTCAGCTCCAGCATCTACTTCAGCTCCAACTCCAGCGACTACTTCAGCATCTATCGAAGCCTTCGTCCTTGGAGTGATCCGGACTCCACCACCACCTGAAGATCAAGCCTGAGCGTCGATCTAGTGCTATGCATTTTCTAGGAACTTTTTGGTAACTTGTTGCCAAAGGGGGAGAAGATGTATAGATCATAGGCTTCAAGAGAGAGAGAGTGTTGCTTTTCTCTCTTGCTTTATTTGGTGGTTTTTCGAACTTTTGTGTGCTTTTGAGTACTTGAGTTACTACGTCATTATTTGTGAGACATTGATGATCATGTGTTTGATCATAAGCTACACTTAATGCTTGCTTAATGCTATTATCTTATTTATCTTATGTGATCATTCCTTATTCTTGGTGATGAGTGCATGTATTTCATTCTTATCATTTTAAGCGCTCCACCAAGATGTATGTGACATGGAAGAGTAACCCATGACTCTAACTCTTTGTGCATTTGCAGTCCAAAGCAAATTTTAAATATGCACAAATTTAGGGGGAGCTCTTACTTATCACATACTTCTCAAAGCGACGATATATTTCATGATTATTATCTTTTGTCGAAGCTTTGATCTATATGTTGTCATCAATTACCAAAAAGGGGGAGATTGAAAGTGCAACTATCCCTAGGTGGTTTTGGTAATTCATAACAACATATAGCTCATTGAGCTAATGCTATTCCAAGATGATTATTTCAGGAAAGCTCAATGATTGGCATGGCATGGATGTGAAAGTGGAATCCTCAAAATGCTAAGGTCAAAGGATTGGCTCAAGCTCAAAAGCTCAAGACCCTTCATTTTATATTTTAGTGATCCAAGATCACATTGAGTCTTTAGGAAAAGCCAATACTATTAAGGAGGGATGAGGTGTTGCTTAATGAGCCTCTTGCTTCATGTGCTTAGTGATATGCTCCAAAACCCTCAACTACTTTCCCATATCCACATTTGACCTAAACCCTAAGCCAAACTCGGTCCTACTGATTCTTCCTATCCGGCGCCACCGAGTTTCACTTGTCATTAGCCACTGCCAAACCCTAGCAATTCGGTTCTACCGATAAGGATCTCGGTCTCACCGAGATGGGGTTGCAAACTCTCTGTTTCCCTTTCGTAACTTTTCGGTCCCACCGAAAGAGCGAATCGGTCCCACCGAGATTGCAATGTAAACTCAGTGTTTCCCCTTTGTAACTTTTCGGTCTCACCGAGTTCCACTCGGTCTCACCGAAAGAGCAAATCGGTCCCACCGAGTTTGCCTGACCAACTCTCTGGTTAGCTAATTACCAAATTCGGTCTCACCGAGTTTGTGTAATCGGTCTCACCGAGATTACGTTATGCCCAAAACCCTAACCATATCGGTCCTACTGAGTTGCATGTCAGTCCCACCGAAAATCTCTAACGGTCACTAGGTTTACATTTTCGGTCCGACCGAGTTTATTGATTCGGTCCCACCGAGATTGGAAAACTGTGTAACGGTTGGATTTTGTGTGGAGGCTATATATACCCCTCCACCTTCTTCTCATTCAGTGAGAGAGCCATCAGAACACACACATCATTCCAACTCATATGTTCTGAGACAGAACCACCTACTCATGTGTTGAGACCAAGACATGCCATTCCTACCATATGAATCTTGATCTCTAGCCTTCCCAAGTTGCTTTCCACTCAAATCTTCTTTCCACCAAATCCAAATCGTATGAGAGAGAGTTGAGTGTTGGGAAGACTATCATTTGAAGCACAAGAGCAAGGAGTTCATTACCTACACACCATTTGTTACTTCTTGGAGAGTGGTGTCTCCTAGATTGGCTAGGTGTCACTTGGGAGCCTCCGACAAGATTGTGGAGTTGAACCAAGGAGTTTGTAAGGGCAAGGAGATCGCCTACTTCGTGAAGATCTACCGCTAGTGAGGCAAGTCCTGTGTGGGCGTTGGCCATGGTGGGATAGACAAGGTTGCTTCTTCGTGGACCCTTTGTGGGTGGTTGCTTCTTCGTGGACCCTTCGTGGGTGGAGCCCTGTGTGGACTCGCGCAACCGTTGCCCTTGGGTGGAGCCCTGTGTGGACTCGCGCAACCGTTACCCTTCGTGGGTTGAAGTCTCCATCAACGTGGATGTAGGATAGCACCACCTATCCGAACCACGGGAAAAACATCCGTGTCTCCAATAGCGTTTGAATTCTCCAAACCCTTCCCTTTACATTCTTGCAAGTTGCATGCTTTACTTTCCGCTGCCTATATACTCTTTGCATGCTTGCTTGAATCATGTGATGATTGCTTGACTTGTCCTAAATTAGCTAAAATCTGCCAAGAACTAAAATTGGGAAAAGGTTAGTTTTTTAATTGGTCAAGTAGTCTAATCACCCCCCCTCTAGACATACTTTCGATCCTACAGGAACCTATGCATAGGGGTTGGCACACGTTTTCGTCGTGATTCTCCGGTAGAACTTTGGGGCACTCTTTGAGGATCTATGTGTTGGTTGAATAGATGAATCTGAGATTGTGTGATGCATATCGTATAATTATACCCACGGATACTTGAGGTGACATTGGAGTATCTAGGTGACATTAGGGTTTTGGTTGATTTGTGCCTTAAGGTGTTATTCTATTACGAATTCTAGGGCTGTTTGTGACACTTATAGGAATAGCCCAACGGATTGATTGGAAAGAATAACTTTGAGGTGGTTTCGTACCCTACCATAATCTCTTCGTTTGTTCTCCGCTATTAGTGACTTTGTAGTGACTCTTTGTTGCATGTTGAGGGATAGTTATGTGATCCAATTATGTTATTATTGTTGGGAGGACTTACACTAGTGAAAGTATGAACCCTAGGCCTTGTTTCCTATCATTGCAATACCGTTTACGCTCACTTTTATCACTTGCTACCTTGCTGTTTTTATTATTTCAGATTACAAATACCCATATCTACTATCCATATTGCACTTGTATCACCATCTCTTCGCCGAACTAGTGCACCTATACAATTTACCATTGTATTGGGTGTGTTGGGGACACAAGAGACTCTTTGTTATTTGGTTGCAGGGTTGCTTGAGAGAGACCGTCTTCATCCTACGCCTCCTACGGATTGATAAACCTTAGGTCATCCACTTGAGGGAAATTTGCTACTGTCCTACAAACTTCTACACTTGGAGGCCCAACAACGTCTACAAGAAGAAGGTTGTGTAGTAGACATCAAGGATGATGAGGATTTTGAGCGATTTGCTAAAATGATTAGGCCTATCTTTTTGCGTATGCGATTAACTGATGTGCTCAAAACAAATCCTTATGCTAAATATATGAAGGATATCATTACTAATAAAAGAAAGATACCGGAAGCTGAAATTTCCACCATGCTTGCTAATTATACTTTTAAGGGTGGAATACCAAAGAAACTTGGAGACCACGGAGTACCTACTATACCTTGCTCCATTAAAAAAATTATATTAAAACTGCTTTATGTGATCTTGGAGCCGGTGTTAGTGTGATGCCTCTCTCTTTATATCGTAGACTTGACTTGAATAAGCTGAAACCTACCGAAATATCTTTGCAAATGGCTGATAAATCAACTGCTATACCTGTCGGTATTTGTGAGGATGTGCCTGTTGTGGTTGCAAACGTTACTATTTTAACGGACTTTGTTATTCTTGATATTCCCGAGAATGATAGTATGTCTATTATTCTTCGAAGACCTTTTCTTAATACTACAGGGGCTGTTATTGATTGCAACAAAGGCAATGCCACTTTTCATGTTAATGGTAATGAGCATACGGTACACTTTCCGAGGAAACAACCTCAAGTTCATAGTATCAACTCTATTGGAAAAATTCCATCGATTATATTTGGAGGTTTTGAATTTCCTCTACCAACTGTCAAAAAGAAATATGATATTCTTATTATAGGGGATGTGCATATCCCCGTTGAGGTAACTTAGTGTTATTCGAAATTTCTCCGGTTTCATGATTATCGGAATGAGTTTGTTAACAAGACTTGATCAACCTTGTTAGTGAATTCTTTTTGATGAGCATGAGATGGATGAAACTAGAAGCACAAACTTCTGTACCCCACTTTTACTTTCTGTTATTTATATTAAATAAAGTAAAAATAGTACTTTTCTGAATGTTTCCTGAGTTATCCGTGCAATATAAAAATATCCCGAAAATAAAAGTCCTCAGAATGACATGCCAATTTAATATAATTTTTTCGGGAATATTTGAGGATTTACTGTGCAAAAATTACCGCGGGAGGAGCTGCCACCTGGCCACGAGGGTGGTGGGCGCCCCCCCTATAGGGAGTCCCCCCTGCCTCATGGGCCCACGGTGGCCCTCCTCCACTTATTCCAGCACCCATCTTCTTCCTCTATCTCACACAAACCCGAAAAACCAACTCAAGCACGAGTTCCAGCCACTTTTGCTGTGATTTTTGATCTCCTTGCTCAAAGCACCTCTCGCAAAACTGCTTGGGGAGATTGTTCCTTGGTATGTGACTCCTCCATTGGTCCAATTAGTTTTTGTTCTAGTGCTTTATTCTTTGCAAATTTGTGCTGCATAAGTGACCATGTTCTTGAGCTTGCATGTCAAATTTATGTTCCAAGTAGTTCTAATGCTTGATATAGGCTCTAGGCACTTGTAGGAGTAGTTGCTATCAATATTATTGAGTTTGGTTTACTTTTATTTTGAAGTTACTAAAAATTTCAGAATTTTTCAGAGAAAAACAATATGTTTAGGAAGATGTTCCAAGGTGGTTCCTCTAAGAAGCAAGGATCCATGATTGCTATGCGCGATGCTGACGAGGATCCACCAAGAGACGCTCCAGTACGGCCTTGCGAATGGCCGTCGGAAAATTTTATGGACCATGCGGGAATTAAAGAAGAATTCAAAGCATATTTACGCAATGCCGGTCTTGAAGATTTTGAGGCTAACAAATGCCCCCAGTATCATGATCTCACAAGTTCATTTGTGAGGAGGTTTGAGTATTCATCTTCACGTAATTCTCCTTCAGTCATGTTTGATCTTTATGACAAATCTTATACCATGGACCTAGAGGATTTCACTTCTGCTTGCGAACTTCCATCATGGGGTAGTGTTAGGGATCCCCCTAAATCTGAATTTAGAAACTTTCTTGCTAGTATAACTATGGGGGAATCTAGAGATATAACGCAGGCTACTATAGGGAGCATTCACTTTCCTGCTATACGTTATTTTGCTCTCTTCATCGGTAGATGCATAAATGCTAAGGATGAAGCATGTCACATGTGCGTCCCTGATCTTAGCATTCTTAGGAGTGCTGTGTTAGGAGACCAATCTTATCATATGGGAGCCATTGTAGTTCATAGGTTGCATCATAATAGACATAATGGAGATTTCTCTGGAGGAATTTATGCAACCCGCTTAGCTCATTTTCTTGAGATAGACATTTGTGAGGGTGATATGGAGTTGCTTCCTGCATATTTAGATTATGACTCTATGGCTTCGCACCATTTTGTCGAGAGACCTGAATCACCTCTCTTATATCGTTTAATTTTTGATAAACGACGTGTTTTCCGTATTACTCTCCCTGCTCCTGCCTTCTTTGATTCACAGACAAAAGGAAGATATGTTACTACCAGAGAGGAGGCAGAAGAGTATGAGAGGAGAGCGGAGGCAACTCGACTCCACGCTGCAGCTCAGCAGGCGATAACCGCTGCACATGAGTATGATCCCAACTATTCTTCCTCATCACAGTACGACCCCAACAACTATTATTATGGATATCCGCCAGGCCAGCCGTGGCCATAGACAACTTAGGCCAAAAGCCTAAGCTTGGGGGAGTATGTATTTCTCACCGACATTACATTTATGCTCACACACACTCACTGCTAGATGTAGGTGCTCATACTTTTTCACTGTAATATCCATGCTAGTTTATTTTGTTTTTCCTGCTTTCTTCTTGTGTGTTTGTTAAACCTTAAGAAAAAAACAAAAAATTAGTAGTAGTTTATTTTTTTGTTGTAGTAGTAATAATTAAAAAGAAAACCCAAAAATATTTCCCGTTCTTCTTTTGCTTGTTGGGAGCTTTCCCGTGTAAATAGTTTTATTTTTTTCTTTTCTTTGGGGATCAGTAGGAGAAGACCATAATTAAATTGTTGAAGTGGCTCTTATATGCATTATTGTTGATTTAACCCAGAGCCCATATTGCCTTGTCTTCTCCTGTTTATTGAATGCTCGCAGATTCCAACTTAGTCCAATGCACGTGCACTCTTATTATTATTCACACCGTTCGGTCGTGCAAGTGAAAGGCAATTATGATGATATATGATGGACTGACTGAGATGAGAAAAGCTGGTATGAACTCGACCACTTTTGTTTTTGTAAATATGATGAGTCCCTCGTTCTTGATTCAGCTTATTATGAATATACATGTTTGCAATGACAATTAGAGATCATAGTTGCTTGTGCCATGCTTGATTAGCTATGAGTTATAATGATTTACCTTGTGTGCCAACATGCTATTGAGATGATTATGATGTGGTATGATGGGGTGGTATCCTCCTTTGAATGATTTAAGTGACTTGACTTGGCACATGTTCACACATGTAGTTGAAACAAATCAACATAGCCTTCACGATATTTATGTTCATGGTGGATTATATCCTACTCATGCTTGCATCCAATGTTTATTAATTTTAATGCATGTACATGGCTGTTGTCGCTCTCTAGTTGGTCGCTTCCCAGTCTTTTGCTAGCCTTCACTTGTACTAAGCGGGAATACTTCTTGTGCATCCAATCCCTCAAACCCCAAAGTTATTCCAGATGAGTCCACTATACCTTCCTATGTGCCAAACTCTAAACCTTCAAATAATCATTCTGTTTTGTATGCTCGAATAGCTCATGTATCAACCAAGGCTGTCCTTATCTTCCGTGTTAGGCGGGTTATTCTCAAGAGGAGTGGACTCCGCTCCTCACTCACGAGAAAATGGCTGGTCACCGGGATGCCCAGTCCCATTCTTTAAGCAAACTAAATCAAAATTAATTGCAAACAAAACTCCCCCTGGGACCTGATGTATGTTGGAGGCACTCGTTGTTTCGAGCAAGCCATGGATTGATGCTTGTTGGTGGAGGGGGAGTATAAACTTTACCATTCTGTTTGGGAACCGCCTATAATGTGTTTAGCATGGAAGATATCGCCATGTCTTAGTTGTTACGTTGACAATGAAAGTATACCGCTCAAAATACAATTTATCTCTATTTCAAAACCGAGCTCTCGCACCTCTACAAATCCCTGCTTCCCTCTGCGAAGGGGCTATCCATTTACTTTTATGTTGATTCATCACCCTCTTATTAAAAAGCACTAGCTGGAGAGCACAACCGTCATTTGCATTCATCACTGTTAATTTATATTGGGTATGACTATGATTGGATCTCTTTTACCATGAATTACAATGTCTAGTCAGTCCTTGATCTTTAAAGGTGCTCTGCATTTATGTTTTGCGGTCTCGGAAAGGGATAGCGAGATACCATCTTGTTATATCATATTGTGGTTGTTTTGAGAAAGTGTTGTCATCCGAGATTTATTATTATGGCTTGCTAGTTGATTATGTTATTGATATGAGTAATTATGAGACCTGAGAATTATTGCAAATGTGGTTAGTTATGATCTATGCTGAAAACTTGAATGTTGGCTTGACATAGTTACAACAACAAGAGCACACAGAGTTTGTAAAAGTTTTTCTTTCTTTCAGTTTGTCAACTGAATTGCTTGAGGACAAGCAAGGGTTTAAGCTTGGGGGAGTTGATACGTCTCCGTCGTATCTACTTTTCCAAACACTTTTGCCCTTGTTTTGGACTCTAACTTGTATGATTTGAATGGAACTAACCCGGACTGACGCTGTTTTCAGCAGAATTGCCATGGTGTTGTTTTATGTGCAGAAAACAAATATTCTCGAAATGACCTGAAACTCCACGGAACATCTTAGAAAAAATAATAAAAAATCCTCACCAAAGATGAAGACCAGGGGGCCCACACCCTTCTCACGAGGGTGGGGGGCGCGCCCCCTACCTCGTGGGCCCCCTGGATGCCCTCCGATGCCAACTCCAACTCTATATATTTGCTTTCTGAGAGAGAAAAATCAGGGAGAGAAATCATCGCGTTTTACGATACGGAGCCGCCGCCAAGCCCTAAAACCTCTCGGGAGGGCTGATCTGGAGTCCATTCGGGGCTCCGGAGAGGGGGATTCGTCTCCGTCGTCATCATCAACCATCCTCCATCACCAATTTCATGATGCTCACCGATGTGCGTGAGTAATTGCATCGTAGGCTTGCTGGACGGTGATGGGTTGGATGAGATTTATCATGTAATCGAGTTAGTTTTGTTCGGGTTTGATCCCTATTATCCATTATGTTCTGAGATTGATGTTGCTATGACTTTGCTATGCTTAATGCTTGTCACTAGGGCCCGAGTGCCATGATTTCAGATCTGAACCTATTATGTTTTCATGAATATATGTGAGTTCTTGATCCTATCTTGCAAGTCTATACTCACCTAATATGTGTTATGATCCGGCAACCCCGAAGTGACAATAATCGGGACCACTCCCGGTGATGACCGTAGTTTGAGGAGTTCATGTATTCACTATGTGCTAATGCTTTGTTCCGGTTCTCTATTAAAAGGAGGCTTTAATATCCCTTAGTTTCCAATAGGACCCCGCTGCCACGGGAGGGTAGGACAAAAGATGTCATGCAAGTTCTTTTCCATAAGCATGTATGACTATATACGGAATACATGCCTACATTACATTGATGAATTGGAGCTAGTTCTGCGTCACCCTATGTTATGACTGTTACATGATGAACCGCATCCGGCATAATTATCCATCACTGATCTTGTGCCTACGAGTTTTCCATATACTGGTTCTCGCTTATTTACTTTCCCGCTGCTACTGTTACAACCACTACAAAATACCCAAAAATATTACTTTTGTTGTCTTTACTTTTGTTGCTGCTACCACCATTATCATATTACTTTGCTACTAAACACTTTGCTGCAGATACTAAGTTTCCAGGTGTGGTTGAATTGACAACTCAGCTGCTAATACTTGAGAATATTCTTTGGCTCCCCGTGTCGAATCAATAAATTTGGGTTGAATACTCTACCCTCGAAAGCTGTTGTGATGCCCTATACTTATGGATTATCACCGTCCCTGGTGGACCCCTGACTGGCGTCGCCAACGCGGACTGGTGGCGGCGGCGCGTCATCGTCGTCGCTATCCTCGATGACGATGACGCTTCCTTCGTCGCGGCCCCGGCGGCGCTGCGTGAATCGCTACAGGGCGGCGCACTTGCGCTCCCTCACCATCTTCAGGGAGTCCGCGCGCGCCCATTCCAGGGTCGCGTCGTCGTCGAGCTCGACGTCGCTGCCGTGCTCCGTCTTCACCGCGGGGAGGAGGCCCGGCTCCGTCTTCACCGTCGCGAGCCCCGGCTCTGTCTTAGGCTTGACGAAGCGCGGAGGAGGAGCCGACGAGGAGGCACGCCGGCCGCCCTCGTTGATGACGATGCCGGCGCTGCGAGTGCACCGGCCGAGCGGCGTCTCCTTCGCGGGCTCGGCCTTGACGCCGAGTAGCGCCGGAGAGCCAGAGGAGTGCGAAGAAGAGCGTGATGAGGAGGAAGAAGAGGAGGCGTCGAACCTCCTGGGAAACCATTGCCCGTCCCATCAGCGGTGAGCCGTGGCCGTGGTGGCTGCCCTCGCCGAGGGGTACGCCAACCGTGGGTGGTTGCCACCCTCGAGGTGCGTCAGCACGCCCTCAAGTGTGCGGCCGGGGATGCCCCACCACAGACGGCTCCCCTCGCTGTTCTTCATGCCGCCGACCACCGGCGCGCCGTTGGTGGACGCCAGCCGCTGCTGCTAGCGGCGTTGGAAGTACGCTGCCCAAGCCACGTGGTTATCGGCTGCGTACTGGGGGAGGTAGAGCTGGGCGTCGGTAAGGGAGGCGCGCACGACCTCGACCTCGTCGGTGAAGTATGAGGGTTTACCCACGGCGTCGGGCAATGGGGGAATGGGCACTCCCCTGTTGCTGAGCTTCCAGCCTGTCAGCCCGGCACGCATGTCCGGCGGCGCCGGGATGTTCGGCTAGAACCGGAGCCAAGACTCCTGTTCACGGAGCGAGCAGCAGCCGAAGCCGTTGGACGCCGCCTCATCTCCGGGGAAACGCTCGGCCATCGGGAGAGGGAGGGAGAGTGAGGGCTCGACGGCGGCGCTCGGGAGAGGGGGGCTCGGGGCGGCTCTCGGGAGAGGCAGAGCTCGGCGGCTAGGGCTAGGGCTAGTGTGGCCAAAGGCGAGGGAAGCCGCCGGCTTTATATAGCCGCGCCGCCCCCGTGTGTACGCATGCGAGGGAGGGGAGGCATCGGCGCGCCGTCCCGTGACGCGCCGCCCGTGAGGAATCAATGGTAAGGCTGACCGGCGGCAGCCTTGCCATTGATTCCCCGTGAGAAACCGAGGCGTGGGGGGAAGACGACGCGCGGTGTCGCTGACGCGGCAGGCCCGCGGCTCTTTCGCGCCAAAACCGCTTGCCCCGACGTCTTCGAGCGCCCCCAGCGCGCCGGATTCGGCCTGGGTCCGCCGGCTCTAATTTTGGCCCAGGCCGGCGAAAATCGGGCTCCTGGGGGCGCAACTGGGACGATTTTTCTGCACCAACGCGAAAAAATCGCCTGGGGAGGCCTTTCTGGGGGGGCGCGACTGGAGATGCTCTTATGCTTGTAGCTTATGTTGTCATTTTTTAATGAATGATGAGTTAATTTGACCTGTCAGAAGTCTTCATGTTGATTTGTCTATGCCCATGGAGCTCCATGGGTATCTAGGTATCCAGTGGGTTTGGGCATGGGCACAAGTTGTGCCCATGGATACTTTGGTGGATGGGTAGAGAGCAGGAAGATGGGTCATGGGTTGGATTTGGACCAGCTCCGCCCGCCCCAAACCCGACCCATTGCCATCCCTACTCCGATCAAGTCTCCTGCCTGGAGTTCTGTTCTTTCATCTGTGATTAGGGCGTACGTGGGTGGGATTAGGCGTCGTGTGCGCTTGTCGGCCGCATGCCTTCAATCTACTTGCTCTGCTTCTCATGATCTTATTCATACGGCGAGTCGGCCGGCGACATAACCTACTTCAGTGCTCCAGCCAACAAACTAGCAGGCTAACACATCACACTCTATACTGATTTCTCTCAATTCTTATCTAGTATCAGTGTTGAAATTATACATCAGATTTTAGTTGTTTTATTTTGCAATTTGAGATGCTATCAAGAATACATACCTGATATGTGTCTTAGAAACTATTGTCAGGCAAATTATACTAATCTCTATCAATTCTCATCTTGTATCAGTGTTGAAATTATACATCAGATTTTAGTTATTTTATTTTGTGGTTTGAGATCCTATAAAGAATTCATATCTTGTATGTGCCATAGGAACCCTAGAAACTATCATGATGCAAATTATACTAATCTCTATCAATTATTGATACGTCTCCAACGTATCTATAATTTTTGATTGTTCCATGCTATTATATTATCAACCTTGGATGTTTTATATGTATTTATATGCTATTTTATATGATTTTTGGGACTAACCTATTAACCTAGAGCCCAGTGCCAGTTTCTGTTTTTTCCTTGTTTTAGGGTTTCGAAGAAAAGAAATATCAAACGGAGTCCAAACGGAATGAAACCTTCAGAAAAGTTATTTTTGAAAAGAAAGCAATACAGGAGACTTGGAGTGCACGTCAGGGGATCAACGAGGAAGCCACGAGGCAGGGGGCGCACCCACCCCCCTGGGTGCGCCCTCTACCCTCGTGGCTCCCCTGATGTATTTCTTCCGCCTATATATATCCATATACCCAAAAACGATCGGGGACACAATAGATCGGGAGTTCCGCCGCCAGAAGCATCCGTAGCCACCGAAAACCAATCTAGACCGGTTCCGGCACCCTGCCGGAGGGGGAATCCTTCTCCGGTGGCCATCTTCATCATCCCGGTGCTCTCCATGACGAGGAGGGAGTAGTTCTCCCTCGGGGCTGAGGGTATGTACCAGTAGCTATGTGTTTGATCTCTCTCTCTCTCTCGTGTTCTTGAGGTGGTACGATCTTGATGTATCGCGAGCTTTGCAATTATAGTTGGATCTTATGATGTTTTCTCCCCCCTCTACTCTCTTGTAATGGATTGAGTTTCCCCTTTGAAGTTATCTTATCGGATTGAGTCTTTAAAGATTTGAGAACACTTGATGTATGTCTTGTCGTGCGTATCTGTGGTGACAATGGGATATCACGTGATTCACTTGATGTATGTTTTGGTGATCAATTTGCGGGTTCCGCCCATGAACCTATGCATAGGGGTTGGCACATGTTTTCGTCTTGATTCTCTGGTAGAAACTTTGGGGCACTCTTTGAGGTTCTATGTGTTGGTTGAATAGATGAATTTGAGATTGTGTGATGCATATCGTATAATCATACCCACAGATACTTGAGGTGACATTGGAGTATCTAGGTGACATTAGGGTTTTGGTTGATTTGTGTCTTAAGGTGTTATTCTAGTATGAACTCTAGGGCTGTTTGTGACACTTATAGGAATAGCCCAACGGATTGATTGGAAAAAATAACTTTGAGGTGGTTTCGTACCCTACCATAATCTCTTCGTTTTGTTCTCTGCTATTAGTGACTTTGGAGTGACTCTTTGTTGCATGTTGAGGGATAGTTATGTGATCCAATTATGTTATTATTGTTGAGAGGACTTGCACTAGTGAAAGTATGAACCCTAGGCCTTGTTTCCTAGCATTGCAATACCGTTTGTGCTCACTTTTACCATCAGTTACCTTGCTGTTTTTATATTTTCAGATTACAAAAACCTTTATCTACCATCCATATACCACTTGTATCACCATCTCTTCGCGGAACTAGTGCACCTATACAATTTACCATTGTATTGGGTGTGTTGGGGACACAAGAGACTCTTTGTTATTTGGTTGCAGGGTTGCTTGAAAGATACCATCTTCATCCTACGCCTCCTACGGATTGATAAACCTTAGGTCATCCACTTGAGGGAAATTTTCTACTGTCCTACAAACCTCTGCACTTGGAGGCCCAACAACGTCTACAAGAAGAAGGTTTTGTAGTAGACACCAAACTCTTTTCTGGCGCCGTTGCCGGGGAGGTTAGCGCTTGAAGGTATATCTTTAGATCTTGCAATCGAATCTTTTTGTTTCTTGTTTGATCACTAGTTTAGTTTATAAAATAAAACCAAAAATATATATGGAATTGAGTTTGCCTCATACACTTCATCTTTTTAATATCTTTCGTGAGAATTATGGAAAGGAAAATTGTGCCAAAGTGTTAGAAGAAGAATGGATTAAAATGTTTGGCACTAAATCTTTGAATGATGAGCATGATTGCAATGTTGTTAGTATGAACTCCTTGAATATCCATGATACTAATGATGATTGCACTAGTTATGATGAAAATGTCTCCTATAAACATGTCAATTTTTGTGGAGTGCATTTGGTTTGTAAGTACACACCAAATAGGGAAGATAGATATTGCAAGAGGCATAAGTACTTAGAAACTAAACTGTTGCAAGAAAGGCTAGATGATTGTGCTGAATATTTAAATTTTCTTGGCCGTACTTGTGGACTTTGCAATGAACAGGGTCATTTAGCTATCCGATGCAAATTGTTTCATGATCTAATCGTGTCCAAAAATTGTGATGACTTCATTTCCCTTGCACATTATAATGAGCTCGGTTTGCTTATGGGTTACGAAGAAATGAAACGTATAACTAAGCATCTTCCAGAATTTGCCCATTATAAACTTCTTGGTTTTGATCTAGAGGAAATTTATATGTATTGTGCGGTGAATTGCATTAAAAATCCCTATATTGCCAACTACATAAAGAAAAGAAAACAAATAGAAGATGAAGAGAATACTAATGAAAGGGAAGAGACTTCCCAATACCCCCCTATTATTTCTTATGATGCATCAGGTAACGAGGAGGAGCCTCCTATTCAACCAATCTCATTAATAAGGAGCTCCAAAAATAGGATTGAACCTACACATGATGTGGTGAAGAAGAAGAAAAGAAAAAGAAAGATAGGTAAAAAGATATCTGTCCCAAATAATGCTGCTCCTATTACTATTGTGCCTCATGAAAATATAATTGTGGAAGATAATGATACTTCTTATGATCTTGAAAATCTTTTTGGCACTTGCTTGGAAGAATATGATAATTGCTATACTATTGGTGCTATCCATACTATTAATGATGAGAGTGATTATGCTTATGATATGAAAAGGCCCAAGCTTGGGGATGCTATGTTTGATGAAGATGATGTTTTTGAGAATATATTTGCTGCAATTAATGTTTGTCCCAAGCTTGGGGATGCTACGTTTAATGAAGATGATATTTTTAGTCTCCCAAGTTTTGATATGCAAATTTATAATGATCATAGCATGCCTCCTACTTATAATGATTATTGTGATGATACTTATGCTATAAAAAGTAGTGATTATATTTATAAATCTTTTCATGATTATGGTTACCCCTTTTCTGAGCATTACTCTTTTAATGTGGAAATAATTTATAGTATTCGAGTTTCTTATGATACTCCCACTATTCCGAATGAGAAGAATTTTGCTTATGTGGAGAGTAATAAAATTTCTATGCTTGTAGATCATGAAAAGAATGCTTTAAGTGCTGGTTATATTGTTGAATTCATTCATGATGCTACTGGAAATTATTATGAGGGAGGAATATATGCTTGTAGGAATTGTAATAATATCAAGTTTCCTCTCTATGTGCTTAAAGTTTTGAAGTTATGCTTGTTTTGCCCTCCTATGCTAGTTGATTATTGTTCCCACAAGTTGTTTGCTCACAAAATCCCTATGCATAGTAAGTGGGTTAGGCTTAAATGTGTTAGTCATATTCTTCATGATGCTCTCTTTATGTTTCAATTCTTATCTTTTATGTGCGCATCATTGAAATCATCATGCCTAGCTAGGGGCGTTAAACGATAGCTCTTGTTGGGAGGCAACCCAACTTTATTTTTGTTCCTTGCTTTTTGCTCCTGTTTAGCAATAAATAATTTATCTAGCCTCTATTATGATTGAGTTTTTATGTTTTAATTAGTGTTTGTGCCAAGTAGAACCTTTGGGAAGACTTGGGGAAAGTCTTTTTAATCTTGCTGTAAAAAACAAAAACTTTAGTGCTCACGATAATTCCTGCCATTTTTTTACTGGAGAGTGCTATTTAGTTAATTATTTTTGAATATGATTAATAGATAAATTCCTCACGTCCAGCAATTTATTTTAGAATTTTTTGGGGTTCCAGAAGTTTGCGTTAGTTACAAATTACTACAGACTGTTCTGTTTTTGACAGATTCTGTTTTCCGTGTGGTGTTTGCTTATTTTAATGAATCTATGGCTAGTAAAAGAGTTTATAAACCATAGAGAAGTTGGAATACATTAGGTTTAACACCAATATAAATAAACAATGAGTTCATTACAGTACCTTGAAGTGGTGTCTTGTTTTCTTTCGCTAACGGAGCTTACGAGTTTTCTGTTAAGTTTTGTGTTGTGAAGTTTTCAAGTTTTGGGTAAAGATTCGATGGACTATGGAATAAGGAGTGGAAAGAGCCTAAGCTTGGGGATGCCCAAGGCACCCAAGGAAATATTCAAGGACAACCAAAAGCCTAAGCTTGGGGATGCCCCGGAAGGCATCCCCTCTTTCGTCTTCGTTCGTCGGTAACTTTACTTGGAGCTATATTTTTATTCGCCACATGATATGTGTTTTGCTTGGAGCGTCATTTTATTTTCTTTTGTTTTGCTTGCTGTTTGAATAAAATACCAAGATCTGAAATTATTAAATGTTAGAAAGTCTTCATATAGTTGCATAATTGTTCGACTACTCATTGATCTTCACTTATATCTTTTGGAGTAGTTTGTCATTTTCTCTAGTGCTTAACTTATATCTTTTTAGAGTACAGTGGTGGTTTTATTTTGTAGAAATAGGTGAACTCTCATGCTTCACTTATATTATTTTGAGAGTCTTTAGAACATCATGGTAATTTGCTTTGGTTATGAAATTAGTCCTAATATGATGGGCATCCAAGAGGGATATAATAAAAACTTTCATATAAGTGCATTGAATACTAAGAGAAGTTTGATACTTGATGATTGTTTTGAGATATGGAGATAGTGATATCAAAGTTGTTCTAGTTGGGTAGTTGTGAATTTGAGGAATACTTGTGTTGAAGTTTGCAAGCCCCGTAGCATGCACGTATGGTAAACGTTGTGTAACAAATTTGAAACATGAGGTGTTATTTGATTGTCTTTCTTATGAGTGGCGGTCGGGGACGAGCGATGGTCTATTCCTACCAATCTATCCCCCTAGGAGCATGCGCGTAATGCTTGGTTTTTGATGACTTGTAGATTTTTGCAATAAGTATGTGAGTTCTTTATGACTAATGTTGAGTCCATGGATTATACGCACTCTTACCCTTCCATCATTGCTAGCATCTTCGGTACCGTGCATTGCCCTTTCTCACATTGAGAGTTGGTGCAAACTTCGCCGGTGCATCCAAACCCCGTGATATGATACGCTCTTTCACACATAAACCTCCTTATATCTTCCTCAAAACAGCCACCATACCTACCTATTATGACATTTCCATAGCCATTCCGAGATATATTGCCATGCAACTTTCCACCATTCCGTTTATTATGACACACATCATCATTGTCATATTGCTTTGCATGATCATGTATTTGACATCGTATTTGTGGCAAAGCCACCATTCATAATTTTTCATACATGTCGCTCTTGATTCATCGCAATCCCGGTACACCGCCGGAGGCATTCATATAGAGTCATATCTTGTTCTAGTATCGAGTTGTAATCTTCGAGTTGTAAATAAATAGAAGTGTTATGATCATCATTAATAGAGCATTGTCCCAAAAAAAGAGAAAGACCAAAAAAAGAACAGAAAGGCCAAATAAAAAAAGGCAAAAAAAAGAGAAACGCCAAATAAAAAAATACAAAAGGGACAATGCTACTATCCTTTTTCCACACTTGTGCTTCAAAGTAGCACCATGATCTTTATGATAGAGAGTCTCTTGTTTTGTCACTTTCATATACTAGTGGGAATTTTTCATTATAGAACTTGGCTTGTATATTCCAACAATGGGCCTCCTCAAGTGCCCTAGATCTTCGTGAGCAAGCAAGTTGGATGCACACCCACTTAGTTTCTTTTGTTGAGCTTTCATACATTTATAGCTCTAGTGCATCTATTGCATGGCAATCCCTACTCCTTGCATTGACATCAATTGATGGGCATCTCCCTAGCCCATTGATTAGCCGCGTTGATGTGAGAGTTTCTCCTTTTTTCTTCTCCACATAACCCCGTCATTATATTCTATTCCACCCATAGTGCTATATCCATGGCTCACGCTCATGTATTGCGTGAAAGTTGAAAAAGTTTGAGATTACTAAAGTATGAAACAATTGCTTGGCTTGTCATCAGGTTTGTGCATGATGAGAGCATTCTTGTGTGACGAAAATGGAGCATGACCAAACTATATGATTTTGTAGGGATGAACTTTCTTTGGCCATGTTATTTTGAGAAGACATGATTGCTTAGTTAGTATGCTTGAAGTATTATTGTTTTTATGTCAATATTAAACTTTTGTCTTGAATCTTATGGATCTGAATATTCTTGCCACAATAAAGAAAACTACATGGATAAATATGTTAGGTAGCATTCCACATCAAAAATTATGTTTTTATCATTTACCTACTCCAGGACGAGCAGGAATTAAGCTTGGGGATGCTGATACGTCTCCAACGTATCTATAATTTTTGATTGTTCCATGCTATTATATCAAGCTTGGATGTTTTATATGCATTTATATGCTATTTTATATGATTTTTGGGACTAACCTATTAACCTAGAGCCAGTTTTGTGTTTTTTCCTTGTTTTAGGGTTTCAAAGAAAAAAATATCAAACGGAGTCCAAACGGAATGAAACCTTCGGAAAATTTATTTTTGGAAAGAAAGCAATACATGAGACTTGGAGTGCACGTCAGGGGATCAACGAGGAAGCCACCGGGTAGGGGGCGCGCCCAGCCCCCTGGGCGCGCCCTCCACCCTAGTGGGCCCCTCGTGGCTCCCCTGACGTATTTCTTCCGCCTATATATATCCATATACCCAAAAACAATCGGGGACACAATAGATCGGGAGTTCCGCCACCAGAAGCCTCCATAGCCACCGAAAACCAATCTAGACCCGTTCCGGCACCCTGCCGGAGGGGGAATCCTTCTTCGGTCGCCATCTTCATCATCCCGGTGCTCTCCATGACAAGGAGGGAGTAGTTCTCCCTCGGGGCTGAGGGTATGTACCAGTAGCTATGTGTTTGATCTCTCTCTCTCTCGTGTTCTTGAGGTGGTACGATCTTGATGTATCGCGAGCTTTGCAATTATAGTTGGATCTTATGATGTTTTCTCCCCCCTCTACTCTCTTGTAATGGATTGAGTTTCCCCTTTGAAGTTATCTTATCGGATTGAGTCTTTAAAGATTTGAGAACACTTGATGTATGTCTTGCCGTGCGTATCTGTGGTGACAATGGGATATCACGTGATTCACTTGATGTATGTTTTGGTGATCAATTTGCGGGTTCCGCCCATGAACCTATGCATAGGGGTTGGCACATGTTTTCGTCTTGATTCTCCGGTAGAAACTTTGGGGCACTCTTTCAGGTTCTATGTGTTGGTTGAATAGATGAATCTGAGATTGTGTGATGCATAATGTATAATCATACCCACAGATGCTTGAGGTGACATTGGAGTATCTAGGTGACATTAGGGTTTTGGTTGATTTGTGTCTTAAGGTGTTATTCTAGTACGAACTCTAGGGTTGTTTGTGACACTTATAGGAATAGCCCAACGGATTGATTGGAAAGAATAACTTTGAGGTGGTTTCATACCCTACCATAATCTCTTCGTTTTGTTCTCCGCTATTAGTGACTTTGGAGTGACTCTTTGTTGCATGTTGAGGGATAGTTATGTGATCCAATTATGTTATTATTGTTGAGAGGACTTGCACTAGTGAAAGTATGAACCCTAGGCCTTGTTTCCTATCATTGCAATACCATTTGTGCTCAATTTTACCATTAGTTACCTTGCTGTTTTTATATTTTCATATTACAAAAACCTTTATCTACCATCCATATACCACTTGTATCACCATCTCCTCGCCAAACTAGTGCACCTATACAATTTACCATTGTATTGGGTGTGTTGGGGACACAAGAGACTCTTTGTTATTTGGTTGCAGGGTTGCTTGAGAGAGACCATCTTCATCCTACGCCTCCTACGGATTGATAAACCTTAGGTTATCCACTTGAGGGAAATTTGCTACTGTCCTACAAACCTCTGCACTTGGAGGCCCAACAACGTCTACAAGAAGAAGGTTGTGTAGTAGACATCAATTATCATCTCGTATCAATGCCGAAATTATACATAAAATATTAGTTGTTTTGTTTTGTGGTCTAAGATCCTATCAAGAATTCATGCCTTGTATGTGCCCTAGAAACTATTGTGATGCAAATTATCTTATACTAGTTTCTATTTGCGATGCAAAAAATTCCTATATCGGCCGTATACAATATAGCTAATTCTTAAGTTTAAGTTCCTCAACTGTGAAGAGAGAAACCGTTGGCAAACACCACTAAAATTAATTCATTTTCAAAGTTAGTTGCTTGATGTATTGAATTGTTAACAAGTCTGATGTGTAAGTCCTCAACCTTGTTCTCTATAATTATCGTTCACAATAGATTTTTTCTCTCTACTTGTCTTGCCCGCCCCTCCTAACCCAAATCCTGACTCCGCCCTTGACGGGGGCTCATTTTTTGCTTGCTTTACTCAATTGTGACATGTTCTTGATGGTCTAGCGACACGATTCAAAGTAGGCCGACTAAAAGGCAAAGGGATTCGGACTTTGTAATTTCATCCATGAAGGTAGAAGCAGGAATTTTGGAGCAGATGGTTTAGCAAAGTTTCCATTTTCTCTAGATTTGGGTAGACATGTCTCACTAATTCGGGCGCATGACGATATACCAATTTCTTTGGACCTGTTGATCAATAAAGCAACCTAGTTTTCCCTCAAAATAAAAGAAACATGAACATAGCTTAGTTGGGGCCGAACTGGGCTATAGCTGGCCTATGTTGTTGCAATTTTTGACCAAGGCTTTGGAGCCAACCCAGCCCACCAACTGCAAGTTGCAATCCACTAAGCACGAATCAGTGCACCTTCATCGACACACCAATTCATAAATTGGTTCTTGGCCGATCTAGAGCTCCTTTTGAAGAAACGAGAAAAGCTTCCATTTGCGCCAATAGTAGGGACAGTGCGCCCAAAGCGCCACCATCCGGGTTTGCAAAAGTCGATGTAGATGCAGCAGTGTCAAAGATGCATAATCGAGGTGTGGTGGCTGCTGTTCGCAGGGATACCACAAGCAATTTTATGGGTAGTTCAGCGCTGGTGGGCAGCGATTTTGGAGGCAATTGCATGTCATGAAGGCCTATCTCTCGCTCAAGATTTGCTGCTGCAGAATTTTGTTATCTCCAAGCAGGTGGCCAACGACATCCAGAGAGCAAGCCGTGGAGGCAATCGTGCTATCATCATAGAGATTAGACAAAGTTTATTAGCATTTAATTGTACTATAACTTTCGAGAGCATAGTTGCTAATAGTGATGCCGATGGTTAGCCAAGTTTGCTCATTCTTTAGATCAGGGTCATCATCATGTATGGCTAGATGCTCCCCATGATCCATTCTGTATCCCACACCATGTGGACTTTGAGTAATAAAGTTTGGTTTAAGCCCTCAAAAAAATTAATCACTGCGCCTCATCCCCTTTACACACATGTTATGCAAGCATATGCATCACATGTAATTTTTATTTACACACAAAATTACCATTTATTAGTCGATGCCAATTTTCCTATAGGCTGTTGGTTATAACACTTCGAATAGTTTGAAAACTCTATCATTTGACCAACAAAAGTGATAATATGCACTGACTAATGCCTACTGAAACTTATAGTAAGTTGAGAATTTGAAAAGTTTGGTTTACTCCCGTGGGCCGGCCCACCCAATTTTTTCTTTGAAGCTCCGCCACTTCCGATCCCGTGAAAGCGGTTTTCTCTGAAAAACCCGATTGCTACATTTGAATTGACAAATTAAGAAATATATTATTTTAAGCTCAAAATAATGTTCAATAATTTATAAATTCATAAAATTTAGAAAATGTTGCTGGATAATCAAATATATTCATCAATTTCAATTATTCACGAATTTTATAAAATATATGTGAATTATTAAAAAGGATCCAATATAAAAATGCATCAGAATTTATCTTAATTTTTTAAGAAAAGTTAGTGTATTAATAAAAATATTCTCGTCTGTTAAAATATTCATGTATTTAAAAATCCTGAATCTTAAAAATATTCTGGAATTCTAAGGATGTTCATTCATTTTATAAAAGATTTACTAATTTAAATAAATTATCTGGTTTATCAATATTTTTGGTATGTTTAAATAATTGTTATATGATTTTTTGTAAATATAATATATTAAAATTTATTATGTTATTTTTAAATTTCATCATGAATTTTTAAAAGGTGGACACGAACAAAAAGGACAAAAAAAGAAAAAGAAAAACAAGTGAAAGACAAGAACCCTCCTCCCCCCCCCCACCCGCGGGAGAAAAAGATCGAAGGGGAAAACCTGACAAAACCAATGAATAAAAAATACTCCCTCCGTTCCATAATGTAGTTCCTATAGATTTTTTTTAAGTCAAACATCACAAACTTTGACCAAGTTTGTGGAGAAAAATATTTACATCTAGAGTGTGAAACATATATCACTAGATTCATCATAAGATGTAGTTTCACATTATATATTTTTGGTATTGTAAATATAAATATTTTTCTCTACAAACTTGGTCAAATTTTGTAAAGTTTGACTTCTCAAAAAATCTATAGGCACTATATTATGGAACGGAGGGAGTAGTACATTCCCTGTGTAACAGAGGAAAACCAAAAAAAATGTTTACACATGCACCTGTAAATGGGCCTGGTCCTGGGATTGCTAACAAAACGTCGTAGTGGTTGGAAGAGGGGGCCTAAACAAGTGTGGGTGGCTAAAGGTGACCAGGATGCGTTCATTCGCGAAACGAGGCAAAAGACTTCCTCGGTGTTTGATCGTATCTCAGAGGAATATGGTGCTTCATCGGCGGACCCTGGGGCCCAGGGCCACCGGGACCAATGAATCTATTGGCCTGGAACTGTCGAGGCTTGGGGTTGGACTCGACAGTGGGCGAGCTTCGCGACCTGATACGGTCTTACAACCCAGCGGTGGTTTTCTTGTCTGAAACAAAGAAGAAAGCGAGGGCAATGGATAAGTTGAAGTGGAGTTTGGGGTTCAGATGTGGTGTATCTGTGGATTGTCAGGGGAGAAGTGGTGGTTTGGCATTGTGGTGGAGGGATACTGTGGATGTTTTGGTGCGGCCCTTTTGTCAATACTTCATTGATGCAAAGATTGTATATGAAGGGAAAACCCTTAGATTCACTGGATTCTATGGGGAACCCCGCACAGAGTTGCGGAAAAAGTCCTGGGATGCTATTAGATACGTAAAAGCGCAGGATGATCTTCCTTGGGTTTGTGCTGGAGACTTCATCGAAGCGTTATTCCAGTCGGATCAGATTGGGGGGAACCCAAGGAGCTTTGGCCAAATGGAAGATTTTAGGGACTGTTTGGATGAATGTGGACTTGCTGACTTGGGCTTCACCGGCTATCAATACACGTGGGATAATAAGCGGGAGGGTATGGATAATGTTCAGGTTCGACTGGATGCGGCGACATGCAATGATAGTTTCTTGGCTCTGTTTCCTCACAGGTTTGTCGAGCATGTGATAACGGAGGAATCGGACCACCAGGCAATCTTGGTTCATGCGCTGGAGACAGCTCCACGTACTGGCGACTGAAGCATGCGGCCGTTTCGATTCGAGGAGGCATG